>NW_028248972.1:0-404917 GCF_964263255.1 Lissotriton vulgaris | reverse complement strand
AGCCTACCTGGTGTGGCTCTTTCATAAGGGGCACCTCTTACTGGTTTGGATGTATATATATATATATATATATATATATATATATATATATATATATATATATATATATATATATATATATATATATATATATATATTTATATATATTTATATATATTACCTACTGGCGGTCGCCAGTAGGTAGTTATAGTTAGGATTTTTTTCAATGTTAAATCTCAAAATTCTATTGTGAATAACTTTGGCGTCGGTTGACGAATCTGACTGAAAATTTCCTCAAAATGGCCTCGCGGCGTTCCGGTTTGGGGGGGATTCGTCAAGCGGGGGTCGAGATAAAAGGGGGGTCCCAAAACACGTTTTCCCCATGTTAATTTCCATAGGGCGGTCGATTTCACTTTTAGCCCGAACGGCTGAATGGATTTCAACCAAATTTGGCAAAATTGTAGGGACTGGTAGCCCGATGTGCCTTTGCTATGTCTCAAGATATGTGCTCCAGTGGATTTTTAGCAATTTAGGTTAAAAAAAATATATATCTATAGGCGCGCCCCGGTACGCGCACCGGGGAGCGCACCGGGCGCGCCCCGCGACTTGCGCGCAGAAAGCTGATTGGCTCTCGGGTGTCTGTAAACATTCGAAACAGTCCGGAGCGGCCGCCATCTTTTGTCTCGGTAAAATTGAGACACAAGAGGTGGCAAAAACAAAGGGGGGAATTGACCATAAGGGGGTAGGGTAGACCCCCCTGACCCCGTAGGTTTGATGTGGGGGTCATAAAAGGGCCCCGCGGAGTAAAAAAAAAATACGCAAAACAACTCGCGACCAGGGGTCGCCTCCGATTTTCACGGGGGGAGCCCCGGTACGTGCACCGGGGAGCGGACCGGGGAGTGTACTATGGGGAAAAAAGAATCAGTTTTAAAAATTGTATGTTTATTAATTGTTTTTTGTTGTTTTTCCTTTTTTTATTTAAGTACCAACATGTAGGTACCAATGCAGAGTCTATTATTTAATATACACCGTTTCCTTTGTAGATATCTTGCATGTTGTTACAGAAGTTATTGTGGTATATGGAATTCATAGCGTAGTCTGTCAGGAAAGCAGAAACAATATGGAGGCAGGAGATGATAAAGAGATGTTAAATACACATTGGAGATAATATAGTGGGAGAAAGGAAGTAACTATGAGCAAACATATTATGTAACACAAAAAAGTTACACAGTATATTTTAAGTCTGACTTTACATTATATTCAATTTGGTACTAGTTTAAGAAATACATATAAAAATGAATAATGTCTCAAACAATTTTTGAATTATTAAATATAAATTTATTTTTCAGATTCCTTTTCCAAATTTAAAAGAATTTCTAATATTTGATTGTCAGAAATGTCCTCATTTTGAATCAGGAAATCTACTGATTGTACACATTGAAGTAGTTCATAGTCCCGTGATTCATCCATGAATTCTGAGTCATTGGGTTCAATAACTTTATTATTGTTGCTCTCCAGAACAATTTCGTTGGAATCTTTTTGCTCTCCTTCCATTTTTGTGCTGTAATTTGCATTAAAAAAATATATCAGTAGAGATAGGGCACTGTTGGGTTTAAGTTCAGACAGGTACTTTTAGTTTTTTTAATAGTGATTTTATCTTTGGGCAGTGTATGGTATCAGACTGGAAGTAGAAATATAAAAAAGTGTATGTGATAAAGCTTAAGTAAATTCATAATTATACAATACAAGCCTAACTCCATCCATAACTGTAACAGAGAAGTCTATCTTATTCTATAACTATTAAAGAGGGATAGTATATAACTATCAGAATTTTTTTTCCAAATTAATTTAAAGTGTACAACATACTTCAGTTTTTAAAATAACATCTTACCTTTCAAAAAGAAGTTTAAGTTGTCAGTGAAAATGCTCTTGAAATGTACTTCAGGAAGTAGTAGTCAAAATGGCTGTGTTTCTCTCTCTTTCTTTATATATATTCAGGTACATAACCAATCAATGTCATGAAATAATAGTAGATAATGAAAGTAACATTTTAATTGGTTGTCAATTCTAACACTTCATATGTGTTTTTGTCATGTAATTTACCTCAGGATATTTAGTCAGACCTACAGCATAATTGTCTCAATGGAATTCCATCAAATTTGGGTAAATGGTAGGGACTGCTATGTAGTAGGTCCTATTCTATATTTGGTGTAAGTGTCACCAGTGTTTTTTCTGTAAATTACTTTCGCACCTTTTTTAGGGAGCGCTTACCGGTGCGCGCCCCGGTAGCGCACCGGCAGCGTTACGGGAGTCCTCCATTTTGTGTTTCGGTACAATCGAGACACAAGATGGAGGACAAACAATGTTGGGAATGGGTAGAAGGGGGCACGGTAGACAGCCCCTGACCCCCTAGGTTTTCTGAGGGGCGCTTAGGAGGCTCATAAAGGCTAAAAAAAAAAATAATAATTTTGAATTTTTCGCGGGGGAAGCGCTAGGTACGCGCACCGGGGAGCGTACCCGGAAGCGTACTTTGGTGAAAAATAGTGAAAAAAGTTAGAAAAAGATAAACGTTTTGAATGATCAGAGGTAGGGTAGCTCTGAAAAGAGCTTTTGGGTTCTGTGGCTGATTTAGGTACCTACAAGTAGGTTCCAATGCACAGTCTTAAATTCAGGAGGAAAATTCTATTCCCCTCATCTGAGAAGTGCACACCATCTCCTCTGTAGATGTCTTGCATGTTGTAGCGCAAGTTATTATTGTATATTGAACCCATTCCACAGTCTCTCATGTAAGCAGAAACAGATTTATTCACATGTTTCCGTGCTTTCTCAAATTGTGGACAAAATTGGTTGGACCAGTTCCATTTCTGTCTTTGGCATATATTGGAATATGCCAAGGCAGTTTGTGGAAAAAGTGTCATCAATTGATAAAAGGTGTCCTTTAAAAGCATTTCCAGACCAACCCCAGTCATAGTGCCCAAATCATTTCCACCACAGTGCACTATTAAGAGGTCAGGGTTTGGCAGATGCAAAAAGGTTTTCACCAATGGTATCAATTGATGACATCTCAATCCTCTCTGGCCAATCCACTTGATTTCCAGATTTGATAAATCAAGGTTGTGATCATTTCTGCTTGCTGCATACCTTTGAGCCCAGTTGATGTAGCTATGTCCAATAATCCATACAGAATACATGATGTGAGAAGGTTCTGGTGCAGTCAGATGAAGTGTGGGAATGAAATGGCAGTTGGAACAGTAGGAGTTTACAAAAAAATAATTGTGGGGTTTCCCTGCTGTTGAATCACAAGCAATGATTGGTGGATTCAGTTAGTTGAAAACAGAAAGTTAGGGTGCATGGTTGTGTTGTGTGTAAGAAGCAATTTGAATGGTTAAGAAAAAGTCACTAAAAGCAATAATGCCCTGGATAAGCTGGTGTATTGAAAGATGAAACATCCTTGCTGACTTAATTTGCAACATTGTAGAATAAACTTTTGAACCTGAGAGTTCAGTTAGGAGGGAGTTGCTATGGTAACACATAGAAAGATCTTAGAGGGGGAAGGGTGTTGGTTTGAAAATAGTGAGGGAAGAATTTTGATTGGTTGAAATAAGGCATATGTGTGCAAAGTTAGAGATTTTCTATGCCAGTCTTGGTTTCAGTGTATTGAGTCCACAGCTTTTGCTCTGCTAAAGAAAAATTGGTGTGTGTGTCTGACACTGTTTTCAATCTCCCAAAGCATTTGTAAAGGTAAGTAATGATTTATTTAATTTAGATAGAGACTTGTTTGCTCTATGGAGAATATTTGGAAGCAGATAGTTAAGTTTCAGTAGTGAAATTGAATGCCTGTACATAGGTTCTGCGCAGTGTTTCTTAAATGTTATTCAAAAAACGATTTTGGGTGCAAATCAATGGTATTTTCATTTGGCCCTTATTTATGATTGCCTTGTGCAGCCGGTGCATCACTTTAAACATGGGAAATAAATGACGCTCTTGTGGCACAAGGCCTTCATAAATAAGGCCCTGAGTTTGTGTGCTGTTGTTTGTTTTTTGATTTTTGATAATGCTTGATATCAACATTTGCAAGATAGAGGATTTGTATTTTGGGAAACAGTGAGGTTTCAAAAGTGATATTGAGTGGTTGTACATAGGTTCTGCGCAGTGTTTCTAAAATGTTATTCAAAAAACGATTTTGGGTGCAAATGAAAGGTATTTTCATTTGGCCCTTATTTATGATTGCCTTGGGCAGCCAGTGCATCACTTTAAACATGGGAAATAAGTGACACTATTGTTGCACAAGGCCTTCATAAATAAGGCCCTGAGTTTGTTTGCTGTTGGTTTGTTTTTTGATTTTTGATAATGCTTGATATCAACATTTTCAAGATAGAGGATTTGTATTTTGGGAAACAGTGACGTTTCAAAAGTGATATTGAGTGCTTATACATAGGTTCTGCGCAGTGTTTCTTAAATGTTATTAAAAAAACGATGTTGGGTGCAATTCAATGGTATTTTCATTTGGCCCTTATTTATGATTGCCTTGTGCAGCCGGTGCATCACTTTAAACATGGGAAATAAGTGATGCTCTTGTGGCGCAAGGCCTTCATAAATAAGGCCTTGAGTTTCTTTGCTCTTGGTTTGTGTTCTGCTTTTTGATAATGCTTGATATCAACATTTGCAAGGTAGAGGATTTGTATTTTGGGAAACAGTGACGTTTCAAAAGTGATATTGAGTGCTTATACATAGGTTCTGTGCAGTGTTTTTTAAATGTTATTCAAAAAACGATTTTGGGTGCAAATGAATGGTATTTTCATTTGGCCCTTATTTATGATTGCCTTGTGCAGCCGGTGCATCACTTTAAACATGGGAAATAAGTGACGCTCTTGTGGCGCAAGGCCTTCATAAATAAGGCCCTGAGTTTGTTGGCTGTTGATTTGTTTTTTGCTTTTTGATAATACTTATTATGAACAATTGCAAGATAGTGGATTTGTATTTTGGGACACAGTGATGTTTCAAAAGTGATATTGAGTGGTTGTACATAGGTTCTGCGCAGTGTTTCTTAAATGGTATTCAAAAAACGATTTTTGGTGCAATTCAATGGTATTTTCATTTGGCCCTTATTTATGATTGCCTTGTGCAGCCGGTGCATCACTTTAAACATGAGAAATAAGTGATGCTCTTGTGGCGCAAGGCCTTCATAAATAAGGCCCTGAGTTTATTTGCTGTTGGTTTGTTTTTTGCTTTTTGATAATGCTTGATATCAACATTTGCAAGATAGAGGATTTGTATTTTGGGAAACAGTGACGTTTCAAAAGTGATATTGAGTGGTTGTACATAGGTTCTGCGCAGTGTTTCTAAAATGTTATTCAAAAAACGATGTTGGGGGCAAATCAATGGTATTTTCATTTGGCCCTTATTTATGATTGCCTTGTGCAGCCGGTGCATCACTTTATACATGGGAAATAAGTGATGCTCTTATGGCGCAAGGCCTTCATAAATAAGGCCTTGAGTTTCTTTGCTCTTGGTTTGTGTTCTGCTTTTTGATAATGCTTGATATCAACATTTGCAAGGTAGAGGATTTGTATTTTGGGAATCAGTGACGTTTCAAAAGTGATATTGAGTGCTTATACATAGGTTCTGTGCAGTGTTTTTTAAATGTTATTCAAAAAGCGATTTTGGGGGCAAATCAATGGTATTTTCATTTGGCCCTTATTTATGATTGCCTTGAGCAGCCGGTGCATCACTTTATACATGGGAAATAAGTGACGCTCTTCTGGCGCAAGGCCTTCATAAATAAGGCCTTGAGTTTCTTTGCTCTTGGTTTGTGTTTTGCTTTTTGATAATGCTTGATATCAACATTTGCAAAGTAGAGGATTTGTATTTTGGAAAACGGTGATGTTTCAAAAGTGAAATTCTGTGCTTGTACATAGGTTCTGCCCTGTGTTATTTAAATGTTAATCAAACACCGATTTTTGGTGCAAATCAATGGAATTTATATTTGGCTGTTATTTATGATTGTCTTGTGGCGTAGGTATGTCACTTTTAACATGGGAAGAAAGTGACGCACTGGTGGCGCAAGGTCTTCATAAATAAGGCCCTGAGTTTTTTTGCTCTTGGTTTGTGCTATGCTTTTTGATAATGCTTGATATCAACATTTGCAAGGTAGAGGATTTGTATTTTGGGAAACAGTGATGTTTCAAAAGTGAAATTCAGTGTTTGTAAATAGGTTCTGCCCTGTGTTTTTTAAATGTTATTCAAAAACGATTTTTGGTGCAAATTAATGGTGTTTATATTTGGGTCTTATTTAAGATTGTCTTGTGGCGTCGGTATGACACTTTTAACATGGGAAGAAAGTGACGCACTGGTGGCGCAAGGCCTTCATAAATAAGGCCCTGAGTTTCTTTGCTCTTGGTTTGTGCTCTGCTTTTTGATAATGCTTGATATCAACATTTGCAAGTTAGATGATTTGTATTTTGGGAAATAGTGATGTTTCAAAAGTGAAATTCTGTGCTTGTAAATAGGTTCTGCCCTGTGTTTTTTAAATGTTAATCAAAAAACGATGTTTGGTGCAAATCAATGGAATTTATATTTGGGTCTTATTTAAGATTGTCCTGTGGCGTAGGTATGTCACTTTTAACATGGGAAGAAAGTGACGCACTGGTGGCGCAAGGCTTTCATAAATAAGGCCCTGAGTTTCTTTGCTCTTGGTTTGTGTTCTGCTTTTTGATAATGCTTGCTATCAATATTTGCAAGGTAGAGGATTTGTATTTTGGGAAATAGTAAGGTTTCAAAAGTGAAATTCAGTGCTTGTAAATAGGTTCTGCCCTGTGTTTTTTAAATGTTATTCAAAAAACGATTTTTGGTGCCAATCAATGGTATTTATATTTGGGTCTTATTTATGATTGTCTTGTGGCGCCGGTATGTCTCTTTTAACATGGGATGCACTGGTGGCGCAAGGCCTTCATAAATAAGGCCCTGAGTTGCTGTTGTATAAACTTTAATATGTTGCAATTTATTGTTTATATTGTTTGCTTTTTGTCATTACTTTGTTGTTTGCTAATAGTGGCCTTTAATGTGTTTTTTTTTTCAGAACAACAGATTCAAATCAACTTTTTAAAAGCAAGAAAAAATGCCTTCAAGGCAAAGAAGTATCAAAAATACCATACGTAAAAGGAGAACATCAGCAACAGAATGTATGGAATCCTCTACAACAACTACTTCAAAAAACACCAGAAAAGCTCCTGGTAAGACAATTAAGTCTTTTCTTCGCAACATATGTCGTACAAAAAGAAATGATATTGGTAATGTGAATATTCAGAAGGAGACAGCAAATCTAAAAAGGAAGGAGAGGCCCACAAAAAATGTCTTGATTGGAGTAGGAGAGAAGAGAATGGATAGCAATAGAAGGGTAAATCAATTTAGGGACATTCGTAGGCGAATGTTTCGTAATAGGGTAGTTTTAAATTTGCTAAAAATGATAAGAAAGGTAAACAGAGAACTGCTTTTTATAAGAAAAAGAAAAGTGTAGAGAAGATTGTTGATCAGGCTTTTGAAGTTAAGAAAAAATTATTTATTTTAGTAATCAATAGAATTAGGATACTTAATAAGGCAATTGATGTTTTCAAATCGAACAGTAGATGGAAAAGAATTATTAATCGGACTAATTTTTGTGAAGTATTTTCTGGCGAATGGATGCATAGTTCAAGTTCTGAGCCATTTTTCAATGAAGAGAGTTACTTTAAGGAAAATGATTTGGTGCATGCAGTTGACACCACTGGTCGAGCATATGAGGTGAAAGATGGTTTTGTGATGGAAAAAGAGAACCTTGTGTCTAGAGATGCAGAAGAGGTGTTAGCTGATGAAGTTTTAGGGAGACGTACTAAGGGTCCCGTGTACACATGGAAATGCAGTAGTATTTGTAGTGTGCGACAGGATTCAATCGATTTGCTTCGTAATTTCTTACGTACATATAGTAAGAAAAGTCTCAAACAAAAAATGAAGATCTTGCAAGAGTTAGATCCTTGCAGAGTGAGAGAAATCACAGATTTGCATGGGCATTCACTGGCTTGTCTTTCTAGAAAAGTATGTCTGAGTGTTTTTCATCATTTTAGGATGTTAGCAGTGCATCATAATAAGGTGAGGAAATTAGTGAGAAAGTTGTATTATGCAAAAAGTCCAGCACTTAAGCTTAAACAGTTAAACAGTGCTCTTTTGCATGGATCTGAAGTGGATGTGAAGACTATTTGTGAAGAAATTGAGTTTTGTTATTTTGGGAACAAAGAGGACAGTGTAGAAATGGATATAGTAATGGATGGTAATGTGGAAGACAATGGACAGATTTCAAGTACAGAAAAGTTTGACGAGGAAATTGAGGAAACAGGAATTTTATGTGGTCAGTGTGTCCCCCCCACTCGCACCCTATCCACGTACCTACATCCCATGTATGCCCAAGTTATCATGTAATTCCTTTCACGTGCCTGTCACAATAATGCCCCTGCATTTCCGTCTAATGTTGGCATGTCAGTTATTAGGCCTTCCATGAATGAAACGTTAATTCTGCACTGAGGCCTACGTTGCCAATGCATTTACATGGTACACGTTTAAATATCGAGAAGCACACGTTTTTGTGGCCCAGCTGAGCCAGGCCCTGAAATCAGGCTCCGAGCCTCTTCTGACTCTGAAAGCTGCAGTTTAGGTATGCATCCCTGACCTCTCCCTTACTCCCTGCTCAGTCGAGAGGTTCCCGGTCTGGCCTGCCTGCCAAGACGGTATTTTGCCTTCAGTTATCTGCTCAACTCCGCGAAAACACATTCCAGTTCAGTGAAAGCGGTAAACATATTCTGCCTGCAGAGCATAGGGCCTAGCCTTCCTGTCTCCATTCAAGTGATTTACTGAACCCGTTACCATAGATGCCCATGGCCCCACGCAATGCACGAAGAAATATATGCACACACTAGCATTTAGTGATGAACAGCCTTTGCTCGAGAGACCTTTACTTCAGACAATACATCCTCCAAACACAAGATATCAGATATGCCAAAGGGTGCAGGTCGTTCTGACATCCCAGACTCCAGACTCCTCTTCTAGTGCTAAAGTCAGCTCCCCCCAGCTCTCCCCAGTTACACGTCAATTTCACGTCACGACCAGTTGCGCACACATGTAGGGTAAAGGTTTCTGCTGACCCTGCAGACCTCCTCTATGCATCCACCCACCTATGACACACCTATGACTCATCAAGTGAACACCCACGTGTACGCCTCCTTACACGCCTTCTTTTCACACCCTTGTGTTCTTATCTCTCTTTCACTTGCTCCGCCTGGAGTATACCGCCTTCTCTATTCATTACAATTGTATGGTTTTACTATATATAATGTGTGATGTGAATAAAACATTAGATATCCCTTCCTGAACCTTAGTGGTGATGGAACCCAATTCTCAGTGACTCGAGTCATTTACATTAAAGCCCTTTTTTACTCAGATACCACGGACTCTGCCTCTCATTTTATGAGCTATCCTTTTTCATTATTAATGTATAGAAACTATGTCCGGGTAATTTTATTTACCACATAAATCTGGCGCCCGAATAGGGACTAGTCCCCTTCCCCACGCGCCGGCGATGTAAGGTGCAGCCCCCTGACCCCTTCTATAGCCGTGACGGACCCATCGTGTACACATCCGCGGGATTTCCTGCCAACTCCCTCAGGCCCACGGAGGAGACGGAGACTGCGACCAGGCATCCACACGAGGCGGTGAGGATTGCGGACCATCCCGACCAGAGCCCAAGCCGAGAGAGCAAGGTCCGAGGTATCCCGAGGCCCACCTGTTCCGATGCGCAGCAGTAGCAGCAAGAAGCCGTAGCAGTCCAGTCCAGTATCGAGTTTCCGAGGCCTTCAGTTTTGCTTCCCGGTGAGTACCGTTGTTGGGAACGCATATAGACGGGTTCATTTATCTGAGCCCGGTCAAGACGGGTCTGGGTACAGAGATCCGGTAAGGACGTGTCCATTTAGGTGGATGTGGTAAAGACACGTCTCCTTTTGAGACCGGTATGACTGTACTGTTTTAGCAGTGCATCCAGTAAACGAGGTTTATTTTAGGATTTCTAGGATTGTGTTTTTCTATGTACTAGCTAATATCTGTTTTTAATGTTTTAATGTCGTGGTATGAATGATTGTTTTCAGTCTATCATTGTGTTTATTGTGTCTTCGTTCAAGCTAGTTCAAACATGCGTTGTTTTCGAAATTACGTCAGATAGGGACCAGGAAAGGGATACTCGAAGAGGCAGTTCCCGTCCCGCCTAGGAACACTCCTGGACACTTTATGTACCAAAAACATGGCCTAGATGCCATACTGTTCTTAGACTTATGGGTAGACTACACGAAGGATCTGGAGGAGAAATACAGATGGCCTGTCTCAGGGACATGGGATGCTGATTGCATCATGAGAGTAGAGGAAGTACTCTGGAAAGCGAAAGCTAGACAATCCCAGAAAGATGCCATAGAGTTGTGGCGTAAAGAAGCGCATAGGAGAACAGAGAAAGAAATTAACAAAGCAGAGAGAAGTAGAGAGGCATCAGAAAAAGCCAAAGATAAAGAGCTAAAAGAAGAAGGTGAACGAGTTAGGCAGAACAATTAGATAGACAAAGAAATGCCCTAATTAAAGGCAGGTATCCTATCCTTGCCGAGGGCCTACCAAAGGTGACCCCGGAAGTACCCAGTAACTTGCCGCCACCAATGATCCCGACTAAACTCCGTAGTCATAAACAGACAGCAGCGGACACTTTTCTTTCCTCCTATTTAGACGACGCTGCTCCAGAGTATGTTAATGAAGATCTTCCTCCTCCTTCTAACCCGGCCAATGCTCCTGTCAATATCCCTACTAACCCTTTTCGCCAACCACCCGTAGCACAAGATCAACCCGCATTAACAGCAGCACCGGCAGTGAAAGACAGCTCAAGCCAAGACGACTCGAGTCTAGGGGCATCTGGAGGGGGGACCTCTGGAGACATACCACATACACCGCACACCCCACCACCAGTAAAACGAACATTACGAGAAATAGCACTACAAAGCACGCCAAAACCCACGACACCAGCATCTCTTAGACAGTCACTTTCTGATTGTATACATGATCCAGTACCAGGTGAGGGCGGAATGCTCATATACTCAGTACGTTTAAGACGCGTTGCAGATTATTTGATCACTTTACCAGACATGAAGGAACACTTAGACAGAATATACCACTTCATTAGAACGGGGGAGGGACCAGAAAGTATACATGAGGCCATGGCACATAGAAAGGTGGAGATTCAAAGCTTGCTTTTAAAGTTTTTGATTAATTGTTTGATCAGGGAACGAGACCAACCAGATAAAGAAGTAACAAAAGGTATGAAGACTTGGAGTGACAATATAGCTGTTGGTAAACATGATACACAGAACAGAATAGAAAGCATGTACAGGAAAATTCGTAAAGAAATTCTTGATATACACAAGAAAGAACAAGCCGAGAAACAAGTCGAGAAAGAGGACGACGATGTCTCAGATGAGGATGATGCAGTAACGGAGGAACCAAATAAAATGAATTACGTAGGTAGGGCAAGGCCGTTTGAGAGACCCATACGCCTAGATTACAATAAACGTTCCCTCTCTCCAATACCAGAAAGATATTCCCTTGAACACCTATTCCAAGCTACTGAACATGCACTGAAAAAACGAGTAGGTAGTAGTGAACGTTGTACCATGCATGAACAGGAACTAGCCCGGTCAGCAGTCCAATGGGCTTGTAATTCTAATATATATAAAGATGACATAGTAGCTCAAACATTTTTGAGTCTTCCCCCGGAAGAACAAGGTTTAGCTGGTATTTACATGATTCAACATCTCATCACCTTGTATGAGAGTCAGCATTCTGATCCAGGTCCCTTGTATAAAATACTGGACGATCTACTCCTGGAAAGATGGAGAGGTCTAGGTACCGAATTAATAAATGTCATTCTAGATCAACGACATAAGTACTTAACTTTTCTGACCCCGCACTTGATTCCTGCCCCACATCGAGAAAGAAAGACCTTTCACATAGACAGACAGAATCCCCTACGAGAGGTTCATCCTGTTAGAACTACAGGGGGTGCGCTCCAACGAGTATACGTTTATACACCCTTGACGAAAACGGAATTATTGGAAATGAAAAAATTACTGCCCTGTCATGATAAAGACCCAGGGGGGTTCCACCGTGAATTAAAAGACATGCTCCGCATGGGGGAGTACACATACGCTGATACCATTAAAATGTTGAAAGTACTGTTACCAGCAGGCATTTACGAGAAGCTTAAAGAAAAAGAGTGGGAGGTGGGAGAGAAAAAGATTAATTGGACAGAATTAGAAGACGAAGAAAAACTCCGAGGCCCTGGTACTGGTCTTGGGGAAAAAGCTAAAGAACTACCCGAGCTATTAATACAGGTTTTGCCGAGATTATTGACTATTAAAAAGGAAGATTGGGATGCTATTTCGGCCTGCAAACAGAAACAAGATGAAGACACTAGTGATTTTTATTCTAGATTCGAAAAATGTTTTCTTATTAACAGTGGCCTGAAGACAAGTAGTGAATCGTACCCACATCTTTTTGTGAGCAAATTAGTAGAGAATTCCTTACCCCAGATCAAAAATAGAGTACTGAAGGTTGAGAGTACCTGGCAAGCCAATAGCCCTTCCCAAATGTTACAAATGTTACAGTATCACCAGAATCGAATTAGAGAAGAACAAGAACACGAAAAGAGACGCATGAAAGATACGAAAATGAAAGTACTAGTTGCTCAATCAGTTCCAGCTGATGGCCATAAAAAGGGCACGGCACCTGTCAAAGGGAACTGTAACTACTGTAACCAGCCAGGTCACTATATAAATGAATGTGCTGTCCTGAAACACAATATAGCTACAGGCAGGACGAAAGAAAGACCGCGTCCTCCTAGACAGGATAACCAGAACACGCAAACGCCACAGAACTCGCAACAGACAGCAGCTGTACCCCAACTCATTGCTGCCACACAACATGTCACACAACAAATGTACCAGTATGCACAGTCAGACTACCCTGATTATCAACAGTACTCATGAAACAGCCTAGAGAGGGAGGTTGGCTTGCCCCTTATTGAGGTTCCTGTAGACCAAGAGGGTCCCTATGTACATAGTCGTGTATTGGGAAAAGACAGAAAATTTCTGATTGATACAGGGGCGAGCAGAACTACCATCAGTCATGACGAGGTTCCAGGGGCACCCCTCTCAGGCTCACAGAATGTTTCCCTGGGATTTTCAGGAAAGCCTATTGTTAACGAAGTGTCAAAGCCAGTTTCCCTAGGAGTTGGTCCATTGTCCCGCACTACAGACTTGTTGCTTACAAAATCATGTCTGGAAAACTTGCTTGGTATAAAAACATTGAAAGAATTAGGAGCAGTGATTTGTTGTTCTCCGGAAGGAGTGAGATTGTTTTTACGTGATTTTAAAGGACATTATGTGTTGAGAGATTTTGACCCCAGACTTCAGAATGTACCACAGCATTTATGGGCACAAGGTCCGACTGATGTAGGTTACATGCACATAACACCATACCGTGTCACACTCAAGCAAGGAGTTGTACTGCCACGAATCCGACAATACAAGTTACCACCTGATGCTGTAGTAGCATTACTGAAGATTGTTGACGAACTTATTGCACAAGGAGTGGTTGTAGAAACTGACTCCAATGTATGTAATTCTCCTATCATTCCGATTCTTAAACGAACTGACCCAAATGCACCACCGGTCTACAGACTAGTGATTGACCTCCGAGAATTGAACAAATGCATAATACCCCAGTACCCAGTGGTCCCAGACATTTCTTCACTATTGACTGCAATTGATTCCGAAGCGACGTTCTTTACTGTAATTGATCTCAAGAATGCCTTCTTTAGTGTCCCGATCCATCCGGAGAGCCAATACCTCTTCGGATTCTGTTTAAATGGCCGAAGCTTCAAATTTGCGAGGGCTCCTCAAGGGTTCACAGAAAGCCCTAGTATTTACAGTCAAGTATTGAAAAGTCAACTAGACAGTATTCACATGCCTACTGACACTGCACTGCTCCAATACGTTGATGATCTTTTGATCACAGCACGGACAGAACGAGACTGCGAACGTGCATCACTGACAGTCTTATACTTCCTGGCAGAGAAGGGGCACAAAGTGTCCCCTTCAAAGCTACAATTCTGTGTCCAGCAAGTTGTGTACCTTGGTCACTTGCTGTCCAAGAGGGTTAGACAGTTGACACCTGACCGCATTCAGTTAATTGCACATCTTCCACAGCCCAAGACACAAAAGGAAGTACGGGCCTTCATTGGCCTCACTTCTTACTGCAGACAATGGATTCCTCAGTACGCATATCTAGCCAAACCACTCATACAGTTAACTACACAGGAGGCAGCGACTTCGACTGCCCTCTCTTGGACTCAGGAACATACACTTGCATTTGATGAATTGAAGAAAGCCCTATGTCAAGCACCAGTTTTAGCGACACCATGTTACAGCAAACCTTTTACACTTTTTGTCACTGAACGCGATGGCACAGCATTATCTGTCCTTACACAAGATCAAGCAGGAAAACACAAGCCTTGTGCTTACTTTTCTAGTACATTGGATCCAGTGGCCCAGGCTCTGCCTGCGTGCCTGAAATCAGTTGCAGCAACAGCTCTAGCAATCAGACAAAGCGATTCCATAGTGTTAGGACATCTCCTGACAGTACAGGTTCCACACTCAGTGGAAGTTCTCTTGAACCGGACACAGACACAGCACCTGACTATAGCAAGACTGACAGGATATGAACTGACATTGTTCCAGCCACACATAGAGATCAGACGTTGCAACATCCTAAACCCTGCAACACTTTTACCCTCGAGCATAGCAGACCCTACACCACATGACTGTGTGGAAGTAATTAACACAGTGACGAAGCCAAGACAAGACTTGACAGACATTGCATTACCCGACCCAGACCTGACACTTTATGTGGATGGTTCATGCATGAGAACAAGCACAGGAGAGTTAGTGGCCGCATATGCAGTGACCACCGATACTGAAGTCATAGAAACACAACGAATTGACACCATGTCTGCCCAAGCAGCAGAGCTCATCGCTCTGACCCAAGCCTGCATACGAGCCAAGAACTTGAAAGTAAACATATACACAGATTCACAGTACGCATTCGGAGTCGTTCACGACTTTGGAGTCCTTTGGCAAGAGAGAGGTTTCCTGACCTCCCATGGCGCCAAGATACAGCATGGTCCCCTCATTCAAGCCCTGTTAGATGCAATACATTTACCTACAGCAATAGCCATCATGAAGTGCAAAGCACATACTAAAGTTACTGACACCATTTCCCAGGGTAACGACATGGCAGATCGAACAGCTAAACTTACAGCTCAGACTCAAACAGACATTCCAACTAACACAACAAAGACTGAAGTACCATCACTGACGAATTGCATGACAGTCAGGGATCCCTCTCAAGATGTACTCAACATACAGACACATGCCACTCTAGACGAAATCAAGAAATGGACTGAACAAGGAGGGGTCCAGACCGACCAGGGTTGGATGACAAAAGACAAAGCCACGTGGTTCCTCCCTGACTCCATGGTTCAAGTTATCATAAATACAGCACATAGTCCAGCACATTTAGGAGAAAAAGCCATGTTAGACAGTATACAGAACATCTGGTTCAACAAGCATTTACGTGCAGCAGCGAAACAGAAAGTGCGTACCTGCATGATCTGTTGTCAGTTCAATCCAGGAAAAGGCATTCCCGTGGAACAAGGCGGATTTCATCCTCCTGACCACCCTTTTGAAGTCCTCCAGATGGATTATATTCAGATGGACAGATGTCGAGGATTCAAGTATGTCCTCGTAGTTGTATGTGCCCTATCTAGATGGACAGAAGCGTATCCAGTCCCAGATTACACTGCTGTGACCACTGCCAAACAGTTGGTCCGAGAATTCTTTCCGCGATACGGCTTGCCCCGTGTCGTGTATTCGGATAATGGTCAGCCATTCTCTTCTGAATTGATGAAACAAGTATCTCTTTTGTTAGGGTACCAGTGGAAATTCCATTGCGTACAACATCTAGAGGCAGCAGGTCTCGTAGAGAGACACAATCAGACTCTTAAAACAAAGTTAGCGAAGGTCTGTGCAGACAAAGGCATGGATTGGATGGTAGCCTTGCCGGTTGCCCTCTTTTACATGCGTATGGTAGCTCATTCCAGAACCGGACTATCCCCGTACGAGGTGGTTTTTGGTAGACCGCCGAATATGTGGGGTATGCCTATGCCACGCAAAATAACTGATGTTGACAGTACTATGCTGACAGATTACCTGGCTTCCTTGATGTCTGCACTACTTTCTTGTCGTTCACAGGTTGCAGCTGCTTTCCCGGACAACACCCAGGTGAAAACTCATGCAATTGTTCCGGGAGACCTGGTGTTTGTCCGCAACTTCGACCGTTCAAGCCCTCTGGAGCCCCGCTGGCGTGCGCCCAAATTAGTCCTGTTAACAACGAGAACCGCCGTCAAGGTCGAGGGAAGGAAGGGCTGGCTCCATGCCCACCATGTGAAGCGTTTCCATGGACTTGGTCCAGTAAAGGACTCTGAGAACTGTCCCGAGAACATTGACATTAAACCCCCTTTGCTAGAAAAGACTCCGCAACAAGAATATAGACAAAAGCTACGGTCTAGTAAGTCAGACAGCGTTTAATTGTTTAAGTCCCCCTCGGGTGAAGCGGTTAGACAGGTTCCTGACACGTATAAGATCGTAGAACCAAATAGTCAGAGAGATAGGCAGAAAAAAATGAAAGAGAAGTACTGCAAAAACTTATGCAGTAGATGCATAGTAACTCTGATCATTATGCTTTTTCTAAGTATATCGATTATATGTATAAGCTTGACACTACATGTTTTCTTTCCTCCTCTTGGTTCACATATACATTCATCCTTCAATGATACTTTAGAGCACACATTCAGTGACCTGCCACCCCATGAATTGTCCTATCGACTAGCACTGCGCAACAACACTTTCATTCGTATGTTACACCATTCTCACCAGACCAGCAACGTAACAAACTGCTGGGTATGCGGCCGACTCCCACCTTATCAGAAAATGAAGGGAGTTCTGCCCCTCTTTCCTTATCCGTTTTCGCACAATGGTTCATGCGGAGCTTGGTTTGCTTTAATGTCATCACTAGACAGTAAGTCCACAGTTTCCCAGGGTGATTGGATATGGGGAGATCTGAATACAGTTATGAATAAGGCATGTTTCCCAGGCGGAGACGGTCTTCCCCAAAGGAAAGGGACCGATCTAGAAAATGAAGTGTACGATTTAGGGAATTTTTCTCTTAATCTCATGATTCTGAACGTCCAATCCGAAACCAATACAGGTTCACCGTTTATAACAGTCTTACCAGTAAAAGGTGAATTATGCGTTAGGAAAAATGGTTCAGTGCACTTAGGAAACAGTGATTGTAAAACTGTGGTCGAATTTAATGATAAAGGAAAATCTACTTTCAAAGCTTCCCACCATTCCTATTTCGTTTGTGGTCAGACAGCCTATGTACGTCTGCCCTTAGACTGGGGTGGAACGTGTTATATTGCGTTCCTACTGCCACCTGTTTTCCTAGCCCCATCCCATTATCATCGCGATTCCCAACTCGTACATATAAGACACAAGAGGGAGATCGAGTCCCCAGTTGTCGATCAGACTGAGACAACTCTGGAACAATATACAGATTTCAATAAAGGATTCTTTTTCTTCATAGGTCCCATTCAAAATAGTAAATTAATACGCAGGTTAACCAGAACTTTGGAAGCAGTAGTGAATGAGACTACTTCTGCCTTAGGTAACCTGACCGAGGAGCAGTCTGCTATGAGACTTGTTGTTCTTCAGAACCGCCTTGTTCTTGACGTCATCCTGGCCGATAGGGGCGGAGCTTGTAGAGTGATCGGCTCCAGTTGTTGTGTGTTTATTCCTAATAACGCACCATCAGTGTATGCAGCAATAACAAGACTCCACAAGATAGCTCACCAGATACACCAGAATCCAGGCACCTGGACTTGGTCCGGTTGGCTCTGGAGTGTGATATCAGCCTGGGGATGGAAAGTGTTGTCATTCCTAGGAATAATACTGCTCATAGTATTCAGTTGCTGTCTCTGTCTGCAATGTGGCTCAGCGATTTGTGGCTTGTGCGCCACTGCTTGTATTCCCCGTCCACGTTCACATTCCCGTGCTCGAATAAAAAAAGACGAGCAAATGATGCTATATGAACAAATAGATGGCCTCATGAAAATAGATGTATCCTAAAGGGCGCAGTAGGGGACAAGGAGGGAATGAGGAAACAGGAATTTTATGTGGTCAGTGTGTCCCCCCCACTCGCACCCTATCCACGTACCTACATCCCATGTATGTCCAAGTTATCATGTAATTCCTTTCACGTGCCTGTCACAATAATGCCCCTGAATTTCCGTCTAATGTTGGCATGTCAGTCATTAGGCCTTCCATGAATGAAACGTTAATTCTGCACTGAGGCCTACGTTGCCAATGCATTTACATGGTACACGTTTAAATATCGAGAAGCACACGTTTTTGTGGCCCAGCCGAGCCAGGCCCTGAAATCAGGCTCCGAGCCTCTTCTGACTCTGAAAGCTGCAGTTTAGGTATGCATCCCTGACCTCTCCCTTACTCCCTGCTCAGTCGAGAGGTGCCCGGTCTGGCCTGCCTGCCAAGACGGTATTTTGCCTTCAGTTATCTGCTCAACTCCGCGAAAACACATTCCAGTTCAGTGAAAGCGGTAAACATATTCTGCCTGCAGAGCATAGGGCCTAGCCTTCCTGTCTCCATTCAAGTGATTTACTGAACCCGTTACCATAGATGCCCATGGCCCCACGCAATGCACGAAGAAATATATGCACACACTAGCATTTAGTGATGAACAGCCTTTGCTCGAGAGACCTTTACTTCAGACAATACATCCTCCAAACACAAGATATCAGATATGCCAAAGGGTGCAGGTCGTTCTGACATCCCAGACTCCAGACTCCTCTTCTAGTGCTAAAGTCAGCTCCCCCCAGCTCTCCCCAGTTACACGTCAATTTCACGTCACGACCAGTTGCGCACACATGTAGGGTAAAAGTTTCTGCTGACCCTGCAGACCTCCTCTATGCATCCACCCACCTATGACACACTTATGACTCATCAAGTGAACACCCACGTGTACGCCTCCTTACACGCCTTCTTTTCACGCCCTTGTGTTCTTATCTCTCTTTCACTTGCTCCGCCTGGAGTGTACCGCCTTCTCTATTCATTACAATTGTATGGTTTTACTATATATAATGTGTGATGTGAATAAAACGTTAGATATCCCTTCCTGAACCTTAGTGGTGATGAAACCCGATTCTCAGTGACTCGAGTCATTTACATTAAAGCCCTTTTTGACTCAGATACCACGGACTCTGCCTCTCATTTTATGAGCTATCCTTTTTCATTATTAATGTATAGAAACTATGTCCGGGTAATTTTATTTACCACAAAATTACCAAGTTTAAGGTGAAATCAAGTGAAAGGCCTAATTTAACTTGTGTGTGTTGTTGACTGACTCATTATAATATTCAGACTAGGTTAGTTGATTTATATGCAAAATGTGAATTGGAAAATAATAGTGAATGGAAGGATTTTGTAAGTTATTTGTTGGTGGAGAATTCTTTTGATTTGAGTTTTGATCAGCGTATTTGTAATTATTGTTTGAAAACAATTAAATGAAAATAGAAAGCCTGCTAGAGCAGTTCATAATAATCTTCAGTTGATAGATATTCCTTCTGAATTGATGGATTTAAATACTTATGAATCAATTTTGATTCAATGTGTCCATCCTTTTCAAGCTATTGTTTGCATGGAGCCTAAGATAGGGAAATTACCTCCTACAGATTTACAAAGAGGATTAAAGGGAAGAGTTGTTTATTTGCCTCTAGATGTCAAGAAAAATATTGATACAATTGGTGTAGAAAGAGTTGAAGAGGATCCTCTAGTTATTCTATTTAATGGGGTTCCGACAAAGAGTAAGAAAATCTGGCAAGATTTAGTGGATGTTAGGAAAGTCAAAAAGGCAACGTTGTATTTGGTCAAAAACAATGAGTACTATAAAGATGTAAGTGTTGGAGCAGAGGAAACAGCTACTGAAGAACACAGTGATTGTTCAGTTGGCCAAATTGAAAAAGTTGATGTGTCTAGAAGTGAAGAAACATATGAACATTATACAGTTCATCCTTTGCATTCCAAAGAAGTAATGGGGAATGCAATTGACTTGTTTCAAATGAAAGCAGCAAAAGGAAGTCCCATTAGTGTATGGGAAGAAAGTTTGGAAGCTCGTTGTTTTCCACAGTTATTTCCAACAGGTCGTGGTGGATGATATGAAGATCGACCAGTTCAAATTCCTGCAGCTGAATACCGGACTTTAAGATTATATGCTGAAGATTCAAGGTTTCGGCAATGCATACCGTATTTGTTTCATCTACTGTATGAAAGTGATTTGTCTGGTCTTTCTTATGCAGTTAATCATATATTAAAAAGTGGAGCTCATTTGCAAAATGTTTCTGCAAGGGACTTTATGGAGAAAGTTAATCTGCAAGACAGTATTTTGGAATCTCAGCTAATCAATCTCATGGCATGTCAGCGTGGAACCAATGAGTATTGGTTCCGTCGTCATGGAGAATTGAAATGTATGTTAAGAAACTTAGGAACTCCTGCATGGTTCCTCACTCTTAGCTGTGCTGAGTATGCATGGGATGACTTACTTCAATTTCTACGAGAGGCAAATGGAAACATACAAAATATAGAATTGAAAACACCTGGAGAACTGTGTTCTTTGGATCCAGTGAATGTTTGCAGATATTTTAATCATAGATTTGAAGCTATGATGTCTTTTATTACCAACAAAAAAAATCCTCCCCTTGGAAAGGTTTTGGATTTCTTTTGGAGGAAGGAATATCAAGCGAGAGGTGCTCCTCATATACATATGTTGTTATGGATTAAAAATACACCCAAATTTGTATCAGATTCAGATGAAATAGTAATGAGTTTCATTGACGAGTATTCAACATGTGCTGTTCCAAAAACTACTGAAGAAAACAGTTTAAGGCAACAAGTTTTACGTTTTCAATCTCATCGTTGTGGAAAGTACTGTCGTCGAAAATTTAAAAACAAGGAAAAGTACTACACAAAATGTCGTTTTGCGTTTCCACGACCAGTGATTTCTAAGGGAAGAGTAAATAATTTGATGTCATCTCTACGACATACTGTGACGAGGAAAAAATACATACAATTTAAAAAGAAACGAAGAGTCTAAGTACATCAACGATTACAACCCAGTGATTTTGTCCATGTGGAATGCTAACATGGATATTCAGTTCTTTGCTGACAACTCTATTGCTGTGGCTCGATATGTGACATCTTACATCACAAAAAAAGAAAAGACAGAACTGAAGGAAATGGGGGAGGACATTTCACATGAAAAGAGTCTAAGCAAGAAATTATACAGTTTCAGTCTGAAGATGTTGTCGAATCGAGAAATTGGAGCATATGAATGTTCTGATCGGTTATCATCAGCAAGTCTCTATGCCAAATCAAGAACAATCATTTGGGTAAGTCTAGGTCTTGCTGCAACACAAAACCGAGTTTTGAAATCTGTACAAGAAATTGAATATTTGGCGGAGAAAGAACCAAACAGTACAGATATTTTGAAGACAAATATGTTGGATACATACTATCCAAATAGAAGTACTCACCTTGAGAACACTTGTTTGTATGAAGTTCTGCAAAACTACAGTTATAAGAGGAACATCACAGAAGATATCAATAATGGAAAATATGCAGTCATTGGCTATGAAGGATGTCTAGTGAAGCAGAAAAAAGGCCATTTGATTAATCATCGAAAATTGAGTTGCGAAGCTCCAGACAAAAGAGAATTTTACTATTTAGCTCTTTTGCAACTCTTTAAGCCATGGCGTACAGAAGAGGAACTACTTGGAGATTTTCTCTGTTATAAAGACTCTTTTAATGCAACTAAGGATACCATAGAATGTCCTATTTTTCTAAATTATCTGCAAATGTTGAACAAAGAAATAGAGCAAGAAACCACAATTGCTGAAGAGATTGGAAAGGGAAGACCACTCGGTCCCCCCGAACGTGTGGATGGGTGCCCCGATACCCCGGGAACCATTGTGGGCGGGGGGCGTGTCCTGGCTGGTATGCCCAAAGCGGCATAGCCGGAGCACGCCCCTCCCGCCCAGAAGAGGTTGTCCTAAACACCCGCCCGGAAGTCCGTGCACGGATGGGCGTACCTGAGGCGGGCTCCCGCCCTCCCGCAGATGAATAAATAGAGCGGGAATCCAACAAAGCTTCCTCTTGTTCCAGTGCTCTGAAGGCTGCACCAGTCGTCGCTCATGAGCCCTCGAGGGAACAAGCTGCAATTTTGAGAACTTGTAATCTTTGTTATTTCTCTTTCAGTGTCAGGCGCGTGGAAGATCGGGTCACTCTAGCGGATCAAGTTGAACGGAGTAACCGAAGTCATGTCTGGCAAGAAGGCGGGAAAGAGCTCCGAGATGGAGAGGATGCTACGCACTTTGGTGAACCGGGTAGCGGTGATGGACCGAAAGATGGGTAAAGTGGATGAGCTCGGTCGTGGCTTACCGGCCATCAAGAAGCAGATGGCGGCCCAGAATGCCCCCTCGGGCGGCTTAAAAAAGTCATAGGACCGGACTTGCCGAATGTCGCCCCGGGGGGTAAGGGTAAGAGGAGTAAGGGGAGGGCAGGCTCTAGTGAGGTCCCAGTCCCGGAAGTGAATCCGTCAAGCCCGGGCACGGACAATCCAGCCGCGCCGGTAGATAGCCCGGTACCAGGTCCGGAGGGGGGTTTACCAATCCCCGTCATGATCACGCCAATTGGGGATGACCAAATGTCCCCTGAGCTGGCACTGCAGTTAGCGGCAGTATTACCATGGCTAAAGAAAGGAGCAGGGGGATCAGTGGCTTTGGGCGACCCGGCTGAAGAAGCCAGATTAATTATCGAGCAGTTACGGCAGTCAAGGGATGCCGGGACGGCGAATATACCCTCTATTCCCCCGCAGGTGGCGACGGGGTCACGACGGACGGTTGAGCGAAGACAACGGACACGGCTGGGAAGACGGCTGAACCCGGTAAGAGACCATTCCCATTGGTGGGGGAGGGTCCAGTACCTTCAAGGCGGGAAAGTTTATCGCAGCACATTCCCATGGCTACGAAAGAGATGATATGGGGGATAAATACATCAACATGTTTTCACTTTTGACTGACCATCGTGAGGTAGAATATGCAAAGACCCAGAAAGATTTGTGGCACCCCAGCGTATGGCGAGCCAAGATGGCGGAATTCAGGGTCGATGAGACCATGGTGAGCTGGGTCAGGGCCTTTTCTATTTTTACGGCAATTATGGGTGAGCGTAAACCAGAAGTGTTGCCTGACTTATCATGTTATCAGAACAGGATCATGAATTTCTATGCAATGTACGGGGGAAATGAATGGAAGGGTTACGACGTTACCTTTAGAAAAGCAAAGGAGTTTAACGAGGCTTTAACATGGGATTGTCTGGACACGGTGTCGTGGCATGCTCAGCTTTTGCCGGGACCGGCGGGTACGTCGGTACCAAGCACGAGCTTTTCTGGGACATTCCAACAGAAGCCGGCACAGCCCTTTTGGGCGAATGCCGGAGGGGATCCGCATCCCAGGTCCGGCGGGAATGGAGGCAAGCGGGGGGTTTGTTGGGGTTTCAACAAAGGAACCTGTAACAGTCCTCAAGGAACGTGTAGGTTCCGGCATGCTTGTTCGGGCTGTGGGAATTCCTCACACCCAGAAGCTAGCTGTTGATCCAAGTCCAATGGCACGGGGGGAAAGGGGAGATCCAAGCAGGATTGATGTGGTGCCTTGGAAGCAAACATCTTCACCCATTGTTATCTTGGCTTTGACCCCCTGGCTGAACCGATACCCAGATCATGTGTCCGCCGGGACTCTGAGGAATGGCTTTCTGTATGGCCTCAGGATCCCGGCGGGAAATTTTCAGGGGAGCCCCTTCTGTAAAAACCAACTGTCTACTCAGCACAACCCGGCGGTGGCCGCCACAAAGATAGCGAAAGAAGTCAGCTTGGGGCGGGTAGCGGGGCCATTTGTCTGTCTGCCAGTTACGGAATTTGTGTGTTCTCCTCTAGGAGTGGTTCCGAAGAAAGACCCGGGGGAGTATAGACTCATCCACAATCTATCGGCCCCTAAAGGGGCCTCGGTAAATGAGGCTATTGACCCCGAGGTGTGTTCGGTTAGGTATGCATCGTTCGATGATGCAGTCGTTCTGTTGAATCGCCTGGGCCCCGGTGCATTGTTAGCAAAATCAGATATTGAATCGGCATTCAGGTTACTCCTGGTACACCCTCAGGACCAACGCCTGCTGGGATTCATGTTTCAAGGGAAATATTACATGGATAAATGTATGCCCATGGGTTGTTCAATTTCATGTGCCTATTTTGAAATGTTTAGCTCTTTTTTGGAATGGGCGTTCACCGAGGCCACAGGGCATAGACAGGTGATGCACTATTTGGATGATTTCCTTTTCCTAGGTCCGGCGGGCACTCGGGAATGTGCACAAGCGCTACAGGACTTCTGCACACTCATGCGGGAGTTCGGGGTCCCATTGGCGCCAGGTAAGACGGTGGGGCCATCTACCTCACTGGAGTTTTTGGGGATTGAGCTGGACTCAGTGGGGGGGTGTTTCCGTCTGCCAATTGAGAAGGTGGCCAAGTTCAGGGCTTCCCTGGTACAATGTCTCCGTAAAGATAAGGTGACCCTGCACCAGTTGCAACAGACAGTGGGTAAGCTTAATTTTGCGTTAAGAGTGATGCCGATGGCTCGCCCTTTCTCACGTTCATAGCACAAGCTATGGTGGGCCTTAAGGAAGGACACCACCGCACTAGACTGTCGGCAGAGGTTCGCCAGGACATGCGCATTTGGTTAGCATTCCTGGTGGATTTCAACGGTCGAGTGGTGTGGAGCAAACCCCCAGCCTCGTCGGACGAACTAGGATTGTGGACCGACTCGGCGGGGAGTATGGGATTTGGCGCGATCTTTGGAAACCGATGGTCGGCACAAACATGGCCGGCATGGTGGCACTCAAGTGGCCTAACAGGTAACATTGGATTCTTGGAGCTATTCCCCATTTGGGTGGCTCTGATGGCATGGCCGGAAGACTTTAGAAACCGATCTGTGGTGTTTTGGTCAGACAACATGACAGTGGTCGAGTGCATTAATCACCAGGCTGCACACTGCAAGTGGATCTTGAGACTGTTGAAAGAAATTGTATTGCGATGCATGAGATTGAATGTACAATTCAGGGCAAGACATGTGCCGGGTGTACTGAATAATGCAGCTGATGCACTCTCTCGTTCACACATGCAGGCTTTCAGGGGTTATCTACCTACAGCGGAACTAGTGGCGGCACCGTTCCCCGAAGCACTATGGCAGATCGGTGCCCCGGAATACAAGACCTCGTGGCAGCCAGTTTAGCGCCCAGGACGAGAAAAGCTTATGAAGGAGCGTTTCGTTCATACTGCGCCTTTTTAGGGCCGGTAGGGGGTCATAGCTAGGGGCGGGAAGAGTCCTTCCTCCGGTTTTTGGTGGCACTTCATAAGGAAGGCCAATCGGCGGCAACCGTCAACAGATATAGGGCTGCCATATCATTCATGGCACAGCTCCATGGGATACGGGACCCAACGGGTTCCTTCTTAGTCAGGAAGGCGCTCCGCGGTTGGCAGCGCCTGGAGGATCGCAGACAAGATAAAAGGCCCCCGATTGGGTTAGACAGATTGTCCTTGTTACTAGCGAAACTAGATGAGACATGCTCCTCGCCCAGCGAGGTAATTCTGTTCCGAGCGGCTTTCGCATTGGCATTCCATGGGGCCATGCGGGTAAGTGAACTCGTAGCAAGGAATATGAAGGATGTGGAGGGAGGTCTATGCAGGGATCACGTTCAATTAAGGGGCGATTCTCTGCTGATTTCGATAGCCAGGTCAAAGACTGAACAGGAGGCTTTGGGGAGTAGTGTGGTGCTGCAGCGCGCCCGAGGGAGCCCCAGTTGTCCAGTAAGGTGTTTGGAGGACTACATGGCACAGAGGTGGACAACATGGGGTGGGACCCTGCTTAGACACAAGGACGGCACCCCGTTGACAAGATTTCAGTTTCGGAGGGTGCTGGCAATTACAATTGCTGCGGCGGGCTTGAACCTGTGTGATTTTGGGACCCACTCATTCAGGATAGGGGCCGCTACAGAGGCTACGGCTCGGGGTCTGGGTACAGAGGAAGTAAAACAGTTAGGCCGTTGGTCCTCGAACTGTTTCAAGAGGTATGTGCGACTGCACATGTTGTAAAAGACTGATGTAATGCACTCACGCTTGTTGTCTTTTGTTTGGATTACAGTTTCGCAAGCCTGTAACAATGGGCGAAAATTGGGACCGGCCCAACACCAGAGGACCAGTGAGAAAGGATCACCGACTGGGGATCAAGTGGTATGGGTCGTGGGCCACTCATACGTGAGGCGTGCCGGGGATATATTCAAAGCAGGTGACGCGATCCACGCATCTGAGGAATATGGGTTCAGAGTGTCCTTCCATGGGGAAGGAGGCCTCTGTTTTGACCAGTTTCAGAGCTATTTGGAGGAACTCTTAGGGCGGCAAAGGTCACCGCCATCTATAATCATAGTGCATCTGGGAGGCAATGACTTGGTAAGGCTGGGAAGACGGGTGTTGGTAGAGCGCATATTATCAGCAGTCAGTTGGTTGGCCAAGAGGCTCCCGGGGTGTACGATTGCCTGGTCCCACATGATTCCCAGAAGAGTTTGGCGGGGGGGGGTCTGTCTGTGTCGGCGTTGAACCACTGGGTCAAAAGGGTCAACAACAAGATTGAGAAACTGTTTCGCTCTACTCATTTACAAAGCATTCCTCATGGGTGTATTCGGGGTGATCACTATTATTTGAATGATGGGGTGCACCTGTCCGGGGCTGGGAATGACTTACTCATAGGAGACTTCGTAGCATGGCTAAGGGCATTGAGGAGACATGACCTTTAGGAGGTGTGGGGGGGCCGGATAGTCGGTCAACTATCCTGCCTGTGGCGGTAAGGTCATGATCGGTGAGCAGTGATTTCAAGGTCCCTAGGGGGGGCGCCACCCAGTATGGATGGGAGCGCCCGGGGGGAGGTAGCCATTGGCCCCTCCCACTGGGGGCGGCACCCACTACGGATGGGTCGCCTAGGGGGAGACGGCCATAGGCCCCTCCCAGGGGGAGACGGCTATATGCCCCTCCTACGAATTTCCCGGGGGCCGGATATCCGCTCCGGCGGAAGAGAGTGTGGGGAAGGGGGGGAGTCCACGCTGTCCTTCTTATGGATACCTCGCACGAGAACTCGGATGACCTTAAGATGGCGTCGAGTGAAAGGGGGCCCTTACGACAAGGGAAGTTACAGTTGGCTGCGAGGGTAAAGTCCTCTGCGCATGCGCCACTCACACCGTGAGGGCGGGAATTTGGTAGTAGGGATCTGACACCGGTTAAGACCTTGCCGTTGGCCCTTAATGCTAGGATGTACAATTTTATTTTAGAATGTATGCATTTTCAGGATGCTAGACTCGGCTAGGAAACCTTTGTATTAGAGATTTGTTAAGGTTAGCCAAGAACTTGTCTTCATCAAAATGTAATGGAAGATAAAATTGTACATGATTCATGAAACGTTTTAATTTAAAGTTTTAAATTTTGTTTCATATTTTAATAAATACGGCCGGGGGGTAACTCCCCCCCGCCTTCCAAAAGTTCAAACCTGTGCCTGTCTCCTCCCATGGGGAATTGGTGTTGGGAGGGGTGGCAGGCATCCCGGCCCATATGGAAAGGGAAGACCACTCGGTCCCCCCGAACGTATGGATGGGTGCCCCGATCCCCCGGGAACCATTGTTGGCGGGGGGCGTGTCCTGGCTGGTATGCCCGAAGCAGCGTAGCCGGAGCACGCCCCTCCCGCCCAGAAGAGGTTGTCCTAAACACCCGCCCGGAAGTCCACGCACGGATGGGCGTACCTGAGGCGGGCTCCTGCCCTCCCGCAGATGAATAAATAGAGCGGGAATTCAACAAAGCTTCCTCTTGTTCCAGTGCTCTGAAGGCTGCACCACTCGTCGCTCATGAGCCCTCGAGGGAACAAGCTGCAATTTTGACCCACCCACCAACCCCCTTTTTGCAATGTTTTTGGAATAAAGTAATTGTTGGTGATTATTCGAATGTAATAAAAAGATATGGTCATTTTGCATCAGGGATGTATGCCTTTGATTGAATAGATGCTTGTAGGCCTTTTCTCCTTTGTAGAAATGTAGAGGAATGGATTAAATAATATAAATTGTCTTGTGCTTTAGGACTTTTTTCTCTTTGTAGCAATGTCAAAGTTGGTGAATTGTCAAGCTGTTACAGATTAGGCGTATTTTCTTTCCTTAGTAGGTAAAACAACTGTCATATTTATTTTGGTCGGGCGGTAAGGTCATGATCGGTGAGCAGTGATTTCAAGGTCCCTAGGGCGGGCGCCACCCAGTATGGATGGGAGCGCCCGGGGGGAGGCGGCCATTGGCCCCTCCCACGGGGGGCGGCACCCACTACGGATGGGTCGCCTAGGGGGAGACGGCCATAGGCCCCTCCCAGGGGGAGAAGGCTATATGCCCCTCCTACGAATTTCCCGGGGGCCGGATATCCGCTCCGGCGGAAGAGAGAGTGGGGAAGGGGGGGAGTCCACGCTGTCCTTCTTACGGATACCTCGCACGAGAACTCGGACTACCTTAAGATGGCGTTGAGTGAAAGGGGGCCCCTACGACAAGGGAAGTTACAGTTGGCTGCAAGGGTAAAGTCCTCTGCGCATGCGCCACTCACACTGTGAGGGCGGGAATTTGGTAGTAGGGATCTGACACCGGTTAAGACCTTGCCGTTGGCCCTTAATGCTAGGATGTACAATTTTATTTTAGAATGTATGCATTTTCAGGATGCTAGACTCGGCTAGGAAACCTTTGTATTAGAGATTTGTTAAGGTTAGCCAAGAACTTGTCTTCATCAAAATGTAATGGAAGATAAAATTGTACATGATTCATGAAACGTTTTAATTTAAAGTTTTAAATTTTGTTTCATATTTTAATAAATACAGCCGGGGGGGTAACTCCCCCCCGCCTTCCAAAAGTTCAAACCTGTGTCTGTCTCCTCCCATGGGGAATTGGTGTTGGGAGGGGTGGCGGGCATCCCGGCCCATATGCTAGAGACAGTTCTCAAGACAGTCAGAGTTCTACTTCATTGAGTCAGGATCCACTAGGAGGACCTATTATCCAAAATGAAGCTGCCACTGCCATGGATGAGGTGGAAAGAGCTATGGAACAAGCTCAAGAGGATGGAGTTAACTTAGAAGATTTGGTAAAGCAACTAAACATTGAGCAGAAAAAGATATATGATGAAGTTACAGAACAGATTGAACATGGATTCAGACATGAGAAAAAAGAGTGCTCATGTACATCATTTGAGCCTGTCCGAATGTATGTAAGTGGAGAAGCTGGGACAGGAAAAAGTTTTCTAATTAAAGCCATTGCAAGTTATCTGCAGAAAAGGACTAATGCTAAAGGACTGTCTTGTGTTGTAACTGCTCCAACTGGTCTGGCAGCACATAACATTAAAGGGATTACTCTACATCGTTTACTGATGCTGTTAGTTGAGCATGATAATAAATTGCATTACAACAAGTTAGCTGGAGATGCGTGTTCTGAAGTTTCAAGAGTCTTGAAGAAAATGAAACTTCTTATCATTGATGAAGTAAGCATGGTCTCAAATCTAATGCTTGCTTTTGTGCATTTGAGAATGCAAGAAATTCTTAGAACAGAGTATGAATGAAATGAAATGAAAATAGATTTCTAAAGCGCATGGCTGCCCTTGAGCGTCCCAGCGCTAAATGTACACTCAGACGGAACTCCTCTGATCAACACCCTGAGATGTTAGTCGTTATGGGGGAAAAGAAAAGTTTTCAGAGTTTTTCGAAATCTGGCCAAGCTGGGTTCTTTCCTCATTGCTGTTGGGAGGGAGTTCCACAGATAGCCAGCATTTATTGAGAAACGACGTCCCCCAGTCCTTGCTCTTTTTGCTCTTGGGATTACCACCAGGTTCTCCTCGCCAGAGCGGAGCGTTCTTGATGATTTGTAGGGGCGGATCAGGTCTTTTAGGATCGGAGGACCTGTCCCTTGGAGGACTCTGAACACGGTACAGAGCGCTTTGAATTTCACTCTCGCTCTTATGGGCAGCCAATGGAGCGCTTTCAAGGCCGGTTTAGCTGATGCTCTTCTGGGTGTATTAGTCAGCAGTCTGGCGGCTGCATTCTGTGCCCTCTGGAGCACGTTCAGGGTGTACTCTGGCGCTGCTAGGAAGAGGGCGTTGTTGTAATCCAGTCTTGACAGGATAAGGCCCTGTACTAGTAATTTTCTGGATTCTGGGGGAAGAAGGGGCATGGCTTTCCGTATTAAACGGAGCAGACCGTAACAGCTCCCTGCAGTTTGTTTAGCCTGAGTGTGCATCGACAGTTCCAGTTCTAACCAGACGCCAAGACTTTTTATGGATTCTTTCGGGGCCGGGGGCTCCCCTAGACAAGAAGGCCACATACATTTGGGGAGGGAGGTACAGAGATTTCCCAGAAGCATCACCTCTGTTTTAGAGCCATTAAGCTTGAGTCTCGAGTCTGCCATCCATGCCATGATGTTGGTAAGGCAGGCGGCAAACTTTTCTCTGTGGCTCTCTGCGAGCGATAGCGAAACAATCAATTGGGTGTCATCCGCATACGTTGCGAGTTTCACTCCAAAGGGTGCAACCTCCCCCTCCAGTGGGGCCATATAGACGTTAAAAAGCGTAGGGCTCAGCGATGAGCCCTGCGGGACACCACACTGAAGGGGGGTGGGCACTGATCTTCTATTGCCCTTGCACACTTGATACGTTCGCTCACTCAAGAAAGACGTCAGCCAGGTGAGCGCCAACTCTCTTACTCCCAGCTCTTCCAGCCGGTGGATCAAGATCTTGTGATCCACCGTGTCAAATGCGGCACTCAGATCCAGGAGAACCAGAGCTGCTGATCCTCCTGAATCTAAGATGCACCTGCCCTCTTCTACCATAGCAATCAGCGCCGAGTCAGTGCCCTGACCGGGCCGAAAGCCAGTTCGGGAGTGCCGCAACAGCTCGTTGGTTTCCAAGAAGGAAGAGAGCTGCCGGTTGACCCATTTCTCTGCGATTTTTCCCATCCCTGGCAGTAAGGAGATTGGCCGAAAGTTGGAAAAATCGGCGGGGTCAAGCCCAGCTTTTTTCAACAGGGCTTTTACTATGGCCCGCTTCCAACTGGGGGGGACCTGGCCAGAGGCGAAGGAAGCGTTAAGTAAATCTACTGCCGGGCCCGCTATGACATCCGTAAAATGCTTTAGGATGTGCATAGGCATGGGGTCCATCGGTGAGCCACTTTTTTGCACGCCCAGCTCTTTACAAAAAGCTTCCCTGGTAATCGGGACAAAATTGTCCAGCACAGCTCTGTCGGCGGCCAAGCAGATCTCCCCTGAGACCCGTCTCTGTCGGGGCTTGGGGAGGCCGGCTATGATGTTTTGGATTTTATGGTCGAAAAACTGGGCCAGAAGATTGCAGCGATCCGAGCTCCCCTCTGGGAATCCTGAGGGCACTGGAACTTTGAGCAGCTCTTTGAGAATTTTATAAGTTTCACTCGAGGAATTGGCTGACGATTTTATCCTGTCTTCAAGGTAGGCCGCTTTGGTGGAATTACGTGCAGCTTCATAAGTTCTCATGGCTGCCCTGTACTCTTCTTTGGTATTTACTGCCCAGTTTTTTCGCCAGTCCCGTTCTTTCTTTTTACATATTTTCCTCAGGAGGCCTAACTCGGGGGTGAACCATGAGGATTTAGGGTCCCCAGTCTTAGTATTAGCTATTTTCAGGGGAAGTACAGCATCTAAAGCCGTACCGAGTCAATCGCAAAAGGCATCGTCGGCTTCTAACGGGTCCCTACTAAGTACCGGGATGGTCTGTGTCAACTTGCAGGTTAGATCATTGATTGGGAGTTTCGACCATACCCTCACTGGTACTCGTGCTGTGGCTGCCGAAGGGGGTGGGGGAGCTGAGGCAAAACCCACTTGAAAAGGGATCAGGAAATGGTCGGTCCACGGGAGAGGCAGGGGCGGCGACGTGGAGAGAAGGGGAATGTTGGAAAACACTGTGTCCAATAAATGGCCCTTGACATGAGTGGGCTCCTGGATATGTAGGATAATGTTCCCCAGCCCAAGTTCAGATCTTAGATCGTTCGCTACTTTATCCTCCGGTGAATCGAAATGGAGATTCAGATCTCCGAGCAGGAGGAAATTGGGTGCCGATGCTATCAGCATTGGGGCCTCTTCAAGCAGAGAATTTGCGAATTGTTTGATATTGCCTGGAGGCCGGTAGATCAGCAACCCCGACAACGAGTCGTTGGGGGACAGTTGGATCTTAAAGCTACAACTTTCCGCATCCGAAATGGACCCTTTATTGGCCCTACATGCCAATGTATCCTTATATATGATAGCCAGCCCACCCCCTCTACCCAACGGTCTGTGCAAACAAAAGATGCAGAATCCGGGGGAAAGGGCGTTCACCACGTCGAAATCAGAACTGTCCGATGTCCAAGTTTCCGACAGGAACAAAATATTTAACTTGTGATCTAAAATCAGGTGGTGGATATGCAAGGAATGCCTCGGTAAGGATCTACAATTCAGGAGAGCCAGCTGTAATGGTTCCCTGGGAGGGGGAGCATTCAGAGCCTCTTTGCTCCTATTGATGCAGAGGTCGCAGACTTTGAAAAGCGCATCCAACCTCAGTCCCCTTGGACAAAGGCAGGAGGCTTTGGGACATAGATGCATAAGTTGTTCTTGCGAGTATGTTAGGGGTACTCCCACTGCATTGGGCAGCGTATCTGGCCCTAGGTCCGTACTGGCCCGGACGGGCCCAGACAGGCTTGCCTCTGGCGCGCCATCGGCGCGCCCGCTGCGCCGGCGAGTGAGTGCGGCCATTTATGAAGCGCGAGGGCCTGTGTTCGCCCTCGCACTAGAGCGCTAAGTGCCTTCTTCCCCTACCCAAGATGGCGGTTCCTTCCGGTTTTCCCTTGTCGGTAGCCCGAGGTATATAGGAGCCCAGTAACGGCTCGAAAATGCCCCCAACAGCCTATTTAGTCATACGCTATGCTAAGCAGTGTATTAAAAGAGTAAACACAATTTTATAACAAACTTCAAATTAAGAGTTTAAAAGCATGATCGGCTCAGCAATGCCGTGTGGTGTTCGGCTTAACTCCCTGTGTGTGTCAGGGGAGCCGCCTTGGTGTACAGGGTGCATGCGAGTCTCCTGCCTTGATTTATAGCGCGAGGGCCTATGTTCGCCCTCGCACTAGAGCGCTAAGTTCCCTCTTCCCCTACCCAAGATGGCGGTTCCTTCCGGTTTTCCCTTGTCGGTAGCCCGAGGTAAATAGCAGTCCAGTAACGGCTCGAAAATGCCCCCAACAGCCTATTTAGTCATACGCTATGCTAAGCAGTGTATTAAAAGAGTAAACACAATTTTATAACAAACTTCGAATTAAGAGTTTAAAAGCGTGATCGGCTCAGCAATGCCATGTGGTGTTCGGCTTAACTCCCTGTGTGTGTCAGGGGAGCCGCCTTGGTGTACAGGGTGCGCGCGAGGCTCCTGCCTTGATTTATAGCGTGAGGGCCTATGTTCACCCTCGCACTAGAGCGCTAAGTGCCCTCTTCCCCTACCCAAGATGGCGGTTCCTTCCGGTTTTCCCTTGTCGGTAGCCCGAGGTAAATAGGAGCCCAGTAACGGCTCGAAAATGCCCCCAACAGCCTATTTAGTCATACGCTATGCTAAGCAGTGTATTAAAAGAGTAAACACAATTTTATAACAAACTTCAAATTAAGAGTTTAAAAGCGTGATCGGCTCAGCAATGCCGTGTGGTGTTCGGCTTAACTCCCTGTGTGTGTCAGGGGAGCCGCCTTGGTGTACAGGGTGCGCGCGAGGCTCCTGCCTTGATTTATAGCGCGAGGGCCCATGTTCGCCCTCGCACTAGAGCGCTAAGTGCCCTCTTCCCCTACCCAAGATGGCGGTTCCTTCCGGTTTTCCCTTGTCGGTAGCCCGAGGTAAATAGGAGCCCAGTAACGGCTCGAAAATGCCCCAACAGCCTATTTAGTCATACGCTATGCTAAGCAGTGTATTAAAAGAGTAAACACAATTTTATAACAAACTTCAAATTAAGAGTTTAAAAGCGTGATCGGCTCAGCAATGCCGTGTGGTGTTCGGCTTAACTCCCTGTGTGTGTCAGGGGAGCCGCCTTGGTGTACAGGGTGCGCGCGAGGCTCCTGCCTTGATTTATAGCGCGAGGGCCCATGTTCGCCCTCGCACTAGAGCGCTAAGTGCCCTCTTCCCCTACCCAAGATGGCGGTTCCTTCCGGTTTTCCCTTGTCGGTAGCCCGAGGTAAATAGGAGCCCAGTAACGGCTCGAAAATGCCCCAACAGCCTATTTAGTCATACGCTATGCTAAGCAGTGTATTAAAAGAGTAAACACAATTTTATAACAAACTTCAAATTAAGAGTTTAAAAGCGTGATCGGCTCAGCAATGCTGTGTGGTGTTCGGCTTAACTCCCTGTGTGTGTTAGGGGAGCCGCCTTGGTGTACAGGGTGCGCCCGAGGCTCCTGCCTTGATTTATAGCGCAAGGGCCTGTGTTCGCCCTCGCACTAGAGCGCTAAGTGCCCTCTTCCCCTACCCAAGATGGCGGTTCCTTCCGGTTTTCCCTTGTCGGTAGCCCGAGGGAAATAGGAGCCCAGTAACGGCTCGAAAATGCCCCCAACAGCCTATTTAGTCATACGCTATGCTAAGCAGTGTATTAAAAGCGTAAACACAATTTTATAACAAACTTCAAATTAAGAGTTTAAAAGCGTGATCGGCTCAGCAATGCCGTGTGGTGTTCGGCTTAACTCCCTGTGTGTGTCAGGGGAGCCGCCTTGGTGTACAGCCGCCTTGGAGTATGATGTGTTATTTGGAGGAAAACACATTATTGTTTTTGGAGATCTATTGCAGTTGACTCCAGTAAAAGTAGCCTAACTCAATCCATAACTATAACAGAGAAGCCTATCTCAATCTATAACTATTACAGAGGGATAGTATATAACTAACAGAATATTTTTTCTCAAATTAACTTAAAGTGCACAACATACTTCACTTTCCAAAATAACAACTTACCTTTGAGAAAGCAGTTGAAGTTGTCAGTGTTATTTCTTTTCAAATGTACTTCAGGAAGCAGTAATCAAAATGGCTGTGTTTCCTTCTCTTTTTTTTATTTATTCATGTACATAACCAATCAAATGTCAGGAAATAATCATAGAAAATGAAAGAAACTTTTTAATTGGTTGTAAATTCTAACACTTCATATGTGTTTTGGTCATGTAATTTACCTTGGGATATTTAGACAGGCCTGTAGCCTAAATTTCTCAATGGAATTCCACCAAATTTGGGCAAATGGTAGGGACTGCTATGCAGTAGGGCCTATTCTATATTTGATGAAAGTGTCTCCAGTGGTTTTTCTGTAAATTACTTTCCCACCTTTTTTTATGGAGCGCTTACCAGTGCGCGCACCGGCAGCGTTACGGGAGTCCTCCATTTTGTGTTTCGGTACAATCGAGACACAAGATGGAGGGCAAACAATGTTCGGAATGGGTAGAAGGGGGCACGGTAGACACTTCCTGACCCTCTAGGTTTTCTGAGGGGGGCTTAGGAGGCTCATAAAGGCTAAAAAAAAAAAAGAAATCTTGAATTTTCCGCGGGGGAAGCGCCCGGTACACGCACCGGTGCGCGTACCGGGAAGCGTACTTTAGTGAAAAATAGTGAAAAAAGTTAGAAAAAGATAAACGTTTTGAATGATCAGAGGTAGGGTAGCTCTGAAAAGAGCTTTTGGGTTTTGTGGTTGATTTAGGTACCTACAAGTAGGTTCCAATGCACAGTCTTAAATTCAGGAGGAAAATTCTATTTCCCTCATCTGAGAAGTGCACACCATCTCCTCTGTAAATGTCTTGCATGTTGTAACGCAAGTTATTATTGTATATTGAACCCATTCCACAGTCTCTCATGTAAGCAGAAACAGATTTATTCCCATGTTTCCGTGCTTTTTAAAATTGTGGACAAAATTGGTTGGACCAGTTCCATTTCTGTCTTTGGCATATATTTGAATATACCAAGGCAGTTTGTGGAAAAAGTGTCATCAATTGATCAAAGGTGTCCTTTAAAAGCATTTCCATACCAACCCCAGTCATAGTGCCCAAATCATTTCCACCACAGTGCACTATTAAGAGGTCAGGGTTTGGCAGATGCCAAAAGGTTTTCACCAATGGTATCAATTGATGACATCTCAATCCTCTCTGGCCAATCCACTTGATTTCCAGATAAATCAAGGTTGTGATCATTTCTGCTTGCTGCATACCTTTGAGCCCACTGGATGTAGCTATGTCCAATAATCCATACAGAATACATGATGTGAGAAGGTTCTGGTGCAGTCAGATGAAGTGTGGGAATGAAATGGAAGTTGGAACAGTAGGAGTTTACAAAAAATAATTGTGGAGTTTCTCTGTTCTTGAATCACAAGCAATGATTGGTCGATTCAGATAGTTGAAAACTGAAAGTTAGGGTGCATGGTTGTGTTGTGTGAAAGAAGCAATTTGAATGGTTAAGAAAAAGTCACTAAAAGCAATAATGCCCTGGATAAGCTGGTGTATTGAGAGGTCAAACATCCTTGCTGACTTAATTTGCATCATTGTAGAATACACTTTTGAACCTGAGAGTTCAGTTAGGAGGGAGTTGCTATGGTAACTGATAGAAAGATCTGAGAGGGGGAAGGTTGTTGGTTTGAAAATAGTGAGGGAAGACTTTTGATTGGTTGAAATAAGGCATATGTGTGGAAAGTTAGAGATTTTCTATGCCAGTCTTTGTTTCAGTGTATTGAGTGCACACCTTTTGCTCTGCTAAAGAAAAATTGGTGTGTGTGTCTGACACTGTTTTCAATCTCCCAAAGCATTTGTAAAGGTAAGTAATGATTTATTTAATTTAGATGTTTGTTTGCTCTATGGAGAATATTTGGAAGCAGATAGTTAAGTTTTAGTAGTAAAATTGAATGCCTGTACATAGGTTCTGCGCAGTGTTTCTTAAATGTTATTCAAAAAACAATTTTGGGTGCAAATCAATGGTATTTTCATTTGGCCCTTATTTATGATTGCCTTGTGCAGCCGGTGCATCACTTTAAACATGGGAAAAAAGTGACTCTCTTCTGGCGGAAGGCCTTCATAAATAAGGCCCTGAGTTTCTTTGCTCTTGGTTTGTGTTCTGCTTTTTGATAATGCTTGATATCAACATTTGCAAGGTAGAGGATTTGTATTTTGGGAAACAGTGAGGTTTCAAAAGTGAAATTCAGTGCTTGTACATAGGTTCTGCCCTGTGTTTTTTAAATGTTATTCAAAAAACGATTTTTGGTGCCAATCAATGGTATTTATATTTGGGTCTTATTTATGATTGTCTTGTGGCGTAGGTATGTCACTTTTAACATGGGAAGAAAGTGACGCACTGGTGGCGCAAGGCTTTCATAAATAAGGCCCTGAGTTTGTTTGCTCTTGGTTTGTGTTCTGCTTTTGGATAATGCTTGCTATCAACATATGCCCGGGATGCCCGTCACCCCCTCCCAACACAATCCCCAAGGATGAACTTTTGGAAGGCGGGAGGGAGTCACCCTCCCGGCCGTATTTATTAAAATATGAAACAAAATTAAAACATTAAATAAAAGTTTCATAATCATGTACAATTTTCATTTATTACATTTCGATGAAGACATGTTATTTGGCTAACCATAACAAATCTCTAATACAAAGGTATCCTAGCCGAGTCTAACATCCTGCAAATGCATACTTTCTAAATTAAAATTGTACATCCTAGCATTAAGGGCCAACGGCATGGTCTTAACCGGTGTCAGATCCCTACTACCAAAAACTCTCGCCCTCACGGTGTGAGTGACGGCCGCGCAGAGGACTGTACCCTCATGGCCAACTGTAGTTTCCCTTGTCTTGTTGGGGGCCCCTCTTTCCGCTCGACGCCATCTTAAAGGTCCTCCGAGCACCCGTGTGAGGTATCTGTAGGAAGGACAGCATGGACTCCACCCCCACCCCCACACTCTCTATCACATCCGCCGTCGCGGATATCGGGCCCCAGCAAATTCGTAGGAGGGGCATATAGCCGCCTCCTCCCCTGGGAGGGGCCTATGGCCGTCTCCCCTTAGGCGACCCATCCTTAGTGGGTGCCGCCTCCCAGTGGGAGGGGCCAATGGCCACCTCCCTCCGGGCGCTCCCATCCATAGTGGGTGGCGCCCCCCTCTAGGGATCTTGAAATTACTGCTCACCGATCATGACCTTACCGCCACAGGCCGGATAGTTGACCGGCTATCCGGCCCCCCCAAACTCCTCCTAAAGGTCATGCTTCTTCAAACCCCTTAGCCATGCTATGAAGTCTCCTATGAGTAAAACATTCCCCTCCCGGGACAGGTGAACCCCATCATTCAGATACATGTGATCACCCCGAATACACCCATGAGGAATGCTATGCAACTGCGCCGAGTGAAACAATCTACCAATTTTGTTGTTAACCTTCTTCACCGAATGGTTCAGTGCTGAAACTGAAAGGCCCCCCCGCCACACCTTTCTGGGAACCATGTGGGACCAGGCAATCGTGCACCCCGGGATTCTTTTTGCCAACCAGCTAACGGCCGACAACACTTGCTCGAGTAATACTCGTCTACCCAGAGTCACCAAGTTGTTGCCCCCCAGGTGTACTATGACTACAGATGGCGGTGACCTCTGCCGCCCTCAATAAACGATTCGAATTGGTCAACACAGAGCCCGCCCCTTCCATGGAAGGCCACTCTGTACCCGTATTCCCCAGCTGCGTGAGTCGCGTCACCTGCTTTGAATACGTCCCCAGCCCGCCTCAGGTATGAGTGGCCCACGACCCAAACCGCTCTCTCCTCAGACGGTGATCCATGACCGCTGGTCTCCTGGTACTGGGTCGACTGCAAATTCCGCCCCGCATGACATGCTCGCGAAACTGTAAATCAAACAGAAGACAAGAAGCGTGAGTGCATGTAACTTGACTTCACAACATGTGCAATCGCACATACCTTTTAAAACAGTTCGAGGACCATCGTCCTAACTGTTTCACTTCTTCTGAACTCTGACCCCTGGCTGTAGCCTCAGTAGCAGCCCCTATCCTAAAGGAGTGGGTCCCGAAATCGCACGGGTCCATGCCCGCCGCAGCGATTGTCAGTGCTAGCACCCTCTGGAACTGAAACCTCGTCAGTGGGGTGGCATCGATGTGCCTCAGCAGACTCCCCCCCCCATGTATCCGCCCTCAGTGCCAAGTATTCCTCTATACACATTATCGGGCACGTGGGGGACCCTCGCATGCGCTGGACAACAACACTGTTTCCCATCGCTCCCTGGTCAGTTTTGGACTTAGTTATCGTGACTATCATCGAATCACCCCTAATTAGGATGTGATCCCTGCACAAGCCACCCTCCACATCTTTCTTATTTCTTGCGACCAGTTCGCTCACCTGCCTAGCCCCATGGAACGCTAATGCGAAAGCTGCCCGGAACAGCACCACCTCGAATTGGGAGGAGCATGTCGTGCCTAGTTTTGCCATGAGCAGGGACAACCTTTCTAAGCCAATCGGGCGCCTCACGTCTTGCTTGCGACCCTCGAGGCGCTGCCAGCCGCGAAGGGGTTTTTTCGCCAAAAAGGAACCTGTTGGGTCTTTGATGCCATGGACCTGCGCCATGAACGAGATGGCCGCCCTGTGTCTATTGGCCGTAGCCGCTGATCGGCCCTCTCTGTGCAGTGCCACCAGGAACCCAAGGAAGGAATCCTCCTGACCCCAGTTCTGACTCCCTGTCGGACCCAAAAATGCACAATAGGAACGAAACGCTCCTTCATATGCTTTCCTCGTCCTGGGGGCTAAGCTTGCTGCCACAAGGTCTTGTAATCCGGGGCACCGATTAGCCAGAGTGCTTCGGGGAATGGTGTAGCCACTAGGTCCGCTGTAGGTAGATAAACCCTGAACGCCTGCATATGTGAACGAGAGAGTGCATCAGCCGCATGATTCAGTACACCCAGCACATGTTTCGCCCTGAACTGTACATTCAGTTTCATGCAAAGCAGCACAATTTCCTTCAACAATCTCAAGATCCATTTGCAGCGTGCTGCCTGTTGGTTGATGCATTCGACAACAGTCATATTATCAGACCAAAATACCACCGAGCGGTCTCGGAACTCGTTCGGCCATGCCATTAGAGCAACAAAAATAGGGAATAGCTCGAGGAACCCTATTTTACCTGTGAGACCGCTGGTGTGCCACCACGTCGGCCATGTTTGCGCCGACCATCGATTACCAAAGATGGCGCCAAATCCCACGCTTTCCGCCGAGTCGGTCCACAAACCCAGCTCGTCCGAGGACGCTGGCGGCTTGTTCCACACCACTCGACCGTTGAAGTCCGCCAAGAATGCCAACCAAATGCGCATGTCCTGGCGAACCTCTGCAGACAGTCTCGTGCAGTGGTGTCCTTCTTTGAGACCAACCATAGCTTGTGCAATAGAGCGTGAGAAGAGGCGGGCCATTGGTATCACTCTCAAGCCAAAGTTAAGCTGACCCACTGCTTGCTGTAACTGGTGCAGGGTCACTTTCGCCTTACCAAGGCAAACTTCCAGGGAAGCCCTAAATTTAGATACCTTTCCCACTGGCAAACGGAAACATCCCTCCACAGAATCGAGCTCAATTCCCAGAAACTCGAGTGAAGTAGATGGTCCAACCGTCTTACCGGGTGCCAATGGCACTCCAAACTCCCTCATAAGGATGCAAAAGTCGTGTAGCGCCTGCTCACATTGCGTGTCGCCGGCTGCTCCCAAGAACAGGAAATCATCTAGGTAATGCATAACATGCCTATGCCCCATGGCCTCAGTGAATGCCCACTCTAAGAAACAGCTGAATTTTTCAAAATAGGCACAAGAAATGGAGCAACCCATCGGCATGCATTTATCCATGTAATAACGTCGTTGGAACGCAAAACCTAGCAAACGCTGATCCTGAGGGTGTACCGGGAGCAACCGGAACGCTGATTCGATATCCGATTGCGCCATCAGCGCTCCGGGGCCCAGGCGATTTAACATGGTGACGGCATCATCGAACGATGCGTACCGCACCAAACAGACTTCTGGGTCAATAGCATCGTTTACTGAGAAGCCCTTTGGAGCAGCCAGATTATGGATCAGCCTAAATTCCCCCGGGTCCTTTTTGGGGACCACCCCTAACGGGGAACAGATAAAAATTCGCCACTGGCAGGAGCCGAAAAGGCCGAGCCACACGGCCTAGTCTCACCTCTTTATCGATTTTTCTTTCCACAACACCTGGATTCTGTTGTGCTGAAAGCTGGTTTTTGCAAAAAGGTTCCCCATGAAAATCCCCCGCCGGGATGTGGAAGCCATATAAGAATCCCTTCCTCAACACCCCAGCGGAGACATAATCCGGGTATTTGTTTAACCAAGGAGTCATAGCCATGAGATCAACGGGAGTAGGCAATTGTACCCAACAATCCACCTCAGTCCTGCTTGGACCCTCCTTTACCTCCCGCCCGCTATTTTTTGATCTGCATGAACTCTCCGTGTGAGAGGGATTCCCACAACCCGCACACACGTGCTTGAACCTACATGTACCTTGCGGTCTGTTGCAATTGCCTCTATTGAAGCCCCAACAGACCCCCCGCTTTCCACCATTCCAGCCGGATTTCGGCTGGTGATCGTCGCCGGTGCCTGCTCGAAAGGGCACCGCAGGCTTCTGGCGGGAAACCCCCGACCCATTCCCACCTGCCGAAGAAGTTCTTGCCGCCCCAGGCAGGAGCTGTTTATGCCAAGAAATGGAGTCGAGGCAATCCCATGTCAGAGAGGAATCATACTCTTTTGCTTTACGGAACTTCATGTCGTAACCTTTCCATTCACCCCCCTCATACGTTTCATAAAAATCCATTATACGTGCCTGATAACAAGACAGCTCGGGCAATAACTCGGGCTTACGTTCCCCAATAATCGCAGTAAACATTGCAAAAGCCTTAGCCCAATTTGTTATCGTCTCTTCAACCCTGAACTCTGTCATCTTGGCGCGCCAGACGCTCGGGTGCCACAAATCTTTCTGTGTTTTAGCATACTCCATCTCCCGATGGTCAGTTAACAACGAAAACATATTGACATATTTGTCTGCCCAGATCAACTCTTTTGTGGCCAACAGTATATGTTGAACCACCCTCTCCCGCCTTGAGGGTAATGAGCCCTCCCCTGCCACTGGCAAGGCGAGCTTACCTGGTGCTGTCGTTCCCGCCGTTTTCTCGAGACCTGCTGCCGGTCCTTCTGGTGTCGCCTGTGGGGAGACAAGAGGGGGATTCGTCTTCGCGGCATCTTTCGACTGCCGCAACTGCTGGATTAGTAATATGGCCTCTTCGGCCGTGTCTCCTGGCGCCGTAGCACCTCCTGCCTTCTTATTGAGCCATGCGGCCAACTGGGTGGCCAATTCAGGAGGCATATCCTCCTCGTTAGCGGGCGTAATCACAACCGGAATCGGTTGACCCGTGTCTGGGGTTGGTACTGGGTCATCAGCTGGTATGGCAGGGCTGACCGGGGGCACCTCAGGGACCGGATCTTCCCCTGCCGCCGTCCTCCTCTTGACCGGTTTCCCTCTACCCTCGGGGACGACTCCCGGCAATGCCGGGCCTATTACCTTCTTCGGGTTACCAGGCTTGTTCATTGCGGCCAGTTGCTTCTTGATGCCCGCCATATCCCGACCAAGCGCTGGGACCTGCCCGATGCTCCGTTCTATTCTCGCCATTCTGTTCACCAACATGCGAAGCACCTGGTCTGTCTCGGAACCCTTTCCTGCCTTCTTGCCAGACATGGTTTCGATTATCTCCTCCGGGTCGATCGACACGGTCCTGGATCCTTTGCTGTACAGTCACTGAAAGAGAAACACAAGAATTACAAGTTCTCAAAAATGGCTCCTTGTTCCGTCGAGGGCTCACGAGCAACGAGTGGGTGCAGCCTTCCAAGCACAGGAACAAGAGGACGCTTCTTCGGATTCCCGCTCTCTTTATTCTTCTTCGGGAGGGCGTGTACCCGCCCCAGGTACGCCTCTGGGCGTGGTCATCGGTGTAGGTGTCTAGGACAACCCCTCTTGGGCGGGAAAAGGCGCGCCCCGGCTACGCCGCTTCGGGCATACCAGCCGAGACACGCCCCCCGCCCAAAATGGTTTCCCGGGAGGATCAGGGCACCCGATCATACGTACGGGGGGACCGAGTGGTCGCCCCTTTCCATTTGCAAGGTAGAGGATTTGTATTTTGGGAAAAAGTGAGGTTTCAAAAGTGAAATTCAGTGCTTATACATAGGTTCTGCCCTGTGTTTTTTAAATGTTATTCAAAAAACGATTTTTGGTGCCAATCAATGGTATTTATATTTGGGTCTTATTTATGATTGTCTTGTGGCGTAGGTATGTCACTTTTAACATGGGAAGAAAGTGACGCACTGGTGGCGCAAGGCTTTCATAAATAAGGCCCTGAGTTTGTTTGCTCTTGGTTTGTGTTCTGCCTTTTGATAATGCTTGCTATCAACATTTGCAAGGTAGAGGATTTAAATTTTGGGAAACAGTGACGTTTCAAAAGTGATATTGAGTGCTTATACATAGGTTCTGTGCAGTGTTTTTTAAATGTTATTCAAAAAACGATTTTGGGGGCAAATCAATGGTATTTTCATTTGGCCCTTATTTATGATTGCCTTGTGCAACCGGTGCATCACTTTATACATGGGAAATAAGTGACGCTCTTCTGGTGCAAGGTCTTCACAGATAAGGCCTTGAGTTTCTTTGCTCTTGGTTTGTGTTCTGCTTTTTGATTATGCTTGATATCAACATTTGCAAGGTAGAGGATTTGTATTTTGGGAAACAGTGATGTTTCAAAAGTGAAATTCTGTGCTTGTACATAGGTTCTGCCCTGTGTTTTTCAAATGTTAATCAAAAAACGATTTTGGGGGCAAATCAATGGAATTTATATTTGGCTGTTATTTATGATTGTCTTGTGGCGCCAGTATGTCACTTTTAACATGGGAAATAAATGACGCTCTTCTGGCGCAAGGCCTTCATGAATAAGGCCTTGATTTTCTTTGCTCTTGGTTTGTGTTCTGCTTTTTGATAATGCTTGATATCAACATTTGCAAGGTAGAGGATTTGTATTTTCGGAAACAGTGATGTTTCAAAAGTGAAATTCAGTGCTTGTACATAGGTTCTGCCCTGTGTTTTTTAAATGTTATTCAAAAAACGATTTTTGGTGCAAATCAATGGTATTTATATTTGGGTCTTATTTATGATTGTCTTGTGGCGTAGGTATGTCACTTTTAACATGGGAAGAAAGTGACGCACTGGTGGCGCAAGGCTTTCATAAATAAGGCCCTGAGTTTCTTTGCTCTTGGTTTGTGTTCTGCTTTTTGATAATGCTTGCTATCAACATTTGCAAGGTAGAGGATCTGTATTTTGGGAAACAGTGAGGTTTCAAAAGTGAAATTCAGTGCTTGTACATAGGTTCTGCCCTGTGTTTTTTAAATGTTATTCAAAAAACGATTTTTGGTGCCAATCAATGGTATCTATATTTGGGTCTTATTTATGATTGTCTTGTGGCGTAGGTATGTCACTTTTAACATGGGAAGAAAGTGACGCACTGGTGGCCTTGAGTTTCTTTGCTCTTGGTTTGTGTTCTGCTTTTTGATAATGCTTGATATCAACATTTGCAAAGTAGAGGATTTGTATTTTGGGAAACAGTGACGTTTCAAAAGTGATATGGAGTGCTTATACATAGGTTCTGTGCAGTGTTTTTTAAATGTTATTCAAAAAACGATTTTGGGGGCAAATCAATGGTATTTTCATTTGGCCCTTATGTATGATTGCCTTGTGCAACCGGTGCATCACTTTATCCATGGGAAATAAGTGACGCTCTTCTGGCGCAAGGTCTTCATAAATAAGGCCTTGAGTTTCTTTGCTCTTGGTTTGTGTTCTGCTTTTTGATAATGCTTGATATCAACATTTGCAAGGTAGAGGATTTGTATTTTGGGAATGCAACATGGGTTGCACTGGTGGTGCAAGGCCTTCATAAATAAGGCCCTGAGTTGCTGTTGTATAAACTTAAATATGTTGCAATTTATTGTTTATATTGTTTGCTTTTTGTCATTACTTTGTTGTTTGCTAATAGTGGTCTTTCATGTGTTTTTTTTTCAGAACAACAGATTCAAATCAACTTCTGAAAAGCAAGCAAAAATGCCTTCAAGGCAAAGAAGTATCAAAAATACCATACGTAAAAGGAGAATATCAGCAACAGAATTTATGGAATCCTCTACAACAACTACTTCAAAAAACACCAGAAAAGCTCCTGGTAAGCCAATTAAGTCTTTTATTCGCAACATATGTCGTACAAAAAAAAATGATATTGGTAATGTGAATATTCAGAAGGAGACACCAAATCTAAAAAGGAAGGAGAGGCCCACAAAAAATGTCTCGATTGGAGCAGGAGAGAAGAGAATGGATAGCAATAGAAGGGTAAATCAATTTAGGGACATTCGTAGGCGAATGTTTCGCAATAGGGTAGTTTTAAATTTGCTAAAAAATGATAAGAAAGGTAAACATAGAACTGCTTTTTACAAGAAAAAGAAAAGTGTAGAGAAGATTGTTGATCAGGCTTTTGAAGTTAAGAAAAAATTATTTAATTTAGTAATCAATAGAATTAGGATACTTAATAAGGCAATTGATGTTTTCAAATCGAACAGTAGATGGAAAAGAATTATTAATCGGACTAATTTTTGTGAAGTATTTTCTGGCAAATGGATGCATAGTTCAAGTTCTGAGCCATTTTTCAATGAGGAGAGTTACTTTCAGGAAAATGATTTGGTGCATGCAGTTGACACCAGTTGTCGAGCATATGAGGTGAAAGATGGTTGTGTGATGGAAAAAGATAAACTTGTGTCTAGAGATGCAGAAGAGGTGTTAGCTGATGAAGTTTTAGGGAGACGTACTACGGGTCCAGTGTACACAAGGAAGTGCAGTAGTATTTGTAGTGTGCGACAGGATTCAATCGATTTGCTTCGAAATTTCTTACGTACATATAGTAAGAAAAGTCTCAAACAAAAAATGAAGATCTTGCAAGAGTTAGATCCTTGCAGAGTGAGAGAAAGCACAGGTTTGCATGGGCAATCACTGGCTTGTCTTTCTAGAAAAGTATGTCAGAGTGTTTTTCATCATTTTAGGATGTTAGCAGTGCATCATAATAAGGTGAGGAAATTAGTGAGAAAGTTGTATTATGCAAAAAGTCCAGCACTTAAGCTTAAACAGTTAAACAGTGCTCTTTTGCATGGATCTGAAGTGGATGTGAAGACTATTTGTGAAGAAATTGATTTTTGTTATTTTGGGAACAAAGAGGACAGTGTAGAAATGGATATAGTAATGGATAGTAATGTGGAAGATAATGGACAGATTTCAAGTATAGAAAAGTTTGACGAGGAAATTACCAAGTTTAAGGTGAAATCAAGTGAAAGGCCTAATTTAACTTGTGTAAGATTCAGACTAGGTTAGTTGATTTATATGCAAAATGTGAAATGGAAAATAATAGTGAATGGCAGGATTTTGTAAGTTATTTGTTGGTGGAGAATTCTTTTGATTTGAGTTTTGATCAGCGTATTTGTAATTATTGTTTGAAAAATTTAAATGAAAATAGAATGCCTGCTAGAGCAGTTCATAATAATCTTCAGTTGATAGATATTCCTTATGAATTGATGGATTTAAATACGTATGAATCAATTTTGATTCAATGTGTCCATCCTTTTCAAGCTATTGTTCGCATGGAGCCTAAGACAGGGAAATTACCTCCTACAGATTTACAAAGAGGATTAAAGGGAAGAGTTGTTTATTTGCCTCTAGATGTCAAGCAAAATATTGATACAATTGGTGAAGAAAGAGTAGAAGAGGATCCTCTAGTTATTCTAGTTAATGGGGTTCCGACAAAGAGTAAGAAAATCTGGCAAGATTTAGTGGATGTTAGGAAAGTCAAAAAGGCAACGTTGTATTTGGTCAAAAATAATGAGTACTATAACGATGTAAGTGTTGGAGCAGAGGAAACAGCTACAGAAGAAGACAGTGATTGTTCAGTTGGCCAAATTGAAAAAGTTGAGGTGTCTAGAAATGAAGAAATATATGAACATTATACTGTTCATCCTTTGCATTCCAAAGAAGTAATGGGGAATGCAATTGACTTGTTTCAAATGAAAGCTGCAAAAGGAGGTCCCATTAGTGTATGGGAAGAAAGTTTGGAAGCTCGTTGTTTTGCACAGTTATTTCCAACAGGTCATGGTGGACGATATGACGATCGACCAGTTCAAATTCCTGCAGCTGAATACCGGACTTTAAGATTATATGCTGAAGATCCAAGGTTTCGGCAATGCATTCCGTATTTATTTCATCTACTGTATGAAAGTGATTTGTCTGGTCTTTCTTATGCAGTTAATCATATATTGAAAAGTGGAGCTCATCTGCAAAATGTTTCTGCAAGGGACTTTATGGAGAAAGTTAATCTGCAAGATAGTATTTTGGAATCTCAGCTAATCAATCTCATGGCATGTCAACGTGGAACCAATGAGTATTGGTTCCGTCTTCATGGAGAATTGAAATGTATGCTAAGAAACTTAGGAACTCCTACATAGTTCCTCACTCTTAGCTGTGCTGAGTATGCATGGGACGACTTACTTGAATTTCTACGAGAGGCAAATGGAAACATACAAAATATAGAATTGAAAACACCTGGAGAACTGTGTTCTTTGGATCCAGTGAATGTTTGCAGATATTTTAATCATAGATTTGAAGCTATGATGTCTTTTATTACCAAAAAAAAAAATCCTCCCCTTGGAGAGGTTTTGGATTTCTTTTGGAGGAAGGAATATCAAGCAAGAGGTGCTCCTCATATACATATGTTGTTATGGATTAAAGATGCACCCAAATTTGGATGAAACAGTGATGAGTTTCATTGAAGAGTATTTAACATGTGCTGTTCCAAAATCTACTGAAGAAAACAGTTTAAGGCAACAAGTTTTACGTATTCAATCTCATCGTTGTGGAAAGTACTGTCGTCGAAAATTTAAAAACAAGGAAAAGTACTACACGGAATGTCGTTTTGCGTTTCCACGACCAGTGATTACTAAGGGAAGAGTAAATAATTTGATGTCATCTCTACGACATACTGTGACGAGGAAATCTCTCAAAAATACATACAATTTGAAAAGAAATGAAGAATCTAAGTACATCAACGATTACAACCGAGTGATTTTTTCCATGTGGAATGCTAACATGGATATTCAGTTCGTTGCTGACAACTCTATAGCTGTGGCTCGGTATGTGACATCTTACATCACCAAAAAAAGAAAAGACAGAACTGAAGGAAATGTGGGAGGACATTTCACATGAAAAGAATCTAAGCAAGAAATTATATAGTTTCAGTCTGAAGATGTTGTCGCATCGAGAAATTGGAGCATATGAATGTTCTGATCGGTTATCATCAGCAAGTCTCTATGCCTAATCAAGAACAATCATTTGAGTGAGTCTAGGTCTTGCTGCAACACGAAACCGAGTTTTGAAATCTGTACAAGAAATTGAATTTTTGGCGGAGAAAGAACCAAACAGTACAGATATTTTTAAGACAAATATGTTGGATACATACTATCCAAATAGAAGTACTCACCTTCAGAACAATTGTTTGTATGAAGTTCTGCAAAACTACAGTTATAAGAGGAACATCACAGAAGATATCAATAATTGAAAATATGCAGTCATTGGCTATGAAGGATGTCTAGTGAAGCAGAAAAAAGGCCATTTGATTAATCATCGAAAATTGAGTTGTGAAGCTCCAGACAAAAGAGAATTTTACTATTTAGCTCTTTTGCAACTCTTTAAGCCATGGCGTACAGAAGAGGAACTACTTGGAGATTTTCTCTGTTATGAAGACTCTTTTAATGCAACTAAGGATACCATAGAATGCCCTATTTTTCTAAATTATCTGTAAATGTTGAACGAAGAAATAGAGCAAGAAACCACCATTGCTGAAGAGATAGCTAGAGACAGTTCTCAAGACAGTCAGAGTTCTACTTCATTGAGTCAGGATCCACTAGGAGGACCTATTATCCAAAATGAAGCTGCCACTGCCATGGATGAGGTGGAAAGAGCTATGGAACAAGCTCAAGAGGATGGAGTTAACTTAGAAGATTTGGTAAAGCAACTAAACGTTGAGCAGAAAAAGATATATGATGAAGTCACAGAGCAGATTGAACATGGATTCAGACATGAGAAAAAAGAGTGCTCATGTACATCATTTGAGCCTGTCTGACTGTACGTAAGTGGAGAAGCGGGGACAGGAAAAAGTTTTCTAATTAAAGCCATTGCAAGTTATCTGTAGAAAAGGACTGATTCACCACTGTCTTGTGTTGTAACTGCTCCAACTGGTCTGGCAGCACATAACATTAAAGGGATTACTCTACATCGTTTACTGATGCTGCCAGTTGAGCATGATAATAAATTGCATTACAACAAGTTATCTGGAGATGCGTGTTTTGAAGTTTCAAGAGTCTTGAAGAAAATGAAACTTCTTATTATTGATGAAGTAAGCATGGTCTCAATTCTAATGCTTGCTTTTGTGCATTTGAGAATGCAAGAAATTCTTAGAACAGAGTATGATGTGTTATTTGGAGGAAAACACATTATTGTTTTTGGAGATCTATTGCAGTTGACTCCAGTAAAAGGACAACCAGTGTTTAAAATGCTCACGCATGAAGATACTAGGAAGTCCTTTGGAAGCATTGGAAACGTTAATATATAGTTAAATTTTAAATATGCTGAACTGCTTCAAAATATGCGTCAGGCAAAGGATGAAGATTATAAAAATATTCTACAAGATGTAAGAATTGGAAAAGTAAGTGAGCTTGGGAAAGAAGCTTTACATGCTCGATTAATTTCAAATTTGTATCCAAATGAAAACATTCTTCCAAGGAATATTTTTAAAAAAATGACTGAGAAGAAATCTGGGATATGTTTGATGCCAACTCTGCAAGAATGTTCCATCTTCAACAACAAAATGTTAGAGTTAGAAAATGAAGAGATTGTGAAACTGGAAGCAATAGATAAAATAGAGCATATGGGTGCAACAATTGTTTTGTTAGAAACTTTGAAAACCAAATTGGATTCATTAGAGAAAAGTATTTCTAAAACAGCTGGTTTTGAAAAGACTCTGAATGTGTGTTTAAATTGTCGTATCATTTTGAGAAGGAATTTAAATGTTGAAAGAGGTCTGGTAAATGGAGCAATGGGTTATGTTGTTGATTTTTTGAATTATAGAAATAGAGATGGAATTGAATTTTTAAAAATAAAATTTGATGGCATTGAGCAAGTACAACAAATCAGTTGTTGTTCTGCTAGATTTTATATTGTAAAGACTTATATGTTCGCCGAAAACAGTTTCCTGTTTGTTTGGCATATGCAGTAACAATTCATAAATCTCAAGGTTTAAGTGTAGATAATGCTTTAGTGAACATTGGAAGATCTGTGTTTAAAGAGGGTATGGCATATGTGGCTTTATCCCGAGTCAGAACTTTATCAGGATTATACTTGATTGAGTGTGATCAGACAAAAATTTGTGCAGATCTAGATTGTGTTAAAGAATACAATAGGTTATGAAGAGAGCATGCTCCACATTTACCTCAATATCCTCTGTTTGAAAAACGTGTGGTAGGCCGAAAAAGAAGAAATGAGAGTAATCGCAGTGAGGTAGTAGCAAAAAGACAAAAAGTAGACAAAACTGTAATTGAAAACAGAAAGAAAAAGGATTGTGAAGAAAATGTTGTTGGATTTCAGTTTGAAAATAGTTCTGGTGTCAACTGCTATGCTAGTGTAGTGGTTAATGTTGTTTTTTTTCTTAAAACTTTACAAGAACAGATTGTTGAAAATCGGGATCAAAGATTGTGTGGTTTATTGAATTCTGTGTTTGAGAAATGTAGCAGTGATAGAGCAAAAATAGAAAGTGTAACAGAAATTCGAAATATTTTAGATATGTGTTCTGGTCAAGATAAATTTTCACAGAACATTCAGCAGGATTGTCAGGAATTTTTAATGTATATGTTTGGTGTTTTGGAAGATGAAGGTGTAGATGTAGATAATCTTTGCAGCCTTTCTGGAAAGGGGCGACCACTCGGTCCCCCCGAACGTATGGTCGGGGGCCCGGATCCTCCCGGGAAACCATTTTGTGCGGGGGGGGCGTGTCCCGGCTGGTATGCCCGAAGCGGCATAGCCGGGGAGCGCCTTTTCCCGCCCAAAAGGGGTTGTCCTAGACACCTACACCGTTGGCCACGCCCCGTAGGCATACCGGAGGAGGGTACACGCCCTCCCGAAGAGGAATAAAAGGAGCAGCAATCCGAAGAAGCATCCTTTTGTTCCTGTGCTAGGAAGCTGCACCCCTCGTTGCACGTGAGCCCTCGACGGAACAAAGAGCAATTTTGAGACCCACCCACCAGCCCCTTATGGCAAAGTTAGTACTGCAATAAAATGTTGTGCTTTATAAGCATCTCTTTTCTCCTGGTTTAGTCGTTAATAAAAATGTTGATGTTGGTACTGCAATAAGTGATTTGTTCGTAACAATTTTTTCTTCCTTGGTAGAGCGGAGTATAACAGTCTAGTTGAAGGAAGTGTCGAACGTATGAGTAATAAAGGATTGCAGTTAGAGGTTAATTTTTCTTTCTTAGTAGGTAAACAAACGTTGTATTTATTTTGGTCGGGCGGTAAGGTCATGATCGGTGAGCAGTAATTTCAAGATCCCTAGAGGGGGGGCGCCACCCATTATGGATGGGAGCGCCCGGGGGGAGGCGGCCATTGGCCCCTCAAACGGGGAGGCGGCACCCACTAAGTATGGGGTCGCCTAAGGGAAGGTGGTCATAGGCCCCTTCCAGGGGGGGAGGTGGCTCGATGCCCCTCCTATGAATTTCCCGGGGCCAGGATATCCGCGACGGCGGATATGAGAAGCAGTGTGGGGTGGGAGGGGGGTCCACGCTACCTTCTAGACACCTCACATGAGTCCTCGGACGACCATTAAGATGGCCTCGAGTTAAATAGAGGGCCCCCGCGAAGACAAGGGAAATTGGAGTTGGCACAGAGGTACAGTCCTCTGTGCGCCCGCCCCTCACACCGTGAGGGGGGAGTTCTGGTAGTTGGGATCTGACACCGGTTGCGACCTTGCCGTTGGCCCGTAATCCTAGGATGTACAATTTTAATTTAGAAAAGTATGCATTGGCAGGATGTTAGACTCGGCTAGGAAAACCTTTGTACTAGAGATTTGTTAAGGTTAGCCAATCAACGTGTCTTCATCATAATGTAATAAATGAAAATTGTACATGATATGAAACTGTTATTTTAATGTTTTAATTTTGTTTCATATTTTACTCCCTCCCGCCTTCCAAAAGTTCAGAACTGCGTCCGTCTTCCCATCCTTGGGGATTGTGTTGGGAGGGGGTGACAGGCATCCCGGCCATATTATCAATGGCAGCATGACTGCCACAATTGTAGTTCATCAAGTACTACTGGAATAGACACTGAAAGATTTATATATTTTAATTTACCTGACTGTAAATCAGTGTCATTTAAAAATCTAGTTAAAGCAGCAGATCATAATATGGTGTGTACTAAATGTAACTATCCAATGCTATCCACATTATTTATACAAAGTTATGGTCAGTATATCATTTTAGTTTTCCAACGATGTAGACCTAATGGAACTAAATTGACAACTTCTATCAAAAATTTTGTGGCTTCTCAGTTATCAATTTCAGGAAGAACCTTTACAACTGAAGCTATTATTTATCATGACGGATCTTGGACAACCTCAGGACATTATACATGCTACTTAAAATGTGAAAAAGGATGGAGTTACTGCAATGATTCTCATTTAACTTATAAACAACGTTTGCCTTATGACTCTACAAATACTTATCTAGTGTTTTTAAAACCAAAGTTTTAGTAAAGGGAATTGGCCTTTGAAGACGGGAATAGATAATACAAGTTAGTTAGTTACTTAGTTAATCTAATGTTTTAAATTATTTATCTCATATAGATACTTTAAGTGGATCTCAAAGTAAAAAATACTGATATATCTGACACAAATTGGCCGTGAGGAAAGTGTAAGGTATGATGTTCTTAGATCTTTTTTCATAGGAAGTCGATGAAATGGAAGTTATAGAACACAGCAGGCTTTTTTTCCACCAAAAGGACCTACACTATCTTCTATTTGGCCTCACGGAAAAGTAAGTGAATCAAAGATTAGTGTACATATATGAGATGTATGTTTGAATGTTTTTTTTAAACACAATCTTTTAGATTGTGTTTTTTTTCCCCACTGTTATATGATGAAGACTTTGAACTCACTAATTTAAGTGAAATTCAATATATTCTGAGAACAGCAAAAATAAATAATGTAACATATTGTAGAAGTTATTCTATAGTTTGCATTGTGTAATTTATATTGTATTCACATTGTCTCACACTCATTTTCCTTTTTCATCCTTATTTACCTCTCTTTACTCATTTACACTGCCTTTTTTAACTTTGTTTCATCGCTGTTCCTTTACTGCACTTCATTCACAACTTCTCAATCCAATTTGAACTGTCTGCATTTCCTCTCTTCCTTCCACCACTTTTTATCTTATACACATTCTCTCAGTACCACTGCTTTAGTTTTCTTCCCCTCTCTTTCTTTCTTTTTCTCCTTTTTTTTCTTTCGCACTCATTGTACTGTAGTTCACTCAGTCTTTCTCTTTGTTTTTCTGTGTACTTACTCTCTCACTCCTTTTTCATCCATCGTTCTATATTAACCTCATTCCCTTCATCCCTTCACTCTGTGACTCCCGTTCACTCACTCTCAGTCATCTTCTATTCCTCTTTTTTATTAATAGTTCCTCATTCAGACTTCTCTCCTTTTCACTTATTTTCCTTTTACTTTCTTATCTTTCCTGATTTCGTTTTGGTATCTCACATTCTTTCAGTATCTTACTTACCATCAGTAATTTGTTCTCTTTCTATTTCATTTTCCTTCTTTTTTCTCTTTCTACATTACTTTATTTCTGTTTTTGTATCCTTCACTATTGCTTTATTTCTTAGTAAACTTTTTTAGATTTTTTACCTCTTGAACTGTTTCTTCTATTTTAATATATATTTTTTACTAATTATAACGTGTTTTTCTTTTGTCTTTCACAGATACAAGTAAGTTTTCATTAATTAAATAGTAAGTGTGTTTACAAAATGTGGTTTGTTATCACCCTTTGCTTTAACCTCACTACTTTTCTCTCACCCTACCTCACCCTTGTTTCCTTACTTTGCTTCCCTCACTTATTCTTATCCACCATGTTTACTTCCTACCACATTCAACTTCTTTCAGTACCTCTGCTTATCCACACTCCTTCACTTACCTTTTTAACTGGTTCACTTAGTCCCTTTCTGACACTCCTTCCTTTACTCTCTCTCTTCTTTCTCTCTGTCATTCCCCATGTCTTACCCTTATTCACTTATATACACCCTCTTTCACTCCTCTTTACTTACACTCACTGCTATTTTCTTTCCCTCCGTCACTACCGTTTTTTTTCTCTGGTTCCGTCACTATCTGTCATTCCCCATACTTAAGTCTCCTTCCTTTTACTTTCATCACCCATTCACATTTTCCCAGAACCTCTGCTTTAGTCTTCTTCCTCTTTCTTCTCTTCTTTTGCTCCCTTATTCATTTTCTTTTTCTCAGTTACTTCCTCTTACACCTTTTCTGTCTTACTATCTATTACACAGTCCCTCTGTGTTCCTCCCTCTAGCTCTCTTTCTCTTAACACCACTCTCTCTGTCCCCATTCGTCATGCTCACTCCTTCATTCTTTTTTTTTTGTTTGTGCGCTGACGGGATGTGCACCGGTACGCGCACTGGGGCGTTCACCGGTACGCGCACCGGGAGCGCACCAGAGTCAAATATGAAAAAAAAAACAATACTATTTTAAAAAAATATATTATCTTAATATACAATATAGGGTTCATTTTTAGAAAAACATACCTTTCTCAGCTAAAGACATTTGCGAAAAAATAACCTTAGAAATTCACTAAAAAGTACATAGGTATGAAGCCCTATAAAAAGTTAAAAATTAGCAGTTAAAAAACCTTTGAAATTCACAGAAAAAACCAAAGGTTTCACACCAGTTATAGTTAGGAATTAGCATTAAAAAAACCTTTGAAATTCACTGAAAAAACCATAGGTTTCACACCAGTTATAGTTAGGAATTAGCATTTAAAAAACCTAAGAAATTCACTGAAAAAACCATAGGTTTCACACCAGTTATAGTTAGCTGGAAATTTTACTGACATAAAACCAATGAAATTCCACGTTATAGTTAGTTGGACTCACTATAACTTGCACGTGTAATGCACTGCTGATGACATCACATATTACATCACTCATGACATGGTCAGTGACATCACTCATGACATCACTGATGACACTATTCTTGTGACAAAGTGACAGACCTCCTTTCACTGTAAAGTAACCCTTGAAACACATATTCAAAAATAGAAACTAACATTTTCAAATAAGTAGATATACCCATACCAGTTACAACAACCAATTCAGTAATTCCACCATCTATATACACATCCACTCATTCACCAACAGTTCTATATAGTCACTCATACATATACTCACTCATCATATGTAGTGATACACCTATACATCCTGTTACACACCGACAGTCATCAAAAGGTTACTCACACACATACTCACACATGCAAATAAACTAATAAACATCCATTTATTTACATATACAGATATACACACACTCCCACCTTACTTCTAAGGAAACTTACACATACATACTCTCTTAAACAATCACTTATAGAAACACATACTTATTTAAACAGAAACTCTTTCAATCTCTCACTCTCACATATACTGACTTATATATATCAATACTCACATATACTACATTAAAACATATGTCGTTACTGATAAAGACACTAGTGAGGCAGGTATTCACTCACTAACACACACATATACACACTCATCCACCCATACAGTCCTGCACATATGCTGTCTTCAAAAAACATACAACAGTGAACCAGTCATTGATGCAACTATCTGCAAAGTATATTCCAACAAAGGGAGAGGTAGGGAGAATCAAGGACACTCTCTCAGTCCCCGGTTAAATGTACTTCAACAAAAAAAGAGAGGTCTGGTCAGTCTTACGACTGCCACAAAATTGGAGCAAATTCTGGAAGAGTAACACACTCACTCAATTTGAGTAGGAAGGCCCTCACACACTGACCTAGTCAGTGTCATGCTTCATCATCGGGCCCCACCAAAGAGGCCGAGTGCCTCTTTGGTGTGCTGCGACGCCAGAAAGACTGCGGAGCTGGTTGTGTGTGGAGGGCGTGATGTGAGTGAAATAATATATAATGAAAAGTGCCTAAGAGGGTATCAAAAAAAGTTTTTAATGAGTGATCCCTAAGACACAGGTAAGTGGTATATATGTGTCTGAATTTACATGCCAAGGTTTTTAGGGTTTGGTTAAATTCAGCTAAATACCACAAAATTAATCAGTCAGTCAACTGACTGATTAATTTTGTGGTATATAAGGCCTGAAACCTATGGTTTTTTAAGTGAATTTGCAAGGTTTTTTAAATGCTAATTCCTAACTATATCAGGCGTGAAACCTATATATTTTTTCAATAAATTTCAAAGGTTTTGTAAATGCTAATTCTATTAGCGGATAACGTTTATATATGTTATTATCCTTCTGGGACCACCTGAGCAGCCATCTTGTTTTTCAGGAGAAGTGAGGCACAAGAGAGCACAAAACAAGAGTGGAAAACGCAAAAAGGGGGCAGGGTTGAGACCCCCTGATCCCCTAGCCCTTCTCAGGGGGTCCCAGAAGGACCACCAAGTGAAAAAAAATATATTATTTTTTTAAATCGCGGGGTACGCGCACGGTACGCGTACCGTATGCGTACGGTGCGCGTACCCCGCGATTTTATTGATTTTTTTTTGGCCCTTAGGGGTCCTTTTGGGACCCCCTGAGAAGGGCTAGAGGGTTGGGGGCTCTCTACCCTGCCACCTTTTCGTGTTTTCCACTCTTGTTTTAGTCTCTCTTGTGCCTCAGTTCTCCTGAAAAACAAGATGGTGGCCAACACTTCCTGGTTTGGACAGTTTGGAATGTTGACAGTCGACTGCCAGCCAATCAGAAACTCGCTTGCGCACGTAAGGGTACGTGCACGTACGCGTACGGTACGCGTACCTTACGCGTAGGGTGCGCTTACAGTGAGCCGATATAGATATATAATTTGCTCAAATTCAATTTTCTCAACAACTACTGTAGGAATGTTTACCAAATATAGAAAAGGCACTACTGCATACCTGTCCCTACCATTTTGCCAAGTTTGGTGTAATTCCGTTCAGCCGTTCGGGCTGTAGCCGTGTCTAAAGGTCACATAGAAAATGCCATTTGAAAAATTTCAAATTCAATTTTCTCAAGAACTACTGGAGGGATTTTCACCAAACATAGCAAAGGCACATCTGCATTCCAGGCCCTTCCATTTTGCCAAGTTTGGTGTAATTCCATTCAGCCATTCGGGCTGTAGCCGTGTCTAAAGGTCCCTATGGAAATTAACATGGGGAAAACACGTTTTGGGACCCCCATTTCGGCCCCCGCTTGACGAATCCCCCCGAAACTTTCAGGGAAGGAGCGGAGCGGAACTGGCCAAAATTCTGGAAAATTACACACAGATTCCTCAATCGGCGCCAAAGTTATTCCCAATAGAATGTTGAGCACATATAGATATATAATTTGCTTAAATTCAAATTCTCAACAGCTACTGGAGGGATTTTCACCAAATATAGAAAAGGCACTACTGCATACCTGTCCCTACCATTTTGCCAAGTTTGGTGTAATTCCGTTCAGCCGTTCGGGCTGTAGCCGTGTCTAAAGGTCCCATAGAAAATGCCATTTGAAAAAATTCAAATTACATTTTCTCAAGAACTACTGGAGGGATATACACCAAACATACAAAAGGCACTGCTGCATACCAGTCCCTAGCATTTTGCCAAATCTGGTGTAATTCCGTTCAGCCGTTCGAGCTGTAGCCTTGTCAGAATGTCCCTATGGAAATTAACATGGGGAAAACACGTTTTGGGGCCCCCTTTTTTTCTCAGCCCCCGATTGACGAATCCCCCTGAAACTTTCAGGGAAGGAGCGGAGCGCAGCGAGGCGAATTTAAGGAAAATTACAGGCAGATCCCTCAATCGGCGCCAAAGTTATTCCCAATAGAATGTTCAGAATTTCCCATGGTAACTAGGTCCTAACTATATATACCTACTGGCGACCGCCAGTAGGTAATATATATATATATATATTCACTGAAAAAATTATTGGTTATAGACCATATATAGTTAGGGATTAGCATTTACAAAACCTTAATTTACTCGCACAAAACCATAGAAATTCGCATATATAGTTAGTTGCAATAACTATATATCGCGCACCCGCAATCCACTGCTGATGATGTCACATATTACATCATTCATGACATGGTCAGTGACATCACTGATGACATCACTGATGACAACACCCAGTGTCTGTAAGTTTCTGTAAAGTTAAAATATGTCTTACATATTGAAGAATGAGTGGATGTATAAGTGTCTGGATGAAGGATTTAGTAGGTGCATGACTGACTGTATGAGTAAATGATTAAATGAGTCTCACTGAGTGCATGGGTTAGTGACTAAACTGTCTTAATTTGTGCATCTTTATGTCTGTTGTTCTGTAAACTGCTGCATGTGTTGATCAGTAGCTATATGAGTAACTATATGGATTATTGATTGGTTGCCCAAGTATTTGTATGGGAGACTGAGTGTGTGTGTGGGTGGCTTGGAGGTGTATGACTCTGTGCATAGATGTGTGAGCAGTTGATTCACTAGATGTATGGGTTTAAAAGTGCATGTGGAAACAGCTGTATGGGCGTTTGACTGTGTGCATGAGTGTATTGGTGATTGAATGGATATCTCAGTGCTACATGTCAAAGTAAGTACATATGTAAAACACAGTACATGTGAGAGTTGACATATATAAATAACTGTGCATAAGAGCCAGTAAATGTGTGAGTGGCTGTATGGATCTTTGTGAACTTGTATCGGGGATTGTATAAGAGAGTAAATATGTGTTAGTATATGTTTGAATAAGTAAGGTGTGTATAACTGTATAGTTGAGGAAATGGAGGTGTGATTGATTCTTTGCATGACTGACTAGGTGTGTGAGTAACTCCATGGATGAGTGACAGTCTGTGAGTGTCTGTTTACACTGATTGTATCTAAGGTTATATTAGAGTCTGAAGAGGTTCATTGTATTATCACATGCATGATATCATCAGTGATGTGATCAGTAATGTCAAATGAAATGTCATCAGTGATGTCATCAGTGATGTCATTTGAGATGTCATCAGTGATGTCATCAGTGATGTCATTTTAGATGTCATCAGTGATGTCATCAGTGATGTCATCAGTGATGTCACTGACCATGTCATGAATGATGTAATATGTGACATCATCAGCAGTGGATTGCGGGTGCGCGATATATAGTTATTGCAACTAACTATATATGTGAATTTCTATGGTTTTGTGCGAGTGAATTAAGGTTTTGTAAATGCTAATCCCTAACTATATATGGTCTATAACCAATGGTTTTTCAGTGAATTTTCAAGGTTTTGTAAATGCTAATCCCTAACTATATATGGTCTATAGCCTATGGTTTTTTCAGTGAATTTCATTGGTTTTTTAAAAGCTAATATCTATAGCTGTAAAATATATTCTTATTCTAATTCACAAATATATTTTATATATTTTTGTATTATATTTTTTTAATTCAATTTATATTATAGTTTAAATTATTTTTTCTTGTTTCGCTGCCGGTCCGCGAACCGGTAAACGTTCCGTTAGTGCACATCGTGACGCGTCGCGTAATCGCAACGTATCGCGTTACTGTGTAATGCGCCTTATGACGCGCCGCGTTAGCGCACCCGGAAGCGTTCTGGAACGCGAACCAAGGCGCGAAACGCAGAGCCCCGGAAACGATCCGAGGCGCGGTGCGGAGCGCGTAACGTAAGCATAACAGGTCATGTGACTAGTTAATAAAACTTTTCATTAGTTCATTTTACTTTTAGTTTCCTAATGATGGAACGCTTGATCATATGACGTAAAATAAACACTTTTCATTGGTTTAGAACATTTTTTTTTCCCAAATGATGAAAGTCCCACCTTTTTTCCTCACTCCGACTTTCATTTTTATGAGAGAAAGACCTGTTTTTGCTTGCTTAGTCATGGCATTTGTAGTAGCTGCAGCTGGTGGATCCCCACCACCTCCACCACCACCAAAGAAGAGAGGACCAACTGGCCAGGTCATCTTCCAACAAGAGGAGGAAGAAGAGGAAGACGAGAAACAGGATCAAGGGACAAGGGGTTTTTTGAAAGAAATGCCAAGGACGTCCCATGTTAAAGTCAATTTTATTTGGCAATTTTTTTCTTTTCCTCAACATGAAAAGAAAGTAAATGCCAGGTACGTTACCTGCCTCATCTGCCACGAAAAACTCTCCAGAGGGACCGAAAAAAAATATAGTTATGGTAATCATACCATGCATCGACACATGGAGAGGTGGCACCCGATTAATTATAGTGCTGCACAAATTAGAGATTTGGTGGATAACCCCCGACCGGCCAATACATCCACCAATGAACTAGCAATAACTGAATCAGAGGCAAGGGAAATTGTACCAAATCTCCAAAATAACTTTGGGCAGATGAAATTGACATGTATAGAATGTGGCAAATTAATTTCATGTGGAGAGAGGAGTATTACTCTAATAAATAGAGCATATGAACATCATCAATGTCCAAAACGTCCAAGAAAGTAATTTTTTTTTTTTGCTCCTGTTGAGCCCTTTGAAGTGAATCATTTTTGTTTCCCCTTCCTCCAAAAAAACACAAAAAAAATATAAAACAACAAAATCAATAAAAAAAAGTTATTTTCAGAACTACCTTCCCTTTTTAAAAAAATTGCTAGAAATTTTAGCACTCTAGCATCCTCTATTTCTTTTGGTTCGCTTTCCGGTTAGCGTTCCGGTACGCGAACCGGGAGCAAACTAAAAAAAACATTTTTTTTAAAAAAGACGAGTAAATAAACAGAGAGTAATCTGCGTGAGTAACACACAGTTACTGTTGAAAGAGGGACTGATAAAAGGAGTGAAAAGAGTAGTATAAATAAGTAATAGAAAAAGAAATGAAGGAAGTAGCAAAGGCAGGAAACTAAGTGTTAAATAAATGAAGCAGTGGAACTAATAAAAGTTAAATCTGATAGACATGTAACGTAAAGAGTACTGAACACTTACCTTATAATTGTCATTAACGTAGTAAATTATCATTTTTATACTTTTAATCTGTGTAAGAAAGAACAAAAAAATTAAAATTAATACAAGGTAGTAAAAAAAGAGTGTGCATGAGACAAAATGAATACATATTATAAATCACAATTCAAAGTAGAAAATTAATTAAACATATTTAATGGTTTATTTTTGCTGTTATCAGAAAATATCAAATTTCACTGAAAACAGTGAGTTGAAGGTATTCATCATATAACAGCGGGGAAAAAAACCCACAATCAAAATGATTGTGTTTAAAAAACCCTAATAATATAACTAAGCAGAAATAAGAACTCCTCCAAAGTAACTTACTTTCCATGATGTCAAAGGATGTCCTATGAACAGCTTATACTCAGTTGTGCTGTTTCTATTTTCTGCCCGCCACTTTCTGAAAGATAAACTCCATTGTTTTAAGAAAACTGAGACATACAAAGCAATTTAAAACAGCACACTAAATTACAGCAACACCTAGAATCATTATAGTCCAATTACCTACCCTAAATTCTCACTTCAGTAATCAAGTCAAAAGGCAACATTGCTTCGTACTCAATTATTAATGTTTGCTGAAAGACTAGCCTTTTTTATATTTCAAATAAGCTGTGTAATATCCAGATGTTGTCAAATGGCCATCATGTCATATAATAGCTGCAGTTGCAAATGTTCTTCCTGAAATCGATGACTGTGTAGCCCAAACATTTTTAATTAGACTTAACAACTTTTTTTCATCCAGTTTATGTAGTTCAAATTGTAAAATGACATTTCACCCATAAGTTTCCATAAAAAATATGGACAGCATTGCAGACTTACATTTCCTCTACTCCTTATTTTGATCTGCTGCTTGACTTAGCTTATAAAAACAAACAGTTTTCGCTCTGTACTACAATTATCCACAAGGCCATATAGAGTAGGAGCCATTAGAACCTCTGGAAATTCCTCTGAACAAATCCCAAGATTCCTTTCCTAAAATTTTGGTTGTAAGAACAGCAGGTAAGAATTTTTAAGGTGGAAGGGCAATCTTTTTTTGAAAGATAAAACAGAATCATTGCAGAATGACCAGCCGTTTCCAGATTTTAAATAAGCTGTGTAATGTCCTGAAGAAGTTGAAGGACCGTCATGATATATAATTGCTGTAGTTACAAAAGTCCTTCCTGATATTGACAACTGCGAAGCCACAAAATTATTAATTAAAGTTGTCAATTTAGTTCCATCAGGCCTACATCGTTGGAACATTAAAATGAAATACTGGCCATAACTTCGTAAAATTAACGTGGACAGCATTGCAGACTTACATTGGCTACACTCCATGTTTTGATCGGCTGCCTTTACTAGCTTATTGAAGGATACTGATTTACTGTCAGGCAAAGTTAAATATATAAATCTTTCTGAGTCTACACTAGTAGTACTTGATAGCCTACAGTTCTCGCAATCATGCTGCCATAGGATAAGAAAGACCAAACAGATAATCTACATCTACACCTTCATCTTGCAATACATCAAGCATATACATTAAAAACTCCTGACAATCCTGCTGAATATTTTCAGAGAATTCTGTTTGACCTGAACATTCGTCTAACAGATAACGAATTTCAGACACACTTTCTACTTTTGTTCTATCAGTGCTACATTTCTCTAACACAGAATTCAACAAACAGCATAAAATTTGTTCCGAATTGATAACAATCTGTTCTTTTAAAGTCTCTAGTGAAAAGACAACATTAACAACTACATTAGCATAGCAGTTGACACCAGAACTATTTTCAAATTTAAAACCAACAACATTTTCAACAGAATTCATTTTATTCCTGCTTACAATTTTTGGTTCATCGACTTTTGGTCTTTTTGCTTCAAGCTCCCTACTATTACTGATATTTCTTCGTTTCCGGCCTACCACACGTTTCTCAAACAAAGGATATTGAGGCAAATGTGGCGCATACTCTCTTCTTAACCTATTGTATTCCTTAACACAATCTAGATCCGCACAAATGTTTGTGACATCACAGTCAATCAAGTACAAACCCGATAAAGTTCTGACTCGTGACAATGCTACATAAGCCATACCCTCTTTGAACACAGAACTGCCAATATTCACTAAAGCAGTGTCTACACTTAAACCTTGCGATTTATGAATTGTCACTGCATATACCAAGCAAACAGGAAACTGCTTACGGCGAACATATAGGTCTTTTACAAGCAAAAACCTAGGTGTGCAACGACCAATTAGCTGTACTTCCTCAATGCCATCAAATTTAATTTTTAAAAATTCAATTCCATCTCTACTTCTGTATTTCTCAAAATCAACAACATTACCCATTGATCCATTTACCAGACCTCTTTCCACATGTAAATTCCTTCTCAAAATGATACGGCAATTTAAGCACACATTCAGAGTCTTTTCAAAACCCACAGTTTTAGATATAGTCTTCTCTAATGAATCCAATTTAGATTTCAAATTCTCAGACAAAATAATTGCTGCTCCCATATGCTCTATTCTGTCAATAGCTTCCAGTTTCACAATCTCTTGTTTTTCTAAATTCAACATTTTGTTGTTGAAGATGGAACATTCTGCAAGAGTTGGCATTAAACAAATTCCAGATTTTTTCTCAGTAATTTTCTGAAAAATATCCTCTGGCAGAACGTCTTCTTCTGGATACAAATTTGACAGTAATCGTGCATGTAAAGCTTCTTTCCCATGCTCAGTCACTTTCCCGATTCTAACATCTTGTAGAATATTCTTGTAATCTTCGTCCTTCGCCTGACGCATATTTTCACGCAGCTCAGCATAATTGAAGTTTAACCATATGTTAACGTTGCCAATGCTCCCTCGGCACTTCTTGGTATCTTCATGTGTAAGCAGTTTAAACACTGGTTGTCCTTTCACTGGTGTCAGCTGCAGAAGATCACCAAAAACAATGATGTGTTTGCCACCGAATAACACATCATACTCTGTTTTAAGAACTTCCTGCATTCTCAAATGCACAAAGGCAAGCATGACATTGGAAACCATGCTTACTTCATCAATGATAAGAAGTTTCATCTTCTTCAGGACTCTAGATACTTCACAACAAGCATCCCCAGATAACTTGTGGTATTGTAATTTGTTATCATGCTCCACTGGCAGCATCAGTAGCCGATGCAAAGTAATACCTTTAATGTTATGAGCTGCCAGTACAGTTGGAGCGGTCACAACACAAGACAGGGATGACTCAGTCCTTTTCTGCAGATAACATGAAATTGCTTTAATGAGGAAACTTTTTCTAGTTCCTGCTTCTCCACTCACGTATAGTCGGACAGGCTTCAACGACGTGCATGAGCACTTTTTCTTCTCATGACTTAATCCATGCTCAATTTGGTTGGTAACTTCGTCATATAATTTCCTCTGCTCAACGTTGAGTTGTCTTTCCAAATCTTCTAAGTTAACCACATCCTCCTGAGCATGTGCCATGGCTCTTTCCACTTCAATCATGGCAGTGGCAGCTTCATTTTCGATAACTGGTCCTCCTAACGGATCCTGACTCAATGAAACAGAACTCTGACTGTCCTGAGAACTGTCTCTAGCAATCTCAGCTGCAATTGATGCTTCCTGCTCGATTTCTGCATTCAACATTTCTAGATATTTTGGAAAAACAGGACATTCTATGGACTCCTTGGCCGCATTGAAAGAGTCTTCGTAACAGAGGAAATCCCCAAGCAGTTCCTCTTCTGCACGCCAAGGCTTGAAAAGTTGCAAAAGAGCTAAATAGAAAAACACTTTTCTTTCTGGAGATTCGCAATCCAATTTTCGATGATTAACCAATTGACATTTTCTTTGCTTGACCAGACATCCCTCACTTCCAATTACAGTATACACTCCTTTATCAATATCTTCTTTGATGTTCCTCTTGAAAACGTAATTTTGTAGAACCTCATACAGACAAACATTCTCCAGGTGACTGCTTCTATTTGGATAATATGTATCCAACATGTTGGTCTTCAAAATATCTGTACTGTTTGGCTCCTTCTCCGCCAAATACTCAATTTCCCGTACAGGTTTCAGAACTCGATTACGTTTTGCAGCAAGACCAAGACTCGCCCAAATGATACTCCTAGATTTGGCATAGAGACTTGCTGAAGATAACCGGTCAGAACATTCGTAAGCTCTGATTTCTCGATGCGACAACATCTTCAGACTGAAACTGTACAACTTCTTACTGAGACTCTTTTCATGGGAAATATCCTCCCACATATCCTTCAGTTCTGTCTTTTCTTTTTTGGTGATGTAAGACGTCACATACCGAGCCACAGCCATACAGTTGTCAGCCACAAACTGTATATCCATGTTAGCATTCCACATGGACAAAATCACTGGGTTGTAGTCGTTGATGTACTTGGACTCTTCGTTTCTTTTCAAATTGTATGTGTTTTTGGGTGATTTCCTCATCACATTATGTCGCAGCAAAGACATCAAATTGTTCGCTCTTCCTTTTGATATCACCGACCGTGGAAATGCAAAACGACATTTGGTGTAGTACTTGTCCTTATTTCTGAATTTACGACGACAGTACTTTCCACAACGATGGCTTTGAAACCGTAAAACTTGTTCTTAGACTTTTGTCTTCATTTGTCTTTGGAACAGCACATGTAGCATACTGTTCTATGAAACTCATCACTAAGTCATCTGGATCTGTTCCAAATTTGGGTGCATCTTTGATCCATAGCAGCATATGTATATGAGGAGCACCTCTTGCTTGATACTCCTTTCTCCAGAAGAAATCCAACACCTCTCCAAGAGGTGGATTTTTCTTGTTCGTGATGAAATACATCATAGCTTCAAATCTATGATTGAAGAACCTGCATACATTTACAGGATCCAAAGAGCACAGTTCTCCGGGTGTCTTGAATTCAATATTTTCAATGTTTCCATTTACCTCTCGTAGAAATTCAAGTAAGTCTTCCCAGCCATACTCAGCACAGCTGAGAGTGAGGAACCATGTGGGAGTTCCTAAGTTCCTCAGCATACATTTTAAGTCACCATGACGACGGTACCAGTACTCATTAGTACAACGCTGACATGCCATCAGATTAATCAGATGAGAATCCAAAATACTGTCTTGCACATTAACTTTATCCATAAAGTCCCTTGCCGAGATATTTCGCAGTTGTACACCACTTTTCAAGATGTGGTTCACTGCATAAGACAACCCAGAGAGATCACTTTCAAACAGTAGATGAAATAAATAGGGAATGCATTGACGAAACCTAGAATCTTCTGCATACAATCGTAAAGTCCGGTATTCTGAAGCAGGAATTTGAACAGGTCGCTCATCATATCGTCCTATCATACAAGAGCTATTCAGAACAATGACTTCAGTTAGGCGACTGCCAAACATCTAAAAATTCATCCAGGAAAAACTTGGAAAGATATGAAATATGCTGGGATTGCCATGGTTAGTGAGAATGAGAGAGGAGGGGATCGGATTAGAAATTTGAGACGTTTAGAATCTAAGCTCATAATAAGAATCAAAACGAGAAGCCCGTGGGGTTTGAACGCAGATGAAGTGCTATATGTTCATTTATGAAACTCTGGTTACACCAATGAACTTCAAACTTTTGACTGAATCTAATGACAATTGAAATGCAATGTATCTATGCTAAATGTTTTAGATATGAATGGTGAAAAACGTTAATATAAGAATGAAACTCAAGCGACTAAACGTATAAATGAAAAAATAATTTTCTTCTGGGATTGTTGAAACTATTAATGGAGCACCAACGACACAATCAAATTATTTAGGCACTTAGCCTCAACATCAACTTGGACACTTAGTCCATAAATATATGAAGTGCGCACCATTTAAATGATATAAATTTCGACAAGGATTATCCTGTCTTCATTTTGAGCATTTTATTTCTATATGACTAAACATAAATAATCACTTCTTTCGTTTGTGTTGTAAACAGCAATAATCAGTTGAAACAAATATCCAGTTTACTTATAATGCAAATGTTACAATCAAAGAAAATCCATAGTCTGTAGGTATATTAGGATCATGAGTTTATTGGAGATAATCAAGAGACAATCAGGAGACCCCACCAGGAGCAGTTCCACTGCTCAGCCCTTCAAGCCAACTGACATATGCTTACTCAACAACCACCCAACATTCCAATTACATCATCAAGGGCCAAGCAGGACAGCAGGGGGAAAACACAGGGAGGATGTATAAGACATGTACATTACAACACATCCCCCTTTTATCAAAATCAACAAATGTAAAATAAGCAAACATGCAAAACAAATCACAAGAAAGTAAGAGTGCAAAGATGTAAAAGCACAAAGAGAGTGTTAAGAAAATTAAGAAACAAAGAGCCAAATAACACAACGATTCGACATCTAAGAACAAAATCTTCTAACACACCAAACACATTTAAATAAAGACAAGGACTAGAATTTTCAGACTTTACAGACACAACAACGGAGGCAAACCATCCTCACCCCACCTCCTTCCCAAAGGAAAATACAAAGAAAATTAGGGGAAACACCTCCCCAAAACCTAGAAACATACTGTAAAGGGTAAATCACCAGCCATTTGGGAAAACATACATCCCAAAAAACACAGAAAATAAGATAAAGGGCAAATCACCTCCCTATTGGGAAAAAAACATTTCCCAAAGACACAAAAACCAGTAATATAGGACAAATAACCACCCTATTGGGGAAAACACCTCCCAAAAACCTAGAAAAACTAATGGGGAGACAGACTTATGTCACCCACAACCAAGAAAACACATAGCCTATGGAGTAACCAACTAAGTTACTCACAACCCAAATGAGAGCACAAAACTCCCAGAATCTCAAGCAAAACCTTAAATACCACACCTCAAAGGAGGTAAAAACCAAATCCAAAGGGTAAAACCAGAAACAAATAAGAGAAGCTACAAAAAGAATCAACTTCTCTTGTGCGTACCCGTCACGCACAGTCCAACACTTACAGCGCAACAGCATACAGCATACAATAACTAGACTAGAAACACAGTGTACTGCCACATCAGCATACACCACTGATACCACACACACACTTCCCTTTTTACATACATAAACAATAACAGCAATATTGACAAAACTCATATAACATATACAAAAAAAACCCACAGCTGTTAGCTCAAACATCACTTAAAACAGTTTAAGATGATAAAAGATGGCATAACCTCAACTATATGATTCAACATGTGCTGCCAACACTCTTGCAAACTACAACAAAACAAAAGGTATCCTTAAGCCAGAGTAAGCGCACAGTCATTTTTAAATTGGAACAAAATAGAACCGTTACACCCCCATGAAAAATACCAAAAAGACTGTAAAAACAGGTTTCATCATAAGATTAACATAACAATATAATTTAAGCATTAGCTAAAATTATGAACATTTACCTTCACCAGTCTTGACCACCCTGGCCGTTATATAGTCCTAAACACCGGAGCTCGATTTTTGCTCCCGAGCCATTCACCAAAATAGTCCGTGTAAAAAGGTAGCTGTGCCTGTCAGACAAGAGATTCAAACACCTCTGTTTACATGAGGTCACAAGAGATTCCAACACCTCCGTTTCATGAGGTCACGTTCTTGACCTGACACATGATGACTCCGATAAGCTCTCTTGCCTCAGTCTGCATAAATCCAAAAGTGGCACTTCCTTCTGTGTGGAGTCACGTTTAACGTGATGACGCTGGTCGTGAAACACAAAGGGAAACAGAGCGTGCTGAGGTCATGGAAACAATGTCCAAATGGAAAAGCGCGAGAGGAGGCAGAGCGAGGCAGTGGCTAGAGCACGCTATGAACGGTAAGAGAGGCCGTTATAAATCGAAGGTAAACAGATAACCTTCAAGTCATTAATACTTTGAAAAAAAATTAAGCTGTGTAGCCAGGAATTATCCAAAGAGCAAAACGAAGTGTGGAAACTAAATCCAAGTCTTTTTGTTGTCCCCTGTCGACAGAGGTGTAATTCCTCTAAATTAAACACACTTTCGTGGAAATTCAAACTCTGGGGTGTCAAGTTCAGCAAAATCACGTAGTTTACTTGCTCGAGCACAAACCCACATGAACTCAAATAAATTAATTTCTTTACTATTTTTTTGAACCAGTAGATGGCATTAACATCCCTGGATTCACTCCCAATGTGCAAATAAATAGTATGATACACAAAGCAGGCAAAACGAGTTGTGAAGCGAAATCAAACGCTGATCAGCCTGAAATCTCCGTCCAACTTCCAAAATATAACACAGCCTCCATTCACTGCTGCCAAATCCCAGCACACATTGCTGCTCTCTCGTGGTGTGTTGAGGCAAACACTTGAAATCAGTTTGAGTTGCAGGTACCAGTCAGTCAAATCAAAATAAAGAGCAAGTAGGAGCAATGATGCTCATCCAATACCGGTTACTGCAAACCATTCCAGACCAATACATAGAGAAAGAAACTGGCACTTACATGAATAGGGCGACCGATGGCGTGGTCACTGGTGGGGTCTTTGCGGTACCAGGTTTCTTTAAATCCAAATCCTTTAGTTTCTTGAAAGTCCAAAGTCCAAATCCATAAAGAAGTAGCACGCAGGTTCTTTTACAACGTCGCCAGTGTTACAATCAAAGAAAATCCATAGTCTGTAGGTATATTAGGATCATGAGTTTATTGGAGATAATCAAGAGACAATCAGGAGACCCCACCAGGAGCAGTTCCACTGCTCAGCCCTTCAAGCCAACTGACATATGCTTACTCAACAACCACCCAACATTCCAATTACATCATCAAGGGCCAAGCAGGACAGCAGGGGGAAAACACAGGGAGGATGTATAAGACATGTACATTACAACAGCAAACATTAACTACTGAGCCCACAATGCATCCTAACACGCTAAGTGGTGTCATCAGATAAAAAGTAAACAGTAATGAAGGACAATGTTTGTACCGTGATCAGGGACAGTTACTGTCCGGAACGCGCAGGTGGGGAACCTACAGAAAATAAAATGAAGGTTGAAAACGAAGTGGTGTGCGGCGTCTTCCTTTGGAAGGTTTTTGCTGTAAACATATATATATATATATATATATATATATATATACATATATATATATATATATATATTCAATGAAAAAACCATAGGTTATAGTCCATATATAGTTAGGAATTTGCATTTACAAAACCTTGAAGATTCACTGAAAAAACCATTGGTTATAGACCATATATAGTTAGTGATTAGCATTTACAAAACCTTAATTTACTCGCACAAAACCATAGAAATTCCATATATAGTTAGAAGCGCTAACTATATATCGCGCACCCGCAATCCACTGCTGATGATGTCACATATTACATCATTCATGACATGGTCAGTGACATCACTGATGACATCACTGATGACAACATCCAGTGACTGTATGTTTCTGTAAAGTTAAAATATGTCTTACATATTGAAGAATGAGTGGATGTATAAGTGTCTGGATGAAGGATTTAGTAGGTGCATGACTGACTGTATGAGTGAGTGATTAAATGTGTCTCACTGAGTGCATGGGTTAGTGACTAAACTGTCTTAATTTGTGCATCATTATGTCTGTTGTTCTGTAAACTGTTGCATGTGTTGATAAGTAGCTATATGAGAAACTATATGGGTTATTGATTGGTTGCCCAAGTATTTGTATGGGAGACTGAGTGTGTGTGTGGGTGGCTGGGAGGTGTATGACTCTGTGCATAGATGTCTGAGCAGTTGATTCACTAGATGTATGGTTTCAAAAGTGCATGTGGAAACAGCTGTATGGGCGGTTGACTGTGTGCATGAGTGTATTGGTGAGTGAATGGATATCTCAGTGCTACATGTCAAAGTAAGTACATATGTAAAACACAGTACATGTGAGACTTGACATATATAAATAACTGTGCAAAAGAGCCAGGGAATGTGTGACTGACTGTATGGATCATTGTGAACTTGTATCAGGGATTGTATAAGAGAGTAAATATGTGTTAGTATATGTTTGAATAAGTAAAGTTTGTATAACTGTATAGTTGAGGAAATCGAGGTGTGATTGATTCTTTGCATGACTGACTAGGTGTGTGAGTAACTCCATGGATGAGTGACAGTCTGTGAGTGTCTGTTTACACTGATTGTATCTAAGGTTATATTAGAGTCTGAAGAGGTTCATCATATTATCACATGAATGATATCATCAGTGATGTGATCAGTAATGTCAAATGAGATGTCATCAGTGATGTCATCAGTGATGTCATTTGAGATGTCATCAGTGATGTCATCAGTGATGTCACTGACCATGTCATGAATGATGTAATATGTGACATCATCAGCAGTGGATTGCGGGTGCGCGATATATAGTTAGCGCTTCTAACTATATATGGAATTTCTATGGTTTTGTGCGAGTAAATTAAGGTTTTGTAAATGCTAATCACTAACTATATATGGTCTATAACCAATGGTTTTTTCAGTGAATTTTCAAGGTTTTGTAAATGCAAATTCCTAACTATATATGGACTATAACCTATGGTTTTTTCATTGAATTTCAATGGTTTTTTAAAAGCTAATATCTGTAGCTGTAAAATATATTCTTCTTTAAATCTTGAAATATATTTTTCATGTTCTTTAGACAATTTTTTTAAAACATTTTTTTTTGTTTCGCTCCCAGTCCGCGAACCGGTCAGCTTTCCTTTTGCTCAATTTAAAGCCGCGGCTTAGTACGCGAACCAGTAAACGTTCCTTTAGCGTAACTGTTACGTTCGCATGACGTTTTGCGTTATCGCGTAATACGTCATTGGACGCGCCAAGTTAGCGGACCCGGAAGTGGACCGGAAAGCGGAGCAAAGCGCGAAACGTAAACACAGCAGGTCATGTGACTCGATAATTACACTTTTCATTGGTTCATTTCACTTTTGGTTTCCTAATGATGTAATACTTGGTCATGTGATATAAAATTAACACTTTTCATTGGTTTAGAATTTTTCCTTCTCCCAAATGATGAAAACCCCTCCTTCTTTCCTCACTCTGACTTTCATCTTGGTGAGAGAAAGACCTTTTTTGATTCATCAGCAATGGCTTCAATGGTTGCTTCTGCCAGTGTGCCCCCACCACCTCCTCCACCTCCTCATGGGAAGAAAAGACTACCTGCTTCACTAATTATAGAAGAGGAGGAAAATCAAGAAGAGGAGGAAGAGGAAGAAAATGACGAGTTTTTGCCAGAGGAGCCCAGGAGATATAATAGGAAAGAAAATTATATCTGGCAATTTTTTAAATTTCCTGCTGACCAAAAAAAAGTAAATGCCAGATACGTCTTTTGTCGCATTTGCGGCGATCGTCTTTCAAGGGGCACAGACAAAAAGTACAGCTATGGCAATCATACAATGCACAGGCACATGAGTCGATGGCACCCTAACAATTACAGCAATGCCCAACTTCGCGACCAACAACAAAATCCGCCAGAAATGGCAAGAAGATCTGTTGTTCAGGAGGTATCGGGACCGGAGGCGAGGGAGGTGATCCCGAACATCCAGATCAACATGGGAGAAGTGAAGCAAGTCTGTGTGTGGTGCAACCAGACACTTTGCTACCGCGAAAGTAGCATTACCCTTATAATGAGAGCCATCACCAATCATGTGTGCCCAAAACGCCCCAAAAAGTAAATTCTTCTTTTTTTTGTTGCTCCTGTTGAGCCGTCTTCGATGAATCATTTTTGTTTCCCCCCTCCCCCCAAAAAATAAAAAAAAATACAAAATGTTCAGAAAAAAACAAAAAAATATAAAAAATGTTCAGAAAACTAAAAAAAAAAATATAAAACAACAAAAACAAAAAAAACAGTTCTTTTCAGAACTACCTCCCCATTATTAAAAAAAATTGGTAGAATTCTTTGAACTCTGCCAAGCTCTATTTCTATTAGTTCGCTCCCAGTTCGCAGTCCGGTACGCGAACTTTGAGCGTACCAAAAATTTTTTTTTTTTAAAAAGGAACAGTAAGTATAAGGAAAGGAAACAGACAGTTATGTTACAAAAAAAGACAGCTATAGGGAGTAAAGAAAAGATACTGTTACCCGCAATTCACTTCTGATCATGTCATATATTACATAATTTTTGACATGGTCAGTGAGATCATCAGCAGTGGATTGCGAGTAACAGTTTTTTCTGTTTACTTCCTATAGTTGTCTTTCTTGTAACATAAATGTCTTTTCCTATCCTTATACTTACTGTTCTTGTTTTAAAAATTTTTGGAGATCATTCAGAAACAGTAACATTAATAGAGACAGAATTAGTGAATAATAATGAAGAAGTATGAGAAGAGAGGGACTGAGAAAAATACTGGAAGGAGTAGAAAAATTAAGTAATAGAGAAAGGAAGGAGAGAAGTAGCAAACACAGGAAAGTAAAGATTAAAGAAATGAAGCAGTAGAACTAATAGATGTTAAATGTGATAGATTAAATGAATGATTGAGGGTGACGATAAGGTGTGTCCTCTCTAAAAGTTTGTTTAAGGTGAACCGTACTCTGGGTTGCATATCAAATTTATGCTTGTAGAAGAATACAGACGAGATAATAGATGTCAAGACCTACCATTGCAGTAAAACATGCCCACTTATTACATCAATCATAACATAGTCAGTGACATCAACAGCAGTGGAATGCAGGTTAAAAAAGTAGAAAACATTTACCTTATAATTCATGTTAACTTTTCAAGCAAATTTTTCATGCATTCAATCTGTAAAAGAGAGAACAAACATTTCCAAAAATATTAAAACATGTATTTAAAAATTTGAAAAAAGAAGGGAAAAGGTTCAAGAAGAAACAGTTTTTAAACAACTTTGACACTTACAGAAACCTCTACTTCTCTACGACCCCTACACAATCCTAAAGATATTTATTTTAAACAAACAGTATCTTCATGCTGATGAAATGAGGCCTATTTTGAAACATGATGCTTCTTTTGCATTGCTTATGTCTCACAATAGTGATGCAATAACAGCGCAAAAGAGATGTAAAACCATCATAAAATTGTGTCAAACATTTTAAATGATTGTTTTAGGATGCAAATAAGATGTGTGCTTTCAAGAGCTTTCTTTGAGGTGAGGCCTATTTCTTTTTTTTAAAAAAAAACAGTACCTAGAAGTACAGCACTATAAGCATTAAAATTGACACTTACAGAAGACTCAGCTTCTCCATATCTACCTCACATTTCTAAATGTATATCATAATTTCAAAAAGCATAACATTAATTATACATGTTAAATGGTTTATTTTTGCTGTTCTCAGAATGTATCAAATTTCACTTAAATCAGTGACTTGAAGGTATTCATCATGTAACAGTGGGGAAAAAAAAACACAATCAAAATGACTGTGTTTAAAAAACCCATACAAACTAAGAAAACTGATTTCAAAACTCCTTAAAATTAACTTACTTTCAATGACGTCGAAGGATCTCCTATGAACAGCATCCACTCTGTTGTGCTATAAATATTTTCAGCCCGCCACTTTCTGAAAGAAAACCTCCATCGATACAAAAAATATGTTACCTAGAAAAAAAGACTTCTCTCATTCTATCACATGTTTCCACTAGGCCAAATCATGTTGCCGCGATTCGCAAGTCTTGTAATTCTTCCAATCAAATCCCGACATTTTCTATTTTCGCAACTTTCAAAAAGAAAACATTTGAGATTATTTTCACAATCCTGGACTACTAATATCTTACTCTTCTTTGTCACTCATGTTCTCCTTTTCCTATGACACTGATACTGCTTACTATGAAGCAGACTTACTTGCATCAGGTTTATATAGTTGGATTTTTAATCTAGACAGCATTGCAGACTTACATTCCCTCTACTTAAAATTTTGGTTTTAAAAACACCAGATAAGAATTTTTAAGGTCAAACGGCAATTTTTTTTTGAAAGTTACAACGGAATCATTGCAGAATGACCAGCCGTTTTGAGACTTTAAGTAAGCTGTATAATGTCCTGATGTTGTTGATAGACCATCGTGATAGATAATTGCTACAGTTACAAAAGTCCTCCCTGATATTGACAGCTGAGAAGCCACAAAATTTTTTATTGAAGTTGACAATTTTGATCCATCAGGCCTACATCGTTGGATCATTAAAATGACATACTGGCCATATCTACGTATAAATAATGTTGACATCATATCACATTTACATTGGCTACACTCCATGTTGTGATCCGCTGCATTTACTAGCTTATTAAAGGACACTGATTTACTGTCTGGCAAAGTTAAATATATAAATCTTTCTGAGTCTACACTAGTAGTACTTGATACCAAACAGTTATCGCAGTCATGCTGCCATTGATAAGAAAGCCCAAACAGGTGATCTACATCTACACCCTCATCTTGCAATACATCAAGCATATACATTAAAAACTCCTGACAATCTTGCTGATTATTTTCAGAGAAGTCTGTTTGACCTGAACATTCATCTAACAGATAACGAACTTCAGACACACTTTCTACTTTTGTTCGATCACTGCTACATTTCTCGAAAACAGAATTCAACAAACAGCATAAAATTTGTTCTGAATTCATCAGAATCTGTTCTCTTAAACTCTGTAGTGAAAAGAGAACATTAACCACTACATTTGCATAGCAGTTGACACCAGAACTGTTTTCAAATTGAAAACCGACAACAACTTCAACAGAATCCACTTTCTTTCTGGTAACAATTTTCGGTTCATTGACTTTTAGTCTTTTTGCAACAACCTCCCTACTATTACTGATATTTCTACGTTTCCGGCCTACCACACGTTTCTCAAACAAAGGATATTGAGGCAAATGTGGCGCATACTCTCTTCTTAACCTATTGTATTCCTTAACACAATCTAGATCCGCACAAATGTTTGTGACATCACAGTCAATCAAGTACAATCCCGATAAAGTTCTAACTCGTGACAATGCCACATATGCCATACCCTCCTTGAACACAGAACTGCCAATATTCACCAATGCACAGTCTACACTTAAACCTTGCGATTTATGAATTGTCACCGCATATGCCAAGCAAACAGGAAACTGTTTACGGCGAACATATAAGTCTTTAACAAGCAAAAACCTAGCAGAACAACGACCAATTTGCTGTACTTCCTCAATGCCATCAAATTTAATTCTTAAAAATTCTATTCCATCTCTATTTCTGTATTTCTCAAAATCAACAACATTACCCATTGATCCATTTACCAGACGTCTTTCTACATGTAAATTCCTTCTCAAAATGATTCGGCAATTTAAACACACATTCAAAGTCTTTTCAAAACCCGCTGTTTTGGATATAGTCTTCTCTAATGAATCCAATTTTGATTTCAAATTGTCTGATAAAATAATTGTTGATCCCATATGCTCTAATTTGTCGATAGCTTCAAGTTTCACAATCTCTTGCTTTTCTAAATTCAACATTTTGTTGTTGAAAATGGCACATTCTGCAAGAGTTGGCATCAAACATATCCCGGATTTCTTCTCAGTAATTTTCTGAAAAATATTCTCAGGCACAATCTCTTGTTTGGGATATAAATTTGTCAGTAATCGTGCATTTAAAGCTTCTTTCCCATGCTCGGTCACTTTTCCAATTCTAATATCTTGTAGAATATTCTTGTAATCTTCATCCTTTGCCTGACGCATATTTTCATGCAGTTCAGCATAATTGAAGTTTAACCATATATTGACGTTGCCAATGCTCCCTAGGCACTTCCTGGTATCTTCATGCGTGAGTATTTTGAACACAGGTTGACCTTTTACTGGTGTCAGCTGCAGAAGATCTCCAAAAACAATGATGTGTTTGCCACCAAATAACACATCATATTCAGTTTTAAGTACTTCTTGCATTCTCAAATGCACAAAGGCAAGCATGACATTGGAAACCATGCTTACTTCGTCAATGATAAGTAGTTTCATTTTCCTCAAGACTCTTGAAACTTCACAGCAAGCATCCCCAGATAACTTGTTGTATTGTAATTTGTTGTCATGCTCCACCGGCAGCATCAGTAGACGATGCAAAGTAATACCTTTAATGTTATGTGCTGCCAGTCCAGTAGGAGCGGTGACAACACAAGACAACGATGACTCAGTCCTTTCCTGCAAATAACAAGAAATTGCTTTAATGAGGAAACTTTTGCCAGTTCCCGCTTCTCCACTCACGTACAGTCGGACAGGCTTCAACAATGTACATGAGCACTCGTTTTTCTCATGACTTAATCCGTGCTCAATTTCCTTGGTAACTTCATCATATATTTTCCTCTGCTCAACGTTGAGTTGTTTTTCCAAGTCTTCTAAGTTAACTGAATCCTCCTGAGCATGTGCCATGGCTCTTTCTACTTCATTCATAGCAGTGGCAGCTTCATTTTCGATAATAGGTCCTCCAAGTGGATCTTGACTCAATGAAACAGAACTCTGACTGTCCTGAGAACTGTCTCTGGCAATCTCGGCTGCAATCATTGCTTCCTGCTCAATTTCCAAAGTAAGCATTTCTTGATATTTAGGAAAAGCAGGACATTCTATGGACTCCTTGGCTGCATTGAAAGAGTCTTCGTAACAGAGGAAATCTCCAAGCAGTTCCTCTTCTGTACACCAAGGCTTGAAAAGTTGCAAAAGTGCTAAATAGAAAAACTCCTTTTTTTCTGGAGATTCGCCACTCAATTTTCAATGGTTTACTAATTGGCATTTTCTTTGCTTGACCAGACATCCCTCACTTCCAATTACAGCATACACTCCTTTCTCAATATCTTCTTTGATGTTCCTCTTGAATATATAATTTTGTAGAACCTCATATAGACAAACATTCTCAAGGTGACTGCTTCGATTTGGATAATATGTATCCAACATGTTGGTCTTCAAAATGTCGGTACTGTTTGGCTCCTTTTCCGCCAAATACTCAATTTCCCGGACAGGTTTTAGAACTCGATTTCGTGTTGCAGCAAGACCAAGACTTGCCCAAACGATACTCCTGGATTTGGCATAGAGACTGGCTGAAGACAAGCGGTCAGAACATTCGTAAGCTCCGATTTCTCGATGCGACAACATCTTCAGACTGAAACTGTACAACTTCTTGCTGAGGCTCTTTTCATGGGAAATGTCCTCCCACATATCCTTCAGTTCTGTCTTTTCTTTTTTGGTGATGTAAGATGTCACATACCGAGCCACAGCCATACAGTTGTCAGCCACAAACTGTATATCCATGTTAGCATTCCACATGGACAAAATCACTGGGTTGTAGTCATTGATGTACTTGGACTCTTCGTTCCTTTTCAAATTGTATGTATTCTTGGGTGATTTCCTCGTCACATTATGTCGCAGCGAGGACATCAAACTGTTCACTCTTCCTTTAGAAATCACCGGTCGTGGAAAGTTGAAACGACATTTGGTGTAGAACTTGTCCTTGTTTCTGAATTTACGACGACAGTACTTTCCACAACGATGGCTTTGGAAACGTAGAACTTGTTCTCTTAGGCTTTTCTTCTCCGTTGCGTTTGGAACAGCACACGTAGAATACTGTTCTATGAAACTCATCACTAAGTCATCCGGATCTGTTCCAAATTTAGGTGCATCCTTGATCCACAACAACATATGTATATGAGGGGCACCTCTTGCTTGGTACTCCTTTCTCCAGAAGAAATCCAACACCTCTCCAAGAGGTGGATTCTTTTTATTTGTGATGAAAGACATCATAGCTTCAAATCTATGATTGAAGTACCTGCATACATTTACTGGATCCAAAGAACACAGTTCTCCAGGTGTCTTGAATTCAATGTTTTCAATATTTCCATTTGCCTCTCGTAGAAATTCAAGTAAGTCTTCCCAGCCATACTCGGCACAGCTCAGAGTGAGGAACCATGTCGGAGTTCCTAAGTTCCTCAACATACATTTTAAATCACCATGACGACGGTACCAGTACTCATTAGTACCACGCTGACACGCCATGAGATTAATTAAGTGAGAATCCAAAATACTGTCTTGGACATTGACTTTATGCATAAAGTCACTTGCCGAGATGTTTCGCATCTGTATACCACTTTTTAAGATGTGGTTCACTGCATATGACAGTCCAGACAGATCGCTTTCAAACAGGAGATGAAACAAATAGGGAATGCATTGACGAAACCTAGCATCTTCTGCATACAATCGTAAAGTCCGGTATTCAGACGCAGGAATTTGACGAGGTCGCTCATCATATCTTCCTCCTTGACCTGTGGGAAATAGCTGTGGGAAACACCGAGCTTCCAAACTTTCCTCCCAAACACTAATGGGACTCCCTTTGGCTTGTTTCATTTGAAACAACTCAATAGCATTCCCCATGACTTCCTTGGAATGCAAAGGATGAACACTATAATGTTCATATATTTCTTCACTATTAGACACCTCTACTTTCTCAATTTGGCCAGCACACAAAACGCTATCCTCTTCATCACTTACTTCCTCTTCTGCAACATATACATTCTTATAGTACTTATTATTTTTCTTCAAATACAAAGTTGCATTTTTCACTTTCCTAACATCCACTAAATCTTGCCATATTTTCTTATTCTTTGTCGGAACCCCATTAACCAAGATAACCAGAGGTTCCTCTTCCACTTTCTCAACTCCAATTGTGTTAATGTTTTTGTTCAAATCTAGAGGCAAATAAACAACTCTTCCCTTTAATCCTCTCTGTAAATCTGCTGGAAGCAACTTCCCTGTCTTGGGCTCCATTCTTACAATAGCCTGAAAGGGATGGATACTTTGAATCAAAATAGATTCATAAGAATTTAAATCCTTCAATTCTGAAGGTATCTCAACCAATTCCAGATTATTATGAACTGCCCTAGCAGGCATCTGGTTTTGATTTAATTTATTACAACAATAAGTACACACACGTTGATCCACTCCCAAATCAACACAATTTTCTACCATCAAGTATGTGGCAAAATCCTTCCATTCACTATTATTTTCCCTTTCAGTTTTTGCATATAAATCCACTAACTTAGTCTGATTCTTGTAATAAGTGCGTCGACAACATACACAAGTGAAATTAGGCCTCTCACTTGATTTCATCTGAAACGTGGCAATTTCCTTCTGAAAATTATCTGAACTAGAAACCTGTATATTATCTTCAACATAACCCTCTACTTCTGGGTCAATTTGAACATTCTCATCTCTACTACCAAAGTAACAAAAGTCAATTTCTTCACAAATATTCTTCACATCTATTTCAGAACCATGCAAAAGAGCAGCACATAATTGTTTAAGCATAATTGCTGGACTCTTAGCATAATACAACATTCTCACTAATTTTCTCACTTTATTATGATGCACTGCTAGCATCCTGAAATGATGAAAAACACTCTGGCATACTCTCCTGGAAAGACAAGCCAGTGAATGACCACGCAAACCTGTCATTTGTCTCACTCTGCAAGGATCTAAATCTTGCAACAACTTCATTTTCTGCTTCAAACTTTTCTTATTAAATGTCCGTATAAAATCACAAAGCAAATTGATGGAAACCTGTCGCACACTGCAAATAGAACTACACTTCCAAATGTACACAGGACCCTTAGGACGTCTTCCTAAAACCTCATCACTTAGCGCCTCTTTTGTCTCTGTTGTCACAAGTTGTTCTTTTTCAACTGGAGAACCATCCTTCACTTCATAAGCTCGACCACTGGTGTCAACTGCAAACACCAAATCATTATCCTGAAAATAACTCTCCTCATTAAAAAATGCCTCACAACTAGAACTATGCATCCATTCTCCGGAAAAAACTTCACAAAAGTTAGTACGATTTACTACTCTCTTCCATCTACTTTTAGTTTTGAAATCAGAAATTACCTTGCTTAGTTTCCTAATTCTATTGATTACCAAAATAAACAACTTTCGCTTAATTTCAAAAGCATGATCAATAATTTTCTCTACATTTTTCTTCTTCTTATAAAATGCCGCTTTCTGTTGGCCTTTTTTTTTAATATTTTTCAATAAATTAACTATTATCCTATTACGGAACATTCGATGTCGAATGTCCCTAAACTGTTCTTTCCTTCTACTATCATGCACAGAGTTATCTCTTCCTCTACCAGTAACATTTTTGATGGGTCTCTCCTTTCCATTTAAATTGCTTTTCTTTTTGAGGACTGAAACATTTTTTGGAGAAATACTTTTTTTATGACAAATATTTCTTAAGAATGATTTCGTGGTCTTACCCGGACCTTTCTTGGTGTTTTGACAAGTATTTGGGGAAGAGGACTGCTGCAATAAAACATCATCCTGCTGTCTTTGACGTTTTCTCGCCTTTCTCATTCTGTTTTTTGTAGGCATTTTCCAAACTATGAAAGAATCTGCAGTTGAATCTGTGGAAAAATGTATTAAAAAATGTTATTAACCACTATTACCAAACAGTAAATGAATAACAGTCATCTAAAACTTAATGCCCTACTAATTATTTACCATAGCAAATCTTTTGCACCAGCACTGCATCACAAAAATGACACTCAATGGTACAAAACAGGCATAGAACAATCATAAATCTCTCCCTAATATTTTAAATGATTAATTCAGAATGACGATAAGATGTAGCTTATCTAAAGGTTTGTTTAGGCCCAGATAAACATTGCTATTAGCAAGGTTTATCACAAATGCGATAAAAAACGGCCGCAATGCATGAATATCGCTGAAAAGTCAGCGATATTCATGCATTTTCCAGCAAATGCTCTTAGCCATGTTATCCACCTTCCATTGGATAACATGGCTAAGAACTGCTCGCAAATGCAAAAAAAAACGGCCGCAATGCATGAATTTCGCTGATCAGTCAGCGATATTCATGCATTTTCCAGCAAATGCTCTTAGCCATATTATCCACTTCCCAATAAATAACATGGCTATGAACTGCTCAGGGCCCCATGAGGAACCCTATCCATTTTAAAAGGAAAACATAACATCAAAGACACTCAAATGCCTTATAAATATGGCCCAAAACAACCTATGAAGCTCTAACACTACATATCCAGAAATGTAATTGATTTCAAAATTCGTTTTTAAACACAGCATATAAATCAATTGTATACCTGCATTCATGAAGAAATGACTGAAAATGTCCTTGAGACACATGAAAGTGTTTTCTGGAATGCCCTAGCACCATTTTTGGGACACTATTAACATGGCTAGGTAACTCCCATAATCAAAATCTAAATTTGCCCAGCGCAATTGGGAGCGTATTTACAAGACACTTGCCCCATGAAGAACACTTTCCATTTAAAAAGGTAAACCACAATGCAAGAATATCGCTGAAAAGTCAGCGATATCCATACATTTTCCAGCAAATGCTCTTAGCCATGTTATCCACCTTCCATTGGATAACATGGCTAAGAACTGCTCGCAAATGCAAAAAAAAAACGGCTGCAATGCATGAATATCGCTGAACAGTCAGCAATATTCATGCATTTTCCAGCAAATGCTCTTAGCCATGTTATTCACTTCCCATTAAATAACATGGCTATGAACTGCTCAGGGCCCCATGAGGAACCCTATCCATTTTAAAAGGAAAACATAACATCAAAGACACTCAAATGCCTTATAAATATGGCCCAAAACAACTTATGAAGCTCTAACAGTACATATCCAGAAATGTAATTGATTTCAAAATTCGTTTTTAAACACAGCATATAAATTAATTGTATACCTGCATTCATGAAGAAATGACTGAAAATGTCCTTCAGACACATGAAAGTGTTTTCTGGAATGCCCTAGCACCATTTTTGGGACACTATTAACATGGCTAGGTAACTCCCATAATCAAAATCTAAATTTGCCCAGCGCAATTGGGAGCGTATTTACAAGACACTTGCCCCATGAAGAACACTTTCCATTTAAAAAGGTAAACCACAATGCAAGAATATCGCTGAAAAGTCAGCGATATTCATACATTTTCCAGCAAATGCTCTTAGCCATGTTATCCACCTTCCATTGGATAACATGGCTAAGAACTGCTTGCAAATGCAAAAAAAAAAAATGGCCGCAATGCATGAATATCGCTGAACAGTCAGCGATATTCAAGCATTTTCCAGCAAATGCTCTTAGCCATGTTATCCACCTTCCATTGGATAACATGGCTAAGAACTGCTCGCAAATGCAAAAAAAAAACGGCTGCAATGCATGAATATCGCTGAACAGTCAGCAATATTCATGCATTTTCCAGCAAATGCTCTTAGCCATGTTATTCACTTCCCATTAAATAACATGGCTATGAACTGCTCAGGGCCCCATGAGGAACCCTATCCATTTTAAAAGGAAAACATAACATCAAAGACACTCAAATGCCTTATAAATATGGCCCAAAACAACCTATGAAGCTCTAACAGTACATATCCAGAAATGTAATTGATTTCAAAATTCGTTTTTAAACACAGCATATAAATTAATTGTATACCTGCATTCATGAAGAAATGACTGAAAATGTCCTTCAGACACATGAAAGTGTTTTCTGGAATGCCCTAGCACCATTTTTGGGACACTATAAACATGGCTAGGTAACTCCCATAATCAAAATCTAAATTTGCCAAGCGCAAGTGGGAGCATATTTACAAGACACTTGCCCCATGAAGAACACTTTCCATTTAAAAAGGTAAACATAACATCAAAGACACTAAAATGCATTCTAAATATGACCCCAAACAACCTATGAAGCTCTAACAGTACATATCCAGAAATGTAATTGATTTCAAAAATCGTTTTTAAACACAGCATATAAATCAATTGTATACCTGTTTTCAAGAGGAAAGGACTGGAAATGTCCTAGAGACACAGGAAAGCGTTTTCTTGAATGCCCTACCACCATTGTTTGGACATTATTAACATGGCTATGTAACTCCCATAATCAAAAATCTAAATTTGCAAAGCACAAGTGGCAGCGTATTTACAAGAAATTTGCACCATGAAGAACGTAAAATAGCATAATAGACACTCAAATGCCTTATAAATATGACCCAAAACAACCTATAAAGCTCTAGCAGTACATATCCAGAAATGTAATTGATTTCTAAATTCGTTTTTAAAAACTACATATCTGTTTCAGCTTACATAACAGACCATGGAATGGGCTCCATGTACCACAATAACTTGTGTTACTGCATGCCAGAATGCTACACCGAATATGCAATTACAATTTCTCAAAGTAACAAAATCTATTTCTATATCACTACAGACAAAGCCACAGTTTAAAAACACAGCTTTCTTCATCATTTTCTCCTTAATTCATACTATTCTCTCTCTAAAATAAATAAATCTTTTCTCACCTTAGCAAATACTTTTTAAGTTTTGAAAACAGTCTCAGAAATACACCAAATTGTCTTCAGCAGAAGAAAAACGATGCACTCCAGAGGCTGCAGCTATTGAAAGCACAGAGAAACAGATATTAATTTCACATATATCTCATATTAGCCAATCATAACTCTTCCCTCACTTTTTTCAAATCAAAACCCTTCCCCCCCTCTGCCCTCTCTGCCTTTTTTCCATAGCAACCACCTCCTGGAAGACCTCTCATGTTTGCAAATTCACACAACAATGTTTCAATTGAACTCTGAACTCTCAGTGCACCTGCGTATCCAGTGCAATCTTTCATTAAATGTTTCTTCCTTGACCATTCAAATTACATCTTTCAAAGAACACATCCATGCACCCTAACTTTCTGTTTTCAGAAATGGAAATGCACCAATCACTGCTAATGATTCATTAGCATTGGAAATCCACAGTTTTTTTTCTTTACAAACTCCTACTGTTTCAACTGCCCTTTCATTACCACACTTCATCTGACTGCAGAACAACCTTCTCCCACCATGTTTAAGGTCTGGATTGTTGGACATAGTTACATCCACTGGGCTCAAAGGTATGCTGAGAACAGAAATTTACACAACCTCAATTTACAGGATGTGGAAATTAAGTGGTTGGGCCAAAGAGGATTAAAATGTCACCAATTGATACCATTGGTGAAAACCTTTATGCATTTGCCAAAACCTGACCTGTTAATAGTGCACTGTGGAGGTAATGATTTGGGCACTTTGACCGGGGTAGGTCTGGAAATGCTTTTAAAGGACACCTTGGAGCAATTAATGGCACTTTTTCCTCAAACTGCTTTGGTATATTCCAATATATGCCAAAGACAGAAATGGAGGTGGTCCAACCAATTTTCTCCACAAATTGAGAAAGCGAGGAAGCATGTAAACAAATCTGTTTCAGCTTTCATGAGAGACCATGGAATGGGCTCTCTGTACAACAATAACTTGCGTTACTACATGCAAGATATCTACAGAGGAGATGGAGTTCACTTCTCAGATGAAGGCAACAGAATTTTCATTCTGAATTTAAGACTGTGCATTGGTACCTACTTATAAGTACCTAAATGTACTATAAACCCAAAAGCTCTTCTCAGAGCTACCCTTCATCTGATCACACACTTTTATTATTTTTTTTCTAACTTTTTTCTGTAATTTTCAACAAACTACGCTCAAAGAGCGCTATCCGGTACGCGAACTGGAAGCTAACCGCACAAAATTTAAAAAAAAAATGTTTTTTCTTCGCACATATAGTCCTCCTCAGCCACCCTCAGAAAACGTAGGGGGGCAAACTACTTGTACCATGCCCCCTTCTACCCATTCAGAACATTATTTACCCTCCATTTTATACCTTGATGCGACCGAAACACAAAATGGTGGACTCCCGTTACGCTCCTAGTTCGCGGACCGGACCGCTTTCCGGGAAGCGGTCTAAAAAAAGGTGGGAAAGTGATTCACAGAAAAACGACTAGAGACACTCTCACCAAATATAAATTAGCTCATACTACATAACAATCCCTTTCATTTTCACAAATTTGATTGAAATTTAATTTAGCCATTTAGCCTGTAGACCTCTCCAAGTACCGTGAGGTAAATTACTTCACAAAACACATCTGAAGTGTTGGAATTGACAACCAATGAACATGTTACTTTCATTTTCTACTTTTATTACCTGACATTTGATTGGTTATATACTTGAATATATATAAAGGAAGAGAAGGAAACACAGCCATTTTGACTGCTACTTCTTGTTGTACATTACAATTGAATTATCACTAAACTCTTCAACTTGTTTGTAAAGGTAAGTTATTATTTTTAAAACTAAAGTATATTGTACACTATAACTTAATATAGTAGACTTTTTCTGCTAGATATACACTATCCCTCTGTACTAGTAATGTATTTAGATAGACTTCTCTGTTATAGTTATGAATGGAGTTGACTTGTCTTGGTTAAATCACATACACTTTTTTATAGTCCTATTTCCACTCTGATACTATACACTGCCAAAAGATAAATTCACTGATAAAAAATGACTATCTAAAATTAATCCCAACAGTGCCCTATCTCTACTAATATATATTGTTTTAATCCAAATTTCAGGCAAAATGGAAGGCGAAAACCAAGTTTCTTTTGAAATGGACCTGCAAGAGAGCAGCCAGGAATTGATTGAACAAATTGACATGGAATTTATGGATGAAAGCTTGGATAATGAACTGCTGCAATGTGTCCAAGCAGTAGATGCCCTCCTTGCAAATGAGGACATTTTACAACCTCACAGCTTGCAAACAATATTTCAAGAAAATAATGACATTTCAGACACTGAAATGTTAGAAAGTTTAATAAATTATGAAAAACAATAAAAATAAAAAAAAAATAAAAAAAAAGAAAACAAAAAAAAAAAAACAACAAACAAAACAACAAACAATTAACATTTAGTCTTTGAAAAGTATATCATTCTATTATCCTTAAAGTACGCTGCCTAGAACGCTTTCCGGTTCGCGTACTAGGCGCTCATCGCCTGGCTGCAAGAGAGCAGCCAGGAATTGATTGAACAAATTGACATGGAATTTATGGATGAAAGCTTGGATAATGAACTGCTGCAATGTGTCCAAGCAGTAGATGCCCTCCTTGCAAATGAGGACATTTTACAACCTCACAGCTTGCAAACAATATTTCAAGAAAATAATGACATTTCAGACACTGAAATGTTAGAAAGTTTAATAAATTATGAAAAACAATAAAAATTAAAAAAAAATTAAAAAAAAGAAAACAAAAAAAAAAAAAACAACAAACAATTAACATTTAGTCTTTGAAAAGTATATCATTCTATTTTCCTTAAAGTACGCTGCCTAGAACGCTTTCCGGTTCGCGTACTAGGCGCTCATCGCGAAAAAAAAAAAAAGAAAATTTTTTTTTGAACCCTGCTGGGCCCTTTTAAAACCTCCACATAAAACCTAGGGGGTCAGGAAGGATCTACTATGCCCCCTTATGGAAATTTCCCCCTTTGTTTTGGCCTCCTCTTATCTCTCGATCCTACCGAGACACAAGATGGCGGCCGCACCGGACTGTTTAGAATGTTGACAGACACCGAAGAGCCAATCAGCTTTCCGTGCGCAAAGTTCCGTTACGCGAAAAGTACGCGAACCAGATCGCTGCCCGGAGCGCTGTTACAGATATATATCTTGATTTAAACGTTAATTTCTCAAAATCCACTGGAGCACATATATTGAGACCTAGCAAAGGCACATCGGCCTAACAGTCCCTACAATTTTGCCAAGTTTCGTGCAAATCCATTCAGCCGTTCGAGCTAAAAGTGAGTCCAACCGCCCTATGGAAAACTCAATGTTAAAAACGCGTTTTGGGACCCTCCTTTTTTCTCAACCCCCCCTTGATGACCCCCCCCAAATTTCCTGGAGCTGCTCAGAAACAAAATGTGCCATTTTCCTGAAAATTTCAGCCAATTCCGTCCACAAACGCCAAAGTTATTAGACATAGAATTTTCAGAAATCCCATAGGGAAAAAATCCTAACTATATATACCTACTGGCGACCGCCAGTAGGTAATATATATATATATATATATATATATATATATATATATATATATATATATATATATATATATATATATATATTACCTACTGGCGGTAGCCAGTAGGTATATATAGTTAGGACCTAGTTTCCTTAGGAAATCCCCAACATTCTATTGGGAATAACTTTGGCGCTGGTTGATGAATCTTCGCAAATTTCTCAAAGAAGATGGCTCATTCCGCTCCTCTCCTTCCCTGAAAGTTTGGGGGGGATTTGTCAAGCGGGGGCCGAGATAAAAGGGGGGTCCCAAAACGTGTTTTCCCCATGTTAATTTCCATAGGACCTTTAGACACGGCTACAGCTTGAACCGCTGAAGGGAATTACACCAAACTTGTCAAAATGGTAGTGTCTGGTATGCAGATCACGCTTTTGTTTGAATAGTGTAAATCCCTCCAGTAGCTCCTGAGAAAATTAGAAGAGAATCAAATTATATATCTGGGCGGAGCCTAACCACATATCTCTGATTGTGAGATCTGATTGGCTGTCAGCATCTCATTGTGAGATCTGATTGGCTGCCAGCACTCATTAGTAGACCTACCATACTTTTTATGGGAGAGTGACAGCACTTATCAGCAATGGCTGCACTTTTAGACAACACATCTCAGCTGATTGGTAAACTGCGTCTCTCGCTAAGATGTACAAGGTTTGGTTTTCCGCCCACAGGTGACATGAGTGATCTTATTTCAATGCAACAACACTTGAATATGATAGATAGGTTTTTGTAGCCCTGCGAACCCCACCCAATACATAGTTGAGGTGGCGTCACTGCTGTGGCCGGGTCGTAGCACCGACAGTTGAGACAGGTCTTTATCGGGCTCTGTTTTGTGCCCTTGTATAGGTGCGCGGTTTTTCCAGATTGCATGGACAGCAGGCACTTCAAGGTGCCTGTGCGCACACTGCTCACTTCTCATTAGGGGGAAAGTTATGGCATGACGTCATGCCAGGTGAACGTTGTAGGGAAAGGGAAATCCTGTAAAGTCATTTTCTCTATGGTTTTCCCTTCTCTTTTTTGTATCTTGGCGCAAAGAATTAAGAAATTAGTGTAATGACCTGCCTTTCGGAGCATTGATCCCTTAATAGATAAAAAAGGACAGGCCTGGCTCGGAGTTCCCAGATTATAAGGATATCATAGCCATTCACTGGTCTGGGAAGGTAAAACAGAGTCTGGCATATTGCAAACCCTTTCAAAAGGAGGCATCGTGGGCACAGATGTTTTGTTCCCAATGTGTAATGTCTTTACCAGTCAACTTTGCCATCAGCAAAGTGCGGGCGTATAACTAAGGATGCAGTAGTCATCGAGTGGTACACTGTGTGCTCCAGACTGCAGGCTATGATTCGGATCTATGGGTAGGGTCTGTCATTTAGCCCCCCCCCCCTTCTCATCAATATGGGAATAGCGTTCTGCTGTGGACTCTTAGTTTATTGGCTTTTGGAAACAGCAGCAGCAGCGAGTTATGCATTACGGAATGCAACGAATCTTAGGTGGCAAGGACTTCCGGGGTTTGGCCACTTGGACCAAGAAAGTGAATCCTCCTGTGGATTTCTTACTGGAACCCTGTAGTGTAGTTCCTAGTTTCCCACTAGGCCCTGCGCATTGGAATAACATAAACAGTAGTATCGACGTGGAACTGCTTATATTCCAGGCCTCCACTGACTATGCTAAACTTAATTAGGTTGTGTTACCAACTAGCTCAGAGGTCACTGGAAACTTTCTTCTCTGCATAGGAAGTGATCAGCTTCCTTGGCACAGACAAGAAGGGATTCAGTTTTCCAACAACCGTGCAACATGACAACTTTGCTCCTCAGATCAAGAGTCGATCTCTAGGGTCGTGTGAAACAATAGACATAGATTTCACTCAGTCAGTCTAGTGCAGTTTACTTTCACGAAATGTAGAGAATAGAGAGACGGGCGTGTATCAATAAAGGTTAACATTTATTGAACAGTCTTTCTTCTCGTACAAGAGAAATGTATTGCCACAATTGCAATAACTGTTATTATAAAAAGTACGTACAGTAAGATAAGAATTGCGAAATAGAACTGTAAAAGCATTGATATGGTTTCTTAGCCATACAATGGTTTAAAAGTAATAAAACATATATACAGTCATATATACATTAGGCTAACATACTCAACTGGTGCTTCTAACTAAGCCTACCCCAGTGTGCCTGACCTAAGCCTAACACGTGAGAAGGGGAGTAAGTAAGTAGCTTTAAGTTAAGTTGGTTTTGCCAAGGTTTGTTTCAAGAATTCTCGTCTAAGGGGTTTAGTCAACACCATACCTCTGAATAGAATGATGGAGGATTGGTATCTCCTTCAGGGGTCTCTCTCGATATCCCAGTCACCCGCGAGGGTAAACCGGAAGCGCCGGGACTGGATTTCTCTGCACGAGAAAGGCAGCGGCTTCTCTCAGCGCATCGAGGAAGGAGGGGTGACAGCGTCCGCGGGCAGCTGGGCTGGATGTCTTCGCAGAGGACGGCTGTTTCAGCTCCTTAAGCGTACTGCACCATAGTTCGCGCTGTAGCGGCGATAATGGTAATCAGCAGCTTCACCACCACAGGATAGCAGGCTGCAGTGACAGAGTGCTAGTTTTTACCAACACGGGGTCATGCAGGCAGCTGGCATCAGCAACAGGTTCGCTCATTGCTTAAGGCAACGTTGGTAATATTTATACCTGACAGGTGCCGGGTTTGACGCAGGTTTGCTGGACATAAGACGTCAATTAAAGATGTCACTAGGAAGTGGCAGTTATCAGTTGCTCATTAGAGTTCCATTACTAATCAAAACATAGCAAGCGGGGATTTCCAGGTTTGCTAAGTTTTTATCTTGTTGAAGAACTCGGAGTGTTATCTAGGAATATCAGATAGTGACTGCTGCTCTGTCATTGCACTAATTGGTCGCAAAGGAAGTAGCAGAGAGTCATGCTGGAATGTGGCTCTGTTCGTGTGAGGCCAGAGATGACTTTACAGAAAATCGCACTTGAACGGTTATGCCAATATAGGGAATAAATGGATTTATAGCCGAATAGGGGCATAAGGTCACAGTATCGATCAGGAACCTAGATAAGCACGCAACACCCACTCCACGGGTTAATGTCCATCAAAATTACTAAAACTAAGCAATAAGATGTATGTGTAACATTGCCCACCCCAAAATACATAAATGCATTCAAAATAGGCGTACTTGTAATACATGGAATTTAGGTACTGTACGTTTTTTTTAAAGCATAGTAATCATTCAAAAAATTATTGCATATGAAATCAATGAACGATTATGCAAAAGGAATTACACATGAAGTATCTCTGACAGAAGAAATGCGAGATAAATCATCACATAAAAATGCATTGTAATAACATGTGTGCTAGAAGCTGGTGTTATGTTGTTATGTCTCTAGATGTGTTTAGAAATAGAAGTGTGAAGCTTCTGTTCTCTAAGAATAGTTTCTACGTTAAGCAAAGAATTGTTTGTGCCAAAAAAGGTCAATTTTTGAAAAATTGTCCAATTCAAAGAAAATAGATTTCCAAAGCTCCTGGCAGTTTTTGTTGATCAAAACTGAAGGCCGAATTCAGAGTTCATGGGAACGCTGTGTGTCGGAAAGCTTCTCAAAAAGTTATTGTTTCTCTGTGGGTGAGAACATCGTATCAGACAGGCTCGCAAAGAATTGGTCTACAAAATCAGGTGATAGTTCAACCAAATTAGATAGCGCTGTAACTTGGCAGGTGTGAGAATGATTGCTGTCATCGAAGGCAGGACCAGCAATGCTCACAGAACGTTGTACCTGGATGATGTTGCTTTTGTCACTCGCTCCACTGTTACCACTTGGCTGTAGTACAGGAGTCTCCACGAATGCCGTCATCAGGATTGGTAGCCGCTGGGGACAACACAATGCGTGAGCCGTTATTGGACTGAGCAAAGTATCGACGTCCATTGGTACTGCTGATGGAAGTGAAAGACAGATGTCCAACACGCATTCATCGCCGCAAAGCATACACCGTAGCACAGGTAAAATGCAATTTTGCCATATCGGTCTGAATGAAAGGAACCAGGTCATGTTTAGATCTCTCAGCCTGGCCAATCCGAGGACGTTAGTTATCCTGTCCCTGTAGCGCATTGCTAGGATTGTCTCTTCCATTCCCATGGGAGCTATGTCTGAGCCGAGGCTTGCCATAACGAAGCAGGAGGGTCAAAAATAGAATCCCTGCGATGAGTCCCAAAAATAGTGGTATACCACCAAAAATGGAGTGCACAAAATTAGGAAAGATTCCCAAAATTGCCTGGAAGGGTGTTAGCAGTCCCGTAAAGACTGTCTTAAATATGCCTGGGATGCTTGTTGCACTAGACATGTTAAGGAGTTGGCTGAACATTTCTACGAAATGCACGGGGCAATTTGTTGATAAAAGGTCATGGACCTCAGTAGCCGTCCTTGCGACTAGAAGATCATACGTCTCTTTAGATGACGTTATAGGCACTGTTGTCTGTAAAAGCACAGATTTCATTTTGCTTAATGTATCAATTCGTATAGAATAGAGATTCAGACGAGGCCAGATGGGAGTCACTATGTCTGGAGGCCCGCTCGGGAACAATGCTTGCATACAGCATTTGACCATGGCCGTTACTTGTACTAGATAACTTGTCCCTGGCGCGAGGCCACAACACCTGTGATCCGTTCTAAGAATGTAACTCCCGTTTGCGAGTTGCATAAAGAAGGGCTCTATCTGAGTTGCAGGTGTGACTAGCTGGTGGCATGAAAGGTTGTTTGAATTTCCATCACATGCTCCGTGTAAATTAATACCCTGACACAAAAGTATACCGCTTAGTGAATGTTTACAGTTCTCACCACTAAGAAATACATTTTTGTCGCTGTCACTATAGCAAGAATGAGTGTATGGTAATTTCCATTCGGATTTAACATATCCCTTACCCAATTGTTCATATTGGCCAGCAGGTATGTATTCAAGGCATTTATGAAATCGGAAAGTTGTTATCGGAATTGTGATAATTCCGTGTATTATCCATTCAATGACAGGACTCTCTGACATTGTCAATGATAATCTCTCGAGTTTTTCGATGCTCAGGATTGTATAGTCTGCTCCTTTCTGTGCCAAACTGATCTGTTTATCAGTAAGGTTAAAACTGGAAAATAATGACGTTGTGTTGATTAAACGCCAAGGCACATAGCCTGAACGAAGATTTTGCAGCGTCCAGCCTAATTCTATAATAGAGCGTAATTGAGACTGGCCCTGTTGTAACATAAGCAATCTCTGTCTATCACATCAAAGGCAGAGGATACAATATTGTCCAACGAATATATTCTGGAAGACAGAGTCATTAACCCATTGTCTACCACAGAAAGTGATTTCTCCAAATTAATACGATCAATTTCTCGTATTTTTTCAGCAGTTTCAATTTGCTTTACTTTCCAAGCCTCGTTGTAAGCAGCATAGATGCTGGTCGCTATGAAACGCTTTTGACGCTGTTTGCGTGGTCCAAGAATGAAATCGCGCAAATCAGCACCATCTTTTAATAAAGACAAGTGTTGCTTAATTTCAGCCAGTGTGGATGTAGTTAGCCATTCTAGGCAGAGTTTCCCTACACTGTATGTTGTTATAATCCCTGGATGTTGTCTCTGGGAGTATCTTGAGTCTAATCTGGTCAGTTTTAAACCCTGTGTTTTGTTCAGGAATCTATCTTGACAGCTATTTGTGTCTGTAGGCCAGATTAACCATTTTTTCCAATCAGGATGTGTTCTGTTGAAATGTAAAATTTTTGACACGTCTAACTCAATATCTGTGGTTGCATTCTCAGCTATTGGCTTTGGAATAGACGGTGTTTTAAGGTCTTTGTTCTTAGCTAGGCCAAGACAAGATGTTTGGTGTATTGTGTCATTTAAAAATAACATTTGTTCAGGTATCATGCAGGTTCTAAAAAGTGCTTCAATGCCTTGCACCTGCCAATCTTTTGTACCCCAAATTGTTTTCGTTTCAATATTATTTTTCCAATAATCAAAACCAAATGTCATCATTTTGTCATAAAACGCTTCTGAATATATCAATTTAGAATTTGTCAGCATCGTTTTCATTCCTGTTTTGTCTAACAGTTTGTAATAAAACGTTTCTGCATCACTGGTGTTAAACCCTGAGAAGTATTTGAATTTCTCAAAAAATGCTTTAGAACTGCTTTTAGGTGGTGTAGAACAATGTTCCCATTGATTATACATAAAAACATTTCTAGGCTGTGCAGATTTATGCAAGTAATGATCCCCATAGTGGGTATAACAGAATAACTGCTCATAACTAGATGAACCTTGTAAATAATCAGGATCTGTGAATCTAGCTGACATTACTAAATCAGACATCATGTCATTAATACTGTTAAAGTCCCAATCATCAGAGAATGTACTAGGTGTCACAAAGTCACTTAAGGAAACCTTTAGTTGATGAGGATACTTCAGGATTTCGACCGGACCATAGATCTCATAGTCTGTTTTCTCCCATACTACCCCACCAGGTATTGGAATTGCTGTGACATTTACTGTTGACAGTTCTCTTTTCTTCACGTGGGATGATCTGTGTGGTTTCAGGACTAGGTTGATGTTCTGACTTGCTGTGTCCATTCAATTGTAATGAACTTCCCTAAAATTAAAACTAAAATTAGGCAGAGTAGGAGTATGAATACCCCTGAAATAATCCAATGCTCAATCAACGGTGAATCCAGATATAGTTCTTTGATTTGCTGAAGGAGTCCTGTTGTATTTTCTTTAGAATACTTTTTTGTTTCTGGCATCACTTCGGGGTCATTTTGATCTTCAGAGAAGTTGTCGAAGTTGATGAAATAACCAGAGGCAGTTCTGTCAATTGATGGGATTGTTCTTTCAATCTGTCTCTCGGTAGCACTTTCTGATGCCACATCATTGTAGACTGGTGTTGTTTCTTGACGAACTGTTTCAATCTGTGTTTCAAGAGGCACGAGTTCCATGGCATTATTGCATAGTCCTTCATTGTGCACTGCAGGCTGATCGAATGTGATGAGTCTTTCAGTTTGAACCTCTTGGATTGTTGCAAGTTTGGGTCTTCTGTTGTTTCTTGGGAGTCCACTGGGCCTACTGTTGATTATAGGCCACATGCTTGTGGTTTTACCAGATCGATAGACACGACTCTGTTCTCCTTTTTACCAGCAAGGGGCGGTAGCACAACTGATCTTGTTCCGGTGACTGCCAAGACAGGTACTGCTTTTCTGTAAGAAGGCCCAAATTCCTTCTTCACCGCGATCTTTTCTCTGACTAGATCCCCAATCTTTGGAATCCAGACAGGCCTTGCTGGGGCTGTTGCGGGTGGTGCCTCGTCAGTGGTACTTGGCTGTTGCTTTAACTTTATGTTGCTTAATGATTTTCTTGTTTCATTCAGTTCCTGTAAAACAGCCAAACGGTCTTTTACATCAAACTGCGTTGTTTCTTCTTGTACCACTGACATCTGACTATCGAGGTCCTGAACGTTCATTCTAATTCCGAACAATAGTTCGTATGGGCTGAAACCTTTTAGAGAATTTCTTGGCATGTTGTTAAGACTAGTCTGGACACTTATTAAATGTTTGACCCACCCAGCGCCTGAACCTAATACCTTCGCTGTTATAGATTGCTTTATGTCACGGTTTTTTCTTTCTACCACACTATTCCCTTCGGGATGCGACGGACAAGAATACCGCAACCCAATTCCCATGCTAGCCATGGCCTCCTTATAGGCTCGAGAGCTGAAAGCAGGACCCTGGTCAGAATGGAACGTGGTAATTGCGTATGTGCCGATAAAGACTCGCAAATCTTTTATAACCGTTCTAGCGTCAGCCGAGCGCTGGGGCCACATCCATATGAACCTCGTACAGGAATCCACTGCTACCATGATATATCTATAGTTACCGTCCCTTTGTAGGGGACCACAGTGGTCCAGGTAAACGCATGCAAATGGTTTATCCGAGATAAGAAGGGGTGTCTGCGCTGGTCGTTTCACTGTTGATACTTTTATCCTTTGGCATATGTCGCATTCTAATACATACTTTTTAGTTTGTATTCTCAAGCGAGGCCACCAATATCTCTGTTTTAATAGTGATACTGTTGCGGAAACGCCAGCGTGTGCAGAAGCAAGCCCTTCGTGTGCCGCTTTGATTAGTCCTAGTCTGTGTTCCCTGTTTGGAATTACTCTATCCCCCACTCCAGGGATTCGAGCAAAAGGAACATTATTTGTATCCGTTAAGTACAAGTACTTTTTAGGAAAGCCTTTTGGGAGTGTTTTCTTATCATTTTTTACTGACGTACTGACAGCTTGTAGAATTTCGCTGTCTAATTTTGTTTGTGACCGAGTTATCGCAGCTACGGAAGCCGTTTGCACAGCTGTCTTCGCGGCTTCATCAGCCAATGAATTCCCTGCAACGTGAACGCCATCACGTTGATGACTCAGTGTATGTATCACGTTAGTCTTTTGTAGTTCCTTCTGTAAAAGAACTACCTGTTCCCAAAGCATTTTATGCTTTATTGTGCCACCTTTTGCATCTTTGAAACCATTTTCCACCCAATTCTGCAAGTATTCATTATAAGATTGTACGCAATAAAAAGAATCGCACACTATTAGTGTGGGGAATTCGCGATCGGTATTTTCTAGCGCCATCTTTAATGCTACTAATTCAGCTCGTTGAGCCGAGCAATCTCCTAGAGATTGTGTTTTAGTGACCAATGGTCTAAATTTTCCTTTGTGCCAGCGACCTTTAACAATCGCGCACGCAGCACTGTAAGCTTGCTTACCCCCAACTGCGGGTTGTGCTGATCCGTCACTATATATAATACTTCCGTATTCTTCGAGAGGCAGGATTTCAATTGGCAGAGGACATTCATATTCATATTGTAAAAATTCCTGTGTTTTTAGGTTAGGATCAAATTCGTAAACTACGTCTGTTGCAGCAAGAGAATTAACCCACTGAATCCATCTCGGATGCAAAGCTTTAGCATTAGGAATGCTTGCTTTAGTTACCGCTTCTAAAGCCGGTATAGGAGTTACGATTATTATTCGTTTACCTTGTGCTAGGGGCCTTTCTTTCGCTACAGCAGTCTGAACCGCAGTTAGAATTTTCTCCGTTGAACTGAATTTTATTTCAGCCTTTGTGTACAAATGTGATTTGTAAGCTATTGGTACCTTTTCTCCCTCATTAGAGGTTAGGTATGTGAATCCGCATCTCCCTGGGATGACTCGGATTACAAGATCACGTGTGTTGTCACGTGTATCTAATTTTGTTTTTGCTAACATGTCTGTTTGCAGTGATCTCAACATTTCTGTGTGTTTTTGAGTCCAATTGATTTGTTTTAAATCAGGTTTAATTAGTTCGTAGAGAGGTTTAACCCTCTCCGCGTAATTTAGAATGTAAGTTCTTCCAAAATTCAGAAAACCTAGTATTGATTGTAAATTCTTCAGCGTTTTTGGAGCTTGGAGTACAGCGCACTTCTCTAAGAAGTTGTCCGCTAGGCTTTTCCCTTCACTTGATAATTCGTACCCTAAAAACAGTACTGTCAGATGGGCAATTCGAGACTTTTTAAAGTTGAATTTGTAACCCTCTGCTGTGAACCCAAGTATAATGGTGTTCACTCTTTTCAAGTGAGTATCCAAGTCGTCATCTGTGAGATAAATATCATCTACGCAAGACAATGCTTCATCATCATAGATTTGTAGTAACTCTGTTACCCTAGCTGAGAATAGTCCTGGGCTGTTCTTGAACCCCTGTGGGAGTCAACAGAATTTTTTCTGCGACCCAAATGCGGAGAAAGCGGTCAAATATCTGCTTTCTGGTGCAATGTTCTGACAAAAGAAACCATTAGAAATGTCTAATGTCGTTTTGTATTTTTTCCTAACTATATTATTCATTAGGGCTGCACTATGCGAGTTTTGTACTGCAAAAGTTTTGCAACATGTATTAAGATGTCTGTAGTCCAAAACTAGACGATATGAATTGTCTGGCTTGGAGACAGGAAACAAAGGATTGTTCATTTGAGAGGTGCATGTTTCAATCACCCCCTGGTATTCAAGTTGATCTAAGATCTCCCTGACCTGTTTTTTAGCTTCTTGCTTTATGGGATACTGCCGTTGGGCAGTTGGTTCACTTTTTAGTTGGATCTTGTGAGGCGTTGAATCCTCATCCCATCCTACATGATTTTTATATAATGCAGGTGCCTGGGCTACTGCCCATTTCCTTGCATATGTGTATTTTTTGTGAATCGGTATGTGATTCGAGAAGGCTGGCATAATCACTTCTTCGCCACGAGGGCACTTCCTGACAAACTCCGGGGGCCAATCTTTTTCAGCTAACAGAATATCATAGCCTTTTGAGAGCTTATCCCAAAATAGACCCTTAATTTTCCTAGTCTTATCACCCTCTATACGCAATGTTATTTCGTATATTTTATGGGGCTCGCTAAGTCTGGCGTCGGCAGTTTCAACCTGAATGTATTCATTCGTGTCCACTGTCTCCAGATGACTCATCAAGATCTTGCGTGCTATACTGATTTCTGCTGCACTGTCCAACATTGTCAATGCCCACTCCCCGTTTTTCAACTGTGTCCTCAGTATTCTCGGCATGGTTGATTACTCTAATACTGGCTACCTTCTTTTTCTGAAATTGAGATTTTTTACTCTGAGCAGGTTCCTTGTCTTTGGACTTGGTGTGCTCTCCTGGGTCTGACCGTCCTCTTCTTTCCGAATTCTGTGGAAGAGATCGAGAGGGACGTGTATCAATACTTTGATATCTATCAGGTTTTTTTAGATTATCCCTATTTCTAAGGTTATATCTTTTCTCAGAGGGCTCCCGTTGGGGAGACTGGCGTTCTCGAGGCGGAGTTCTTTCCCTCCGTCGAGGAGACCTTCCTCTGGACTGGAATACTTTTTCCTTGGGAGTGGATTGTTTATTTCCATCCCAGCTCTTTTTAGGAGTGTTTGAATTATTTTTATTAAATAATTTTTCAGGATTTTCGAGCAGTTGGGGCTTTACTGGTTTTCCACCCAAGCTGTCTCTACCTAATTCTTAGATAGAATACCTCTGTCTGCCGATACTCGTGAGCCTCTATCACGAAAATTACTGTACCACCTTGAGGTGTCAGTCCGTTCTCTATAAGTTTTAAAGTTATAGATCTTCTTAACTGGACCGGGATGATAATAGCATCCGGGTCTGTGTATTCGGGACCTTGCTGAGTCGCATCTGCTGCGGCCCCAGTGGTGCCGTTGTTTTGTACTGACATTCTTTAAAAATGCAGTTTTTGCAGAGTAGGTCTCCAAGGAGACAAAGATTAGGTGCACAATATTTTGAAACACTGTATCCTTCAACGTTGAATAAACCAGAGCTTTACATAGGAATCTCTTCCTACTAAGGTCGGGCGGATTTTAACCTTTCACCCACTCCAGACGTCTATTGGAGTATTTACGGGAGAAAGGGGTGTGAAATATGCACGACTGAGTTACTCTACAAGTCTTGCGTTAGTTTATCGCTCATTGCTTAAGGCAACGTTGGTAATATTTATACCTGACAGGTGCCGGGTTTGACGCAAGTTTGCTGGACATAAGACGTCAATTAAAGATGTCACTAGGAAGTGGCAGTTATCAGTTGCTCATTAGAGTTCCATTACTAATCAAAACATAGCAAGCAGGGATTTCCAGGTTTGCTAAGTTTTTATCTTGTTGAAGAACTCGGAGTGTTATCTAGGAATATCAGATAGTGACTGCTGCTCTGTCATTGCACTAATTGGTCGCAAAGGAAGTAGCAGAGAGTCATGCTGGAATGTGGCTCTGTTCGTGTGAGGCCAGAGATGACTTTACAGAAAATCGCACTTGAACGGTTATGCCAATATAGGGAATAAATGGATTTATAGCCGAATAGGGGCATAAGGTCACAGTATCGATCAGGAACCTAGATAAGCACGCAACACCCGAATAGAGAATCTGAGGGGGCTAACTTCACTGTGAGTGACATCATATATATATATATTAGCTTTTAAAAAACCAATGAAATTCACTGAAAAAACCATAGGTTATAGACTATATATAGTTAGGAGTTAGCCTTTAAAAAACCTTGGAAATTCACTGAAAAAACCATAGGTTTTAGGCCTTATATAGTTAGGAATTAACATATAAAAAACCATTTAAATTCCTCCTATATAGTTAGCTGGACATTTTATTGATATAAAACCAATAATATTCCACATATAGTTAGTTGCACTAACTATATATTTCGCGCATCCGCAATCCAATGCTGATGATGTCACATATTACATCATTCATGACATGGTCAGTGACATCACTGATGACAGCTCATTTAACATCAATGATCACACCACTGATGATATACTTCATGTGATAATACAATGCACCTCCTTACACTCTAATATAACCTCTGTTACACCTAGTGTAAAATACAGAGTATCATTTTTGAAACTATTGACACACCAATACCATTTACTACATACACACTCACTGATTCCTACGTCTACATGCACATTCATTCATTCACCCATAAGGTCACTCGTACATACAGTCACTCATCATTACAACACTATCATATGCACTCATACACCTATGCAGACACTCACACACTGCCACTCATCCATGGAGTTACTCACACACCTAGTCAGTCCTGTAAAGAATCAATCACACTTTGATTTCTTCATCTATACAGTAAAACACAGAACAGCTTACATTTTCACAGATATACTAACAGATACTTACTCACTTATACAATCAAATCCTTCATCCATACTCTTATACATCCACGCATTCTTCAATATGTAAAACATATTTAAACTTTACAAAAACACACAGACACTGGATGATGTCATCAGTGATGTCATTTGAGATGTCATCAGTGATGTCATCAGTGCTGTCACTGACCATGTCATGAATGATGTAATATGTGACATCATCAGCATTGGATTGCGGATGCGTGAAATATATAGTTAGTGCAACTAACTATATGTGGAATTTCATTGGTTTTATATCAATAAAATGTCCAGCTAACTATATAGGAGGAATTTCAATGGTTTTTTATATGTTAATTCCTAACTATAAAAGGCCTAAAACCTATGGTTTTTTCAGTGAATATATATATATATATATATATATATTACCTACTGGCGGTTGCCAGTAGGTATATATAGTTAGGATTTTTTCCCTATGGGATTTCTGAAAATTCTATGTCTAATAACTTTGGCGTTTGTGAACGGAATTGGCTGAAAATTCCAGGAAAATGGCACATTTTGTTTCTGAGCAGCCCCTGAAAATTTGGGGGGGGGGGGGTTCGTCAAGGGGGGGCCGAGAAAAAAGGGGGGACCCAAAACGCGCTTTTCCAATGTTAATTTCCATAGGGCGGTTGGCCTCACTTTTAGCCCGAACGGCTGAATGGATTTGCACGAAACTTGGCAAAATTGTAGGGACTGTTAGCCCAATGTGCCTTTGCTAGGTCTCAATATATGTGCTCCAGTGGATTTTGAGAAATTAACGTTCAAAAAAAGATATATATCTGTAAGCGCGCTCTGGGCTGCGCTCCGGTTCGCGTACTTGACGCGTAACGGAACTTCGCGAAGCGAAGCTGATTGGCTCTTCGGTGTCTGTCAACATTCTAAACAGTCCGGAGCGGCCGCCATCTTGTCTCTCAGTAGGATCGAGAGACAAGAGGAGGCCAAAACAAAGGGGGAAATGACCATAAGGGGGCATAGTAGATCCTCCCTGACCCCCTAGGTTTTATGTGGAGGTTTTTTATTTTTTTGCGTGGGGAGCGTCCGGTTCGCGAACCGGAAAGCGTTCTGGGGAGCGTACTATAAGGAAAAAAGAATGTTAGACTTTTCAAATACTGTATGTTAATTGATTGTTGGTTTTGTTGATTATTTTTTAATTTCTTTATTTTTTAAGCAATTATTTATTATTGTGATTGTGTTTCAAAATTTTATAAACTTTCTAACATTTCACTGTCTGAAATGTCATTATTTTCATTGAACATAGTTTGTAATCTCTGAGGGTGTAAAATGTCCTCATTTTGAAGGAGGTCATCTACTGCTTGCACACATTGCAGTAGTTCTTGGTCCCAAATTTCATCCATAAATTCTATATAATTTGGATCAATTATTTCTTGGCTGCTCTCTTGCAGGACAATTTGAAATTCAACTTTGTGTTCGCCTTCCATTTTGCCTGAAATTTGGAAAAAAATATATATATTAGTAGAGATAGGGCACTGTTGGGAATAATTTTAGATAGGCAGTTTTTATCAGTGAATTTATCTTTGGGCAGTGTATAGTATCAGAGTGGAAGTAGGAATATAAAAAAGTGTATGTGATTTAACGTAAGTAAATTCATAATTATACAAGAGAAGCCTAACTCCATCCATAACTATAACAGAGAAGTCTATCTAAATCTATAACTACTACAGAGGGATAGTATATAACTATCAGAAAAAGTTTACCATATTAACTTATAGTGCACAATATATTTCAGTTTTAAAAATAACAACTTATCTTTACAAAGAAGTTGAAGTGATTAGTGAAAATCCAATTGAAATGTACAACAAGAAGTAGTAGTCAAAATGGCTGTGTTTCCTTCTCTTCCTTTATATACATTCAGGTATATAACCAATCAAATGTCAGGTAATAAAAGTAGAAAATGAAATTAACATTTTCATTGGTTGTCAATTCCAACACTTCAGATGTGTTTTGTGAAGTAATTTACCTCATGGTATTTAGAGAGGTCTACAGGCTAAATGGCTAAATGGAATTTCAATCAAATTTGAAATGAAATGAAAGGGATTGGTATGTAGTATGAGCTAATGTATATTTGGTGAGAGTGTCTCCAGTCGTTTTTCTGTAAATTACTTTCCCACCTTTTTTATTGGACCGCTTCCCGGGAAGCGTCCCGGTTCGCGAACCAGCAGCGTTACGGGAGTCCACCATTTTGTGTTTCGGTCGAATTAAGATACAAGATGGAGGGCAAATATTGTTCTGAATGGGTAGAAGGGGGCACGGTAGACTTATCTTGGCCCCCTAGGTTTTCTGAGGGTGGCTGAGGAGGCTTATATGTGCGAAAAAAACCCTTTTTTATGAAATTCCGCGAGGTTAGCTTTCGGTTCGCGTACCTGATAGCGTTCCGGGGAGCGTACTTTGTTGAAAATTAGTGAAGAAAGTTAAAAAAAAATAATAATTGTGAGTGATCAGATGTAGGGTAGCTCTGAGAAGAGCTTTTGGGATTATGGTACATTTAGGTACTTATAAGTAGGTACCAATGCACAGTCTTAAATTCAGAATGAAAATTCTGTTGCCCTCATCTGAGAAGTGAACTCCATCTCCTCTGTAGATATCTTGCATGTAGTAACGCAAGTTATTGTTGTACATGGTGCCTATTCCATGGTCTCTCATGTAAGCTGAAACAGATTTGTTTACATGCTTCCTCGACTTCTCAATTTGTGGACAAAATTGGTTGGACCACCTCCATTTCTGTCTTTGGCATATATTTGAATATACCAAGGCAGCTTGAGGATGGGCCGCCGAAAGGAAAGGAAAGGCGGTCAAGGCCCCTTCCTGGGTAGGAGGGGCTACAGCCCCCTCCTGGGGAATTTCCTGGGGCCAGGTCATCTGCGACGGCAGATGTGGTAAGTTGTGTGGGGTTTGGGAGGGGGTCTACGCTACCTTCTAGATACCTCACACGAGTCCTCGGACGACCTTTAAATGGCGTCGAGTTTATTGGGGCCCCCGTCAAGTCAAGGGAAATTGGTAAATGCACTTGAGGTACGCCTCTGTGCGGTCGCCCCTCACAAGTGAGGGGGATATGTCTGGTTTAGGGATCTTGACACCGGTTATGACCTTGCCGTTGGCCCTTAAACGTTAGGATGTACAATTTCAATTTAAAGTTTGTAGGATGTTAGATCGGCTAGGAGAACCTTTGTATTAGAGAATATGTTAAGGTTAGCCAAACATCGCAAATGTGGAAATGAAATTGTACATTAATATGAAACTGTTATTTTAACGTTTTTAATTTTGTTTCATATTTTAATAAATACGGCCGGGAGGGTCACTCCCTCCCGTCTTCCAAAAGTCCAGAACGTTTCCGGTTTCCCATCATTGGGGATTGTGTTGAGAGGGGGTGGCGGGTATCTCAGCCATATGGAAAGGGGCGACCATTCGGTCCCCCCGAACGTATGGCGGAGTACCACGATCCCCCCGGGAAGCCATCTTGGGCGGGAGGCGAGTCTCGGCTGGTATGCCCGAAGCGGCGTAGCCGGGGCGCGCCTTTTTCCGCCCTGGAGTGGGCTGGCCTAGACACTGACGCGGCCGGCCACGCCCTTCGGGGCAGGCAAGGGCGGGTTTACTCCCGCCCTGAAGACGGATAAAAGGAGCAACAAGCCAAGAGAGCATCCTCTTGTTCCTGTGCTCTGAAGCTGCACCTCCTCGCTGCACGTGAGCTCGAGACGGAACTAAGAGCCATTTTTTGACCCACCCACCAGCCCCTGAGGACAGCAAGTTGTTTTGAATAAAGTTGATGTTATAACACTATTTTTTGCAGGTTGTAAGGATTATCGTGATACCTTTGAATATGCAATAAAGAATGGATAAATTCTAGTATGTTTTTGCAAATGAAATAATAATGAACTGTTGTTGACCAGTAATCATGCCTTTTATAAGTCGTAATTGTTACTGTCTTTAGTAATTTAGTCATTTAGTAATTTAGTTAGAATTGTCGTATTTATTTTGGTCGGGCGGTAAGGTCATGATCGGTGAGCAGTAATTGGAAGATCCCTAGGGGTGGGCGTCACCCATTACGGATGGGAGCGCTCGAGGGAGGTGGCCATTGGCCCCTCAACGGGGAGGCGGTCCCGTCTAAGGATGGGCCGCCGAAAGGAAAGGAAAGGCGGTCAAGGCCCCTTCCTGGGTAGGAGGGGCTACAGCCCCCTCCTGGGGAATTTCCTGGGGCCAGGTCATCTGCGACGGCAGATGTGGTAAGTTGTGTGGGGTTTGGGAGGGGGTCTACGCTACCTTCTAGATACCTCACACGAGTCCTCGGACGACCTTTAAATGGCATCGAGTTTATTGGGGCCCCCGTCAAGTCAAGGGAAATTGGTAAATGCACTTGAGGTATGCCTCTGTGCGGTCGCCCCTCACAAGTGAGGGGATATGTCTGGTTTAGGGATCTTGACACCGGTTATGACCTTGCCGTTGGCCCTTAAACGTTAGGATGTACAATTTCAATTTAAAGTTTGTAGGATGTTAGATCGGCTAGGAGAACCTTTGTATTAGAGAATATGTTAAGGTTAGCCAAACATCGCAAATGTGGAAATGAAATTGTACATTAATATGAAACTGTTATTTTAACGTTTTTAATTTTGTTTCATATTTTAATAAATACGGCCGGGAGGGTCACTCCCTCCCGTCTTCCAAAAGTCCAGAACTTTTCCGGTTTCCCATCATTGGGGATTGTGTTGAGAGGGGGTGGCGGGTATCTCAGCCATACAAGTTCTACGTTTCCAAAGCCATCGTTGTGGAAAGTACTGTCGTCGTAAATTCAGAAATAAGGACAAGTTCTACACCAAATGTCGTTTCAACTTTCCACGACCGGTGATTTCTAAAGGAAGAGTGAACAGTTTGATGTCTTCTCTGCGACATAATGTGACGAGGAAATCACCCAAAAACACATACAATTTGAAAAGGAACGAAGAGTCCAAGTACATCAACGACTACAACCCAGTGATTTTGTCCATGTGGAATGCTAACATGGATATACAGTTTGTGGCTGACAACTGTATGGCTGTGGCTCGGTATGTGACATCTTACATCACCAAAAAAGAAAAGACAGAATTGAAGGATATGTTGGAGGATATTTCCCATGAAAAAGCCTCAGCAAGAAGTTGTACAGTTTCAGTTTGAAGATGTTGTCGCATCGAGAAATCGGAGCTTACGAATGTTCTGACCGGTTGTCTTCAGCAAGTCTCTATGCCAAATCCAGGTGTATCGTTTGGGCGAGTCTTGGTCTTGCTGCAACACGAAATCGAGTTCTAAAGCCTGTCTGGGAAATTGAGTATTTGGCGGAAAAGGAGCCAAACAGTACCGACATTTTGAAGACCAACATGTTGGATACATATTATCCAAATCGAAGCAGTCACCTCGAGAATGTTTGTCTATATGATGTTCTTCAAAATTACGTTTTCAAGAGGAACATCAAAGAAGATATTGAGAAAGGAGTGTATGCTGTAATTGGAAGTGAGGGATGTCTGGTCAAGCAAAGAAAATGCCACTTGGTAAACCATCGAAAATTGAGTGGCGAATCTCCAGAAAAAAAGGAGTTTTTCTATTTAGCACTCTTGCAACTTTACAAGCCTTGGCGTGCAGAAGAGGAACTGCTTGGAGATTTTCTCTGTTACGAAGACTCTTTCAATGCCGCCAAGGAGACCATAGAATGTCCTGCTTTTCCCAAATATCAAGAAATGTTGACTTTGGAAATTGAGCAGGAAGCAACGATTGCAGCCGACATTGCTAGAGACAGTTCTCAGGATAGTCAGAGTTCTGTTTCATTGAGTCAGGATCCACTAGGAGGACCTGTTATCGAAAATGAAGCTGCCACTGCTATGAATGAAGTAGAAATAGCCATGGCACATGCTCAGGAGGATGCGGTTAACTTAGAAGACTTGGAAAGACAACTCAACGTTGAGCAGAGGAAAATATATGACAAAGTTACCAAGCAAATTGAGCATGGATTAAGTCATGAGAAGAAAGAGTGCTCATGTAAGTCGTTGAAGCCTGTCCGATTGTACATGAGTGGAGAAGCGGGAACTGGAAAAAGTTTCCTCATTAAAGCAATTTCTTGCTATTTGCAGGAAAGGACTGAGTCATCGCTGTCTTGTGTTGTCACTGCTCCAACTGGACTGGCAGCACATAACATTAAAGGAATTACTTTGCATCGTCTACTGATGCTGCCAGTGGAGCATGACAACAAATTACAATACCACAAGTTATCTGGAGATGCTTGTTGTGAAGTTTCAAGAGTCTTGAGGAAAATGAAACTTCTTATCATTGACGAAGTAAGCATGGTTTCCAATCTCATGCTTGCCTTTGTGCATTTAATAATGCAAGAAGTTCTTAAAACAGAGTATGATGTGTTATTTGGTGGCAAACACATCATTGTTTTCGGAGATCTTCTGCAGCTGACACCAGTGAAAGGACAACCTGTGTTCAAAATACTCACGCATGAAGATACCAGGAAGTGCCTAGGGAGCATTGGCAACGTAAATATATGGTTAAACTTCAATTATGCTGAACTGCATGAAAATATGCGTCAGGCGAAGGATGAAGATTACAAGAATATTCTACAAGATGTTAGAATTGGAAAAGTGACCGAGCATGCGAAAGAAGCTTTACATGCACGATTAATGTCAAATTTATATCCAGAACAAGACGTTGTACCTGAGAATATTTTTAAGAAAATTACTGAGAAGAAATCTGGAATATGTTTGATGCCAACTCTTGCAGAATGTGCCATTTTCAACAACAAAATGTTGCATTTAGAAAACCAAGAGATTGTGAAACTAGAAGCTGTTGACAGAGTAGAGCATATGGGATCCACAATTATTTTGTCTGAGAATTTGAAATCAAAATTGGATTCATTAGAGAAGACTATATCTAAAACTGCAGGTTTTGAAAAGACTCTGAATGTGTGCTTAAATTGCCGTATAATTTTAAGAAGGAATTTACATGTTGAAAGAGGTCTGGTAAATGGATCAATGGGTAATGTTGTTGATTTTGAGAAATACAGAAATAGAGATGGAATTGAATTTTTAAAAATTAAATTTGATGGCATTGAGGAACTACAGCTAATTGGTCGTTGTTCTGCAAGATTTTTGCTTGTAAAAGACTTATATGTGCGCCGTAAGCAGTTTCCTGTTTGCTTGGCATATGCGGTGACAATCCATAAATCGCAAGGTTTAAGTGTAGACAGTGCTTTGGTGAATATTGGCAGTTCTGTGTTCAAGGAGGGTATGGCATATGTGGCATTGTCACGAGTTAGAACTTTATCCGGTTTGTACTTGATTGAGTACGATGTCACAAACATTTGTGCGGATCTAGATTGTGTTAAGGAATACAATAGGTTAAGAAGAGAGTATGCGCCACATTTGCCTCAATATCCTTTGTTTGAGAAACGTGTGGTAGGCCCGAAACGAAGAAATGTGACCAATAGTAGGGAGGTTATAGCAAAAAGACGAAAAGTCGATGAACCTGAGATTATAAGCAGAAAGGAAATGGATTCTGTTGAAGATGTTGTTGGTTTTAAATTTGAAAACAGTTCTGGTGTCAACTGCTATGCTAATGTAGTGGTTAATGTTTTGTTTTCTCTAGTAAATGTAAAAGAAGAGATTGTGGTCAATTCGGATCAAAGATTTTGCAGTTTGTTAAACTCTGTGTTAGAGAAATGTAGCACTGATAGAACAAAAATACAAAGTGTGTCTGAAATTCGAAATCTGTTAGACAGATGTTCAGGGAAAACACAATTCTCTCAAAATATTCAGCAAGATTGTCAGGAGTTTTTAATGTATATGCTTGATGTATTGCATGCTGAAGGTGTAGATGTAGATCACCTGTTTGGGCTTTCTTATCAATGGCAGCACGACTGTGAGAATTGTAGGGTATCAAGTACTACTAGTGTAGACTCAGAAAGATTTATATATTTAACTTTGCCAGACAGTAAATCAGTGTCCTTTAATAGGCTAGTAAAAGCAGCGGATCACAACATGGAGTGTAGCCAATGTAAATCTGAAATGATGTCAACATTATTTATACGAAGATATGGCCTGTATGTCATTTTAATGTTCCAACGATGTAGGCCTGATGGAACAAAATTGACAACTTTAATTAAAAATGTTGTTGCTTCGCAGTTGTCAATATCAGGAAGGACTTTTGTAACTGCAGCAATTATATATCATGACGGTCCTACAACAACATCAGGACATTACACAACTTATTTAAAGTCCAGAAACGGCTGGTCATTCTGCAACGATTCTGTTTTAACTCTCAAAAAGAAATTGCCTTTTGACCTTAAAAATTCTTACCTGGTGTTTTTAAAACCAAAATTTTAGGGAAAGAATCTCGGAATTTGTTCTGAGGAATTTCAAGAGGTTCATGGAGTAGAGGGAATGCAAGTCTGCAATGCTGTCTAGATTATTTGTCCAAACTTTTGATTATAATGTCATTTTAAAAATTCAAAAATATAAACCTGATGCAAGTAAGTCTGCTTCATTTTAAGCAGTATCAGTGTCACAGGAAATGTAGAACATGAGTGAGCAACAAGGGTAAGATATTAGTAGTCCAGGATTGTGAAAGTAATCTTAAACGTTTTCTTTCTGAAAGTTGCGAAAATAGAAAATGATGGGATTTGCTTCCAAGAATTCCAAGAGTTGTAAATGGCTCTTACATGATTTGGCCTTGTGGAAACATGTGGTAGAAAGCGAGAAGTCTTTTATCGTATGTAAAAAAAATTTCAAAACGATGGAGGTTTTCTTTCAGAAAGTGGCGGGCTGAAAATATTAACAGCACAACAGAGTGTAAGCTGTTCATAGGACATCCTTCGACGTCATGGAAAGTAAGTTAATTTTAAGGAGTTTTGAATTCTGATTTCTTATGTTGTATGGGTTTTTTAAACACAATCATTTTGATTGTGTTTTTTTTTCCCCGCTGTTACATGATGAATACCTTCAAGTCACTGATTTTAGTGAAATTTGATACATTCTGAGAACAGCAAAAATAAACCATTTAACATGTATAATTAATTCTCTACTGTTTGTACTTATGATATACATTTAGAAATGTGTAGTAGACATGGAGAAGCTGAGGCTTCTGTAAGTGTCAAAGTTGTTGCATACAGTGCTGCACTTCTGGGTACTGTTTTATTTGGAAACCTGAGTAGGCCTCACCTCAAACAAACCGCTGGATAGGACACATCTTATTTGCATCCTGAAATAATCATTTAAAATATTAGGGACAATTTTATGATGGCTTTATTTTAGAATAAACTTTGACATCAACATTAATAAGCGATATAGGCCGATATGAGCCAGGCAGATGTGAGGGCTTATCTTTTTTCTTAAAAACCGCTATAGTAGCGTCGTCCCATGATGGCGGTGGATGTCCTGACTGGGCAGCTATAAATGTCTCTAGCATGTCTTTTTTAATGATTGGAAACAGTTTAAGATATAACTCTAATGGCAGTTTATCAGGGCCCGTAGTTTTGCCCAAAGCTAGACTTTTAATGGCTGTCTCAAGTTCTAGCATCGTGATTGGAGCTTCCAATTCTTCTCTTTGAGTATCCTCCACAGCATGCCCCGTATAGCAGCTGTTGACAAACTGCTCTATTAACTCTGGGGAGGCATTGTCTTAAGTGTAAAGCTCGGTATAGAATTCTTGGAAAACTCTCATAATGCCTTCAGGTGTCTCTATCCTCAAACCATGTCTATTTTCAATAGAGGATACATGTTGCATCGTCTGTCTTTGTCGCATTCTTTGAGCAAGACACCTCCCCACCATCTCACCATACTCATACCTTTCGGCCTTATACAGTTTATATTGAGAAGCAATTTTCTGGCTCCAGACCCCCGTAATTTTCGCCTTGCATTTCGCCACTTTATCTTGAGTATTACAGCAGTCCTGTCCTCTCCTTATATCACCTATCAAATCACATTCTGCGTTGGCCAGGTCTTGCAGTAGCTGTTTCATTATTTCCTTTTCCTTACGTTGCATTGCCCAACCATAGCTGCATGTCTCACCGCGTAGCCCCGCTTTAAAGCAGTCCCATACCATTGCACTAGTTGAGGATCCTCTATTAATATCGAAAAACTGTTGGGACCATTCTAACATTTGAGAGACATACAGCGTATCTACCAAAGTTTCTTATTAAATGTGAAAAGTCTTTGCATGCGAGGTAAGCTAGATATTAACATATCCAACACTATGGGTGCGTGGTCTGATGTGATACGTGCCATTAAGGACATCCGAGCACCTACTATCAAGTCTTGTGTTGAAAAAATATAATCGAGCCGAACAAATTTTTTATGTGGGGAAGAAAAAAAAGTATAACCAGGGTCTAGTGGATTTGAAAGTGGCCAGCAGTCTACCAAGCCATGTTGGAGCAATAGTTGTCTTAGCCCCCTAAATACTTTCGGTTTTCGACCCTATAGTCTTTAAAGGTTGGGTCCCAAGTATTTATATCCCCATGGATGTTGAAATCTCCCATTACCATTAAAGTTGCGGGGTGCGCGCACCCGGTCGCGCACACCTATTTACAAGAGTGTGAAAATGGAGATAAATCAGAAGTTTGAGTGCTTAGCTATAAGGTGGCTCTGAAAAGAGCCCTTGTGTTAATTGAGTTTTTTCTGCATTTATAAGTAAGTACTGATGCAGAGCCTGATGTTGCAGAGGAAGATTCTGTTTCCCTCATCCGTGAAATGAACACCGTCTTTCCTATAGACGTCTTGCATGTGGTAACGCAAGTTGTTGTGGTAAATAGAACCCATGCTATAATCTCTGAGGAAAACAGAAACAGATTTATTTACATGTCTCCTTGCTTTCTCAATTTGTGCACAATGTTGATTGGACCAATTCCATTTCTGTCTTTGGCATATATTGGAATATTCCAAGGCAGTTCGAGGAAAAAGTGTCATCAATTGTCGAAAGGTGTCTTTTAGAAGCATTTCCAGACCTACCCCAGTCATTGTGCCTAGATCGTTCCCACCACAGTGCACAATTATAAGGTCTGGTTCTGGGAGATGCATAAAAGTTTTCACCAATTGAATCAATTGGTGACATTTCAATCCTCTTTGGCCAATCCACGTTATGTGTACATTTGCTAAATCAAGGTTGGAAATTCGTCTGCTTGCTACATATTTTCCACTCCAGTGAATGTAACTGTGTCCTAAAAGCCAAACCTTCATTTTCAAGGGATATGCAGTCGTCCTCCGATGGGTTCTGGAAGTGGAATGGTAGTTAGAAGCTGAAAGTCAGGATAAAAAAAAGGATGAGGCTGGGTGTGGTTGAAAAAAAAATGATTGGTTGATTGTAATACCTCAAGATTGAAGACTACGTTGCATGTTAATGTTTATGTTAAAGGAAAAGTACTATTGGGTGTGAAAAAAATGACATGTAACAGAGCTGTGGATTGGCAGGTGTTTCTGGAGGGAAAACAGTCTTCTTAGTTTGCTGTAGAACGTTGAGATATGAACTTTTGACCTGTGCCTTCAGCCAGGTGCAGAATGAGGTGTTACCATGGGAACAGCCAGAGATGGCAGTTGGTGATGGGTGACTTTTATGTGACATTAAAAATATTCTGAGGGACAACCAATTGAAATGTAAATTTGATTTAAAAATTTTGCGGGAGGAAATATGATTGGCTGAAGAGAGTTATATGAGTCTGTATTGACTGGATATCTGTGCCATTGAATTTTGGTTGCAGTGATAGAAGCTTAATAGAGAGTTCCGTCAAATGAATATCTGTTTTGTGACTGTCACTGTTGTACATCGTACAAAGCAATGGTAAAGGTAAGTCTGTAACAGTTTGTTTTGTTATGTACCGTAAAATATGGTTCAGTCACAAACATTGATTGATTTTCCTAGTAGTCTGAAAGAAAACTAATTTTTGTCTGTCATAATGTGTTGTATTTCTAAAACTAACTTTTTCATTTAAATGTGAAATATGCAGTATAAAATATGTTTAATATAGTGAGTAATTGTTTGTGAGATTTTGAAGCCTTTATATATAATGAGAGAAGTTGTTCATGAAGTGAAAAAATGATATTAGCAGAGAGACAGATAATGCAGATAGAGAGAAAGAAATGGTAAATTACATGTGATACCGTTGTCAAAAAATGCTAATGGTTAATGAATTCGTAAACTTTCTGTCAGACGACAAAATTACAGGGCGGTTTCTGGACGGGCCTGCATTGGTGGGCGTAGTTTGAGAGGGGCAGGTGGTTGAGTGAAATAAAATGAAAAGTTGGTATATTACTTGTGATACCGTCTTGAAAAAGTGGTAATACTTAATGAATTCTTAAAGTTTCTGTCAGACGACAAAATTACAGTGTGGTTGGTGGCCGTGGCCTGCACTGGTGGGGGTGGGGCGAGAGGGAGGGGGAAGGAGGCCAAAGTGGTAATGATTAAGGTATTCACAAAGTTTCTGTTAGACGACAAAATTATAGTGCGGTTTCTGGCCGCGGCTTGCACTGGTGGGGTGAGAAGGGGAGGTGGTCGAGTAAAATAAAATGAAAAGTTTTGATCATGAGGTTGTACACAGATTTGTGCAGTAAATGTGTTAGTAAATTGAGGTACCAAACGGAGTATAAAAATATCTCTCTGACTCCTGCTGTTTGATTGCATATTAATCTCCCTTCTGCTTTCCGTCTCCGTTGCTCTGTGTTATCTTATTGTGTGTGTGTCTGTCTGTGTCTGCCTTCAGTCCGGGCTGAGGAAGTTTGCTGTGGAGGCACACACAGATAGTCCTATCAAAGTAGTTGGAACGTTTTCTAAAAAATAATTATATAATTGCATTGCTTTTTTGAAGCGCTAGTGAATGTTTTCTTTCACAATTACCACTTGGTTGCTTTCACAGAGCAGAGGGTATGTCGTATTTCACTAGTTAGTGCCTCTGCATCTGCACTCTGTTCTCTGGTGGCTGGCGGAGAAGTGTTTGTTATTGTGGAGATGAAAGCGTGATAAGGAGTGAAATACGATATAGCGTCTGGCCTGTAGAAGCGTGGGAGCAGTGATTAACTCTGAGTCAAGCGGAACTGCGGCGGTGCTTGGTAACAGTAATACATTTTTTTTTAACAGAGGTACAACTGTCTGTACGGCGCGCGACCTACTAAGAAAGAGTTCACGGGCCGTTATAGGCTTGCGGGTTCTAGTATCAGTAAGTCAGGTCGACAAAAGAAAACATTAAGTTAGTACAGCTGAGGTTACGTGGAACACATGAATACTCTTTCAATATACAATCATTTCAGTTGAGATTATGGATTAAAAGAGAGAACGTGTATATTTGAAATGTTTATTCAGAAATGCACTGTTTTCAAGGCAAGTCCCTTATCTAATACGAGTACAGACATTGCAAAAAACGAAGTAATCGGTATAGTCAGTAGTACATGGAATACAAACGCTATAGTTGATGAAAAATGAATATGGTTTCGCAAAATTAATTGTACACTCATATAAGGAAGTATATTATATTTTAATAAATGGAAGAAGGTCTCTAGCCTTTCAGTTTAGGAACGATATATGAAAATGCTAGTGATTATACATCATCTCTTTATCAATCAGCTCTCTACATGCGAAGCATTATCAAGTTTGTGTTATGTTACTGTGTAAGGGAAAAAAACGCACCAAAAGCGACAAAATGGCGAGAGGTGCATGTACGTAATCTGTTGGATCGTTCGCAAATCAGTGTTGAGAAGAACTACTGTATTGAGATATCTTTTGAAGATTGCAGTATTGCATTTGAAATACAGCACGAAAAACAATGGAAATATTATTGAAAGAATATATTTTTCTATTATGTATTTAAAAAAAATTAATTTTATGGAAAATTAAAGGAGCAGAGGCGTGTGAGGCGGAAATAAGCAGTTGAAATGGTAGGATGACTCTTATGCAAGCCATTGACGTCCACATTTCATTTTGCCTCCCTATGTTCTTCACGTTCTTTTGGATATTTTCTTAACAAGAACAGACCTATTCTAACAGGAAATCACTGTTATCATCTGAAAACATGTCAGCCATCCAATTGAAAAGAGGAAAGCAGCATTCATGATCTGTTATTATCGGAGCCTCTTTTACCATCAGAGGACAGCTCGGTGGGTTTTCGATGTAGCTCTCTGTCAGGAAATCTTGCGCCGCTGCGAATATATTCCAATGACCCAGAACTCCTTGTATCGCTGTAAAGGCCATAATCCCTCCGTTGTAACAAAGTTGTTCATGATCAATTAACGGATTCATGAGGTGATTGTAATTCACTTCGAGTAGCTGAAGAAAAAAATTTAGTCCACATAAAAGACCAAAATTTAACCAGCACAAAATCATAATGTCCACTGTTAGTAAAGCCAATAGGTCTGTTCTTGTTAAGAAAATATCCAAAAGAACGTGAAGAACATAGGGAGGCAAAACGAAATGTGGACGTCAATGGCTTGCATAAGAGTCATCCTACCATTGTGTAGGCAAAGGAGGCAGCAACTGCTTCTAACAGGAAATCACTGTTATCATCTGAAAACATGTCAGCCATCCAATTGAAAAGAGGAAAGCAGCATTCATGATCTGTTATTATCGGAGCCTCTTTTACCATCAGAGGACAGCTCGGTGGGTTTTTGATGTAGCTCTCTGTCAGGACATCTTGCGCCGCTGCGAATATATTCCAATGACCCAGAACTCCTTGTATCGCTGCAAAGGCCATAATCCCTCCGTTGTAACAAAGCTGTTCATGATCAATTAATGGATTCATGAGGTGATTGTAATTCACTTCAGGAGGTACCAAGTTGCAGAGACATAAGTCCAGGGCCCACATGAAATCACAGCTCAGGCAATGAAATACAGGCTGCACACAGGTGAAATAGGAATATCGAAATGATAATCGATATGAAGTATTCAAAGTCGAGAGTGGTAAGGTGCCATAGTAGTCAAGCATCCTCTGGCGAAATAGTTGTAAGTGTTCCAGCTCGTTTGCGAAGACAGGAGGGACATCCATTTTGAAATAAACATGATGGTAACACAAACGTCGCAGCACTGCCAGTTCAACAGGAAGTCCACAGAAAGAGGTCGCCGGCTATGGAGTGAAGAGTAGCAGAATGACTTGATAAAATTTCTAGCAGAGTAGTCACTTAAATATTGCTTAGTAGTTATAAAAAAAATAGCCTGTCTTGAAGTGGAGGATGCGTTAAAAAATAAGGGAGTCATTTCAGCAAATTGTAAAGGAAGGTCACTTTTTTTTTACGAATGCTGTTGTCTGTGAATATTAGCTAAGTGAAAGATATGTGTGTGAACAGATGCTTCGGTAACTTCCATTTGTGACAATAACGCTGTTGTACATGTCTTCGGATTCAAGGTCGGTATTCGCTGCCAGATGGAAACATCAAGGTTCGCATGCGTGGGGTAGATAAACTACATTCTTAAAGGGAAGCAAATGCAGAGTTATTTTTACCGCGTTAGCTTTGTTGTTTAAAAAGTCATAGTGATTTTCATTATATGTAAAAAAAAATTCACTGATGAAGAATGAAAAAAAATCGTTATAATAACAGGCACTGGTGTATTTTTGAAAAGGTGTGCAACATTACAGGAATTGTAATCAAATAAAAAATGTAATTGAAAGTGTTTGCATGTGGAAAACTAAATACAAATTTGAGTAAAGTTATTTGTATAAACATTTAGGGGTAGATTAACATGGTCCGTGTGGCACTTTTGCTTCACTTGTGATATGTTAACAGTGATGGCAAAGTGGCGTAAAGGGATTGTAAATCTGCCCGACTTTTTTTGCCGTCTCAAAGGCATTTGTAAGTGAAAGGGAGCGATTTAGTTTTATGACTGTAGGAGGTAGTGAGCCGCTGCTATCAATTTATGTGTAGAAATTTATAGAATATAAAGAGTAAAAAAACAGAAAAGGTACAGTAATTAATTTGTGCATTAGTCATGTTGCAGTTGTGGCTTCGGATTCTAAAAAGGGAAAAGTGTTTAGGCGATTAATATGCAGCTTTGAAAAAAAACGTGTGTATGGTTTAAAAATGAAATGTAAAGGTTTAAAGCAGGAGTTTTCAAAGCGGTCCTGGAGGGCCAGATGCATGGTAGATTAAAAAAATCACTACATGTTTTTCAATGGGATTATGTAAAAAATATGTGTTTTTATCTACTATTTAGTTTTTCAGCCTGTTGCCTATTCTTTGACTTTTACTATTGCTGTGTCTTATAAATTTACCAGGGGCGGCTCTAGGCTCATGTTGGCCCTGGGCAGGGAGCGTAGGTAGGGGGCTTCGTAACAGGGGGTCCGGGCGGGGTGGAGTGCGGAGTTCAGTGAAGGGGGGGTCAGGGTGTTTGGTAGTGGAACAGAGCCAGAGGACACCAAATTTCTGGTATGGGCCGCCACACAAATATGTATCCATCCTCAGAGGATTAATATATTAAGGATATATATTAACATGGTGGCCCCTGGGGTTTGGTGGTCCTGTGCAGGTGTATTGCTTGCATATGCCTAAGGCCGGCCCTGTATTTTTTGTCTATGCACTTGGGGCCTTATTTATGAAGGCCTTGCGCCACCGGTGCGTCACTTTTTCCCATGTTAAAAGTGACGCACCGGCGGCGCAAGGTCTTCATAAATAAGGCCCTTGTTTTTTTGTCACTTGAGCTTTTAGTTATGAAGGCCTAGTGTCGCAGGTGCCCCTGGGGTTTGGTGGTCCTGTGCAGGTGTACTGCTTGCATATGCCTAAGGCCGGCCTTGTATTTTCAGTCTATGCACTTGTTTTCTGTCACATGGGCTTTTTGTTATGAAGGCCTAGTGTCGCTGTGCATCAGTTTTAACATGGGAAAAAGTGACATATCTGTGGAGCAACGCTTTCATAAATGAGACACATTTTGTACCTTATTTTAATGATAGAGAATTTTGGGGAATTTATCAGTTATGCTTGTTCTTTGCTATAATGGCTGTATGTTGTGTAAGAAATAAGTCTGTAATAAGTTAAAAAAAATTTATTATTTCCTTTCTTATAGTGTTTGGTGCTGAAAAGCAACAACCTGCCTTCTGAATTATACAATTTGAGGAATTATATTCTTTTTTTCAGGTGAGTTGGTATTTTTTGCATAGGCAGCTTTGAAAAAAAACGTGTGTATGGTTTCAAAATTTAATGTAAAGGTTTAAAGCAGGAGTTTCCAAAGCTGTCCTGGAGGGCCAGATGCATGGTAGATTAAAAAAATCACTACATGTTTTTCAATGGGGTTATCTAAAAAATATGTTTCTTTATCTACTGTTTAGTTTATCAGCCTGTTGCCTATTCTTTGACTTTTACTATTGCTGTGTCTTATAAATTTTCCAGGGGCGGCTCTAGGCTCATGGTGGCCCTGGGCAGGGAGCGTAGGTAGGGGGGCTCATAACAGGGGGTCCTGGCGGGGTGGAGTGCAGAGTTCAGTGAAGAGGGGGGGGGGTCAGGGTGTCTGGAAGTGGAACAGAGCAAGAGGATGCCAAATTTCTGGCATGGGCCGCCACGCAAATATGTATCCATCCTCAGAGGATTAATATATTAAGGATATATATTAACATGGTGGCCCCTGGGGTTTGGTGGTCCTGTGCAGGTGTACTGCTTGCATATGCCTAAGGCCGGCCTTGTATTTTCAGTCTATGCACTTGTTTTCTGTCACATGGGCTTTTTGTTATGAAGGCCTAGTGTCGCTGTGCATCAGTTTTAATATGGGAAAAAGTGACATATCTGTGGCGCAACACTTTCATAAATGAGACATTTTGTATCTTATTTTATTGATAGAGGATTTTGGGGAATTTATCTGTTATGCTTGTTCTTTGCTATAATGGTTCTATGTTGTGTAAGAAATAAGTCTGTAATAAGTTAATTACATTTTATTATTTCCATTTTTTATAGTGTTTGGTGCTGAAAAGCAACAACTTGCCTTCTGAATTATACAATTTGAGGAAATATATTCTTTTTTTCAGGTGAGTTGGTATTTTTGCTTTGGCAATTTTTTTGGGTGCTCATGAAAATAATAAAGAATATTTTTTAAAATGTTTGTAAAATTTCATTTTGGAACATGATTGTATCTTGAATTTTTCACATGGGTTGTATCTGCTTATACTAGATATGTATTTTGATATGTTCTCCACTGACAGTTGAAATTATCTTTTAATGGGCTTGGTGCATGTGTTCTTTTGGAAGGAGTTCAGATTTAAAGATCATTGGAGTATAATTCTTTCAGGTTTCCATTACTTAATTCTTGTGAAGTGCTCATTATTTTTGAAATCTTGTTGCATTATGTTTGGCAGTCTTTCCCCTTTATTTACAGAGAGGTATTAAGATATGGTTCTAGGTTTTGATGGGTATCTTTCCTGCATATCTGTGATTATACTATGTATAGGCACTGTTTTACATATTAATGCAGATCTTTATTATGAGGTGGTTCTTCATGGTTAGTATGACATTTTGTATATGCTATGACATTTACATGGTGAGTATGCTGTTGAAACATAAAAGGAACTGTCTCTGTGGGAAGTAGTAATCTGTTAAGTGAATGCTATGCTTTGTATAGTGTGAGCCTTTTCTTCAGAGTGCATATAGTTTATATTGCACTTTGTACTGGTGAACTCAAAAAATGGGTCTCTAAAAATTAATTGTACAGTTAATTAATATTTCTGATATCTACAAAATCTAAAAAATAAATTTTACAGTGAAATGTCTTTTAACATCAGTAATTATTTAATGGAAAAAAAGATCAGTGTTAATGTTTAGGGTTATAGTGCCAATTTCTTTTCAAAACAAGAGGAATGTGGTATCTTACAATATATAGAGTTAATAAGTTAGAAATTATAAAAATATATGTAGTTTAAAAATTAGCAAATGTACTTTTAAGTTATACACTTATGAAAAAAGATATAATTTAGTCTCTATATATATTTTTTTTTGTATGTTCTTATATAGCGCTCGACTACCAGGAGGCATCTCGGCGCTTGCCTTGGGAACCCGTCCTGGCTTTTCCCTGTGAGATAGCCCCTAACGGGCATCCCCAAGGTGAAAGCCAGGCATCCCGCAGCGGGGGGCCGTTGTGGAGATTAAGCAAGCTTAATGCCCAGAGTTGCAGAGTGTGAACCCATGATTAGGTCAGGCACCGAAGCGAGAATTATCGAGTCCGTGGACATTTGAGCTCAAGACCCTGCCGCGTCGGGAATTGAACCCTGGTCCCGGGTCTGACCTCTGCTTCAGGGTCTGCCTGCTCTAACCAGTGAGCCACACTTCTTTTACAGTAAAATGTCTTTTAACATCAGTAATTATTTAATGGAAAAAAAGATCAGTGTTAATGTTTAGGGTTATATTGCCAATTTCTTTTCAAAACAAGAGGAATGTGGTATCTTACAATATATAGAGTTAATAAGTTAGAAATTATAAAAATATATGTAGTTTAAAAATTAGTAAAGGTACTTTTAAGTTATACATTTATGAAAAAAGATATAATTTAGTCTCTATATTTTTTTAAAAGGATACAGAAGAATAAAGTGAGTCTAGTTATGGAGAATTCCTCAGAAGAGAATCAAATTCATTTTGAAATCATTAACGAAGTGATGGAGGAAATTTTAGACGCGGTCTTTGGAGAGGAAATAGATGAAAATGATGATTTTATGGACATGTCTTTAGACTCAGCTTACTTAGAGATGGTAGAAGGAGATGAGGACTTTGGACTTGAAGAAGTCCCTGATGATCTAATGCTGGAAGTTCTTCTAAATTATGAACTTTTGAATAAATAAAAAAAAAATTGATAGCAAAGCATTCGTGAAGACAGTTTTCTTGACCTATTCATCGATGATCTGCTTTATGAGAGTGATAAGACATGTTCTCATGAAGTGTAAAAGAGATTGTAGAAAAAAGATTAAAACATCTACGATGACTGATAGTTCTTGAAAAAAGTGTACTGTTTGTATGCTTTAAAAATTAGAATAAAAAAATGTCTATAATGTTAAAACAGATATGGAGTGTGATACATTTAGAACCAACATTCACTACAGGATTTCCTACTCTGTTCAGAGACTTTCTGTTATTTTCTTTATTCTATTAGGAAATGAATCTGTGGTTTTAATTTGTACGGTATATGCTAGTAGTGAACTATAATATTTGTTATGTTTGTGTTTTACAGATTGACAATTTCATCAAAATTTTAAGTTAAGATGCCGACCAGAATTGAAAAAAGAAAGCTCTATAAATGGACTTACAATTTGAAGAAGAAAGGAATTGAACAATTATCAAATGAAGAAAGGATGGATAAAAAGAAGAGTGCTCCTGGTAAGCAAACCAAAAAGTTTTTGAAAGCAATTTTGGGAAGGAAAAATGTTAGTATTGAAGTCCAGATGAAGAAAAGGATATCAGTATCGAAAAGGAGATATGGAACCAAAGATAAAAATGTTTCTGGAATCAGGAGACAGGAAAAAGAGTACAGTAAAACCCGGACGAATCAATTTAGCCAAATCAGGAAGCGTATGTTTTATATCAGAGTAGTTTCGAATTTATTACAAAAGGAGAAAGTTTCTAAAAGAAGATCTACTTTTCTTAAGAAGAAACAATATATAGAGGGTATTGTTGAGCGCGCGTTTGAGACAAAAAGACATTATTTATTTTAGTAATTAATAGAATAAATACTCTAAATAAGGCAATACGAGTTTTAAAAGGTAAAAGTAAATGGAAGAGACACATAAATAGGAGTAATTTTTGTAAAGTGTTTTCTGGGAAGTGGATGCATACTTCAACTTCTGAGCCATTTTTCAATGAAGAGAGTAACGATCTGTTGCATGCAGTTAATGTTAATGTTAATGTTAGTAGGAATTTATAAGCGCTCGTACGCCCGGAGGCTTCATGGCGCTGTAGGAAGGAGCTAGCGCAGGGTCACAGGGGAGGGAGCGGCTCAACAGTGCGCCTGAGTGAAAAGCCAGGTTTTCAAGGAATGTCTAAAACTGAGGATGTTATCATTCAGTTTCAGATGGAGGGGAAGGGAATTCCAAAACCCAGCTGCAAGAAGGTCAAAGCAGCTGCCTCCAAGACGCTTCCGCTTGTAGGATGGGACAGTCAGAAGAGATTTATGAGTGGAGCGAAGATTACGTGAAGGAGTATATCTCTTAAACATGTCTCTGATGAAAAAGGGGCCGGAGTCATGTAGAGATTTGAATACAATGCACCCTGTTTTAAACGCCACACGCTGCTCCACAGGCAGCCAGTGTAGCTGTTTCAGGCCGGATCTTACAGACTGCCTCTTAGAGAGGTTCAGGAGGAGTCTGGCGGCCTGGTTCTGAACTAGCTGAAGGCGTTTGAGCTCTCCAGCTTGAATGCCAAGGTAAAGGCTGTTAGAAAAGTCAAGTCTGGACAGAACCAGGGAGATGACTATCTGAGTTGACACCAGTGGTCGAGCATATGAGATGAAGGATGGTTGTGTAATTTAAAAAGAGAAAATTGTGGTTAGAAATGCAGAAGAGGTTATGGCTGGAGAAGCTTTAGAGGGACGTCCTAATGTTCCTGTTTACAGTTGGAATTGTAGTAGCATTTGTAGTGTACAACAGGATTCAATTGATTTCTTTCGCAATTTCTTACGTAAGTACACTAAAGAAAGTCTAAAAAAAATTGTAATGTTGCAAGAATTAGATCATTGCAGAGTGCGAGAAAAAATAGGTCTGCAAGGTCATTCACTGGCTTGTCTTTCTAAAAAAATATGCCAGAGTGTGTTTCATCACTTCAGGATGTTAGCAGTGCATCATACTGAAATGAGAAAATTAGTGAGAAAGTTGTATTATGCAAAAAGTCCAGCACTTAAACTTATACAGTTAAATAGTGCTCTTTTGCATGGATGTGAATTAGATGTTAAGAAGATTTGTGCAGAAATTGAGGTAAGTTATTTTGGTCCAGATGAAGACAATGCAGAAACTGATATAATTATAGAAGGAAATGTATTAGAAAATGTTGGACATGTTGATATTGAACGTTTTGAACAGGATATAATAAAGTTTAAGGTAATTGCAGGTGAGAAACCAAATTTTTCTTGTGTTTGTTGTCGACGCATTCTTGCAAAAGTCAAACTAGGTTAGTTGATTTATATTTAAAAAGTGAAGATGAAAGTAATGGTCAATGGAAAGATTTTGCAACTTATTTGTTGGTAGAAAACTATTTTGATTTGGGTTTTGAGCAACGTATTTGTAAATATTGTTAAAATAAATTAAATGAAAATAAAATGCCTGCTAGAGCTGTTCATAATAATCTAGAGTTGATAAATATTCCATTAGAATTGATGAATTTAAATACTTATGAGACTATTCTGATTCAATGTGTACATCCTTTTCAGGCTATAGTTCGTATGGAGCCTAAGACTGGTAAATTAAATCCTTCAGAATTACAAAGAGGATTAAAGGGTAGAGTTGTATATTTGCCACTTGATTTAAAAAAAAATATGGAAACAATTGGTGTTGAAAATGTAGAAGAGGAACCTCTAGTTATTCTAGTTAATGGTGTACCTACAAAGAGTAAGAAAATCTGGCAAGATTTAGTGGATGTTAAAAAAGTCAAAAAGGCAACGTTGTATTTAGTCCAAAACAATAAGTACTATAAAGATGTATACGTAGAACAAGAAGATGTAAGTGAAGAAGAGGACAGTGATTTGTTTAGAGGACAAATTGAAAAAGTTGACGTATCCAGAAGTGAAGAAATGTATGAACATTACAGTGTTCATCCACTGCATTCCAAAGAAGTAATAGGGAATGCTATTGAATTATTTCAGATGAAAAAGGCGAAAGGAAATCCTATTAGTGTGTGGGAAGAAAGTTTGTAAGGTCGTTGTTTTCCACAGTTATTCCCTACAGGTGAAGGTACACAATATGATGATCGACCTATGCAGATTCCTGCATCTGAATACCGGACAACAAGATTATATGCAGAAGATCCGAGGTTTCGCCAATGCATTGCATATTTGTTTCATCTTCTGTTTGAGAGTGACTTATCTGGTCTGTCTTATGCAGTAAACCATATCTTAAAAAGTGGAGTTCATCTGCAAAATATTTCAGCAAAGGAATTTATGGATAAAGTGCATCAGAAAGATAGTGTTTTGGATTCACACCTAATTAATTTAATGGCTTGTCAGCGTGGTACTAATGAGTATTGGTACCGTCGTCATGGAGATTTGAAGTGCATGCTTAGAAACTTAGGAGCACCAACATGGTTTTTAACTCTAAGCTGTGCAGAGTACGCTTGGGAAGATTTACTTGAATTTTTTCGGGAGGCGAATGCAAACATAGAAAACATAAACTACAAGACACCTGGAGAACTGTGTTCATTAGATCCAGTTAACCCCTTCCAGGCTCATGACGAGCTGGGCTCGTCATGGTGTAGCCTCCTCGCACACTGATGACGAGCCCAGCTCGTCATGAATAAGGGGCTTTTAGAAATCTCAGCATAGAAGGAGAATTCAACTAGCACGGATGTGGATAATGTTTGCAGATATTTTAATCATAGATTTGAAGCTATGATGTCTTTTATTACAAACAAGAAAAATCCGCCTCTTGGTGAAGTACTGGATTTCTTTTAAAGAAAAGAATATCAAGCAAGAGGTGCTCCTCATATTCATATGCTGTTATGGATCAAGGATGCTCCTAAATTTGGAACAGACTCGGATGAGACTGTACTGTCTTTTATTGAACAGTATGCCACTTGTGACATACCTAATAGTACAACTGATAAGGACTTAAGAGGAAAAGTGTTACGTTTTCAAAGTCATCGTTGTGGAAAATATTGTCGGCGAAAATTCAAATCAAAGAGCAAATTCTACACCAAATGTCGTTTTGGATTTGCACGACCGGTACTTTCAAAAGGAAGAGTCAACAATTTGATGTCATGTTTGCGACATAATATCAGAAGAAGGTCACCTAAAAATACGTACAATTTAAGAAGAGGTGAAGAATCCAAATATATAAATGACTATAACCCAGTCATTTTGTCCATGTGGAATGCTAACATGGACATACAATATGTTGCAGACAATTCTATTGCTGTGGCTCGATATGTAACGTCTTATATCATGAAATCTGTAAAGACGGAACTGAAGGAGATGTGGGAAGACATTTCTCATGAAAAGAGCCTAAGCAAGAAATTGTATACGTACATTTTGAAGATGTTGTCTCATCGAGAAATTGGAGCATATGAATGTTGTGACCGATTATCATCAGCAAGTCTTTATGCTAAATCAAGGACTATTCTCTGGGTGAGTTTGAGCCTTGCAGAAACACGAAACCGTGTTCTGAAACCTGTGCAAGAAATTGAATATTTAGCCCAGAAAGAACCAAACAGTACAGACATTCTGAAAACAAACATGTTGGATACATACTATCCAAATAGAAGTACTCTGCTTGAAAACATTTGTCTGTATGAAATACTTCAAAACTACACTTTTAAAAGGAATGTTACAGAAAACATTGATAAAGGTGTACACGCTTTAATTGGACATGAAGGATGTCTGGTGAAACAAAGAAAAGGACACTTGATTAATCATCGGAAACTGAGTTGCGAAACACCTGACAAAAGAGAATTTTACTATTTTGCTCTTTTGCAACTCTTTAAATTATGGCGTAGAGAAGAGAAACTACTTGGAGACTTTGATAGTTATGAAAAGTAGTATTGAATGTCCTGTTTTTAGTAATTATCTCCAAATGTTGAATGATGAAATAGAGCAAGAAGCGACAATTGCAGCGGAGATTGCTAGAGATAGTTCACAAGGTAGTCAAAGTTCGGCTTCATTAAGTCAAGATCCACTGGGACAACCAATTATCCAAAATGAAGCAGCCACCGCCATGGATGAGGTGGAAAGAGCAATGCAGCAAGGTCAAGAGGAAGTAATCAACTTAGAAGAATTAAAGAAGCAGTTTAATGTTGAGCAAAGACAGATATATGATGAAGTGACAGAGCACATTGAGCATGGCTTTCGTCATGAGAGAAAAGATTGCTCATGTATGTCATTTGAACCTATTCGACTATATGTAAGTGGAGAAGCTGGGACTGGTAAAAGTTTCCTAATTAAAGGAATTACTACATATTTACAGCAAAGAACTCAGTCAACACTGTCGTGTGTTGTTACTGCTCCAACTGGATTGGCAGCACATAATATTAAAGGTATTACTTTACATCGTTTATTGATGCTGCCAGTTGAACATGAAAATAAATTACAATATCACAAGCTATCTGGAGAAGCTTGTTTTGAAGTTTCTAGAGTCCTTAAAAAAATGTAAACTTTTGATTATTGATTTAGTAAGCATGGTATCCAATTTAATGCTTGCTTTTGTGCATTTAAGAATGCAACAGATACTTAAGACAGAGTATGATGTGTTATTTGGAGGTAAACATGTCATAGTTTTTGGAGATCTACTGCAGCTAACTCCTGTGAAAGGACAACCTGTATTTGAAACTGTTACGCATGAGGAGACCAGAAAGTGCCTGGGCAGTATTGGAAATGTTAATATATGGTCACATTTCAAATATACTGAACTGATTCAAAATATGCGACAGGCAAAGGATACTAAATATGGAAATATTCTTCAAGATATTAGGATTGGAAAACTAACTGAAGATGCGAAACACACTCTACGAACACGATTACTTTCCAAGCTGTTTCCTAATGAAGATAATGTACCTGAGAAAATATATAGTAAAGAGGTAGCAGATAAGTCAGTGATATGCTTGATGCCAACTCTGAAAGAATGTTCAGTTTTTAATGAGAAAATGTTGAATTTAGAAAATCAAGAAATTAAGAAACTGGAAGCTAAAGATAGAATAGAGCATGAAGGTAGTACTATTGTTTTGTCTGAAAAGCTGAAGTTAAAATTGGATTCTCTTAAAAAAACTATATCTAAAACTGCTGGTTTAGAGAAAAATCTGTATGTATGTTTAAATTGTCGGATAATTTTAAGGAGAAATTTACATGTAGAAAGAGGATTGGTAAATGGAGCAATGGGTAATGTTGTTGGTTTTGTCAATTATACAAATAGAGATGAGATTGAATTTTTAAGAATAAAATTTGATGGAATTGAGGAAGTTCAACAAATTAGTCGCTGTTCAACTCGTTTTTTGCTTGTGAAAGACTTATATGTCCGTCGTAAGCAATTTCCAATTTGTTTGGCATATGCAGTGACTATTCACAAATCTCAAGGTTTAAGTGTAGATTGTGCTTTGGTAAATATTGGAAGCACTGTATTCAAAGAGGGTATGGCGTATGTTGCTCTATCGTGAGTTAGAACTTTATGTGGACTTTATCTAATTGATTATGATGAGATAAAGATTAGTGCAAATTTAAATTGTGTGAAGGAGTATAATAGGTTAAGAAGAGAATATGCTCCAAGTTTACCTCAATATCCTTTAATTGAAAGGCGTATGGTTGGTCAGAAAAGGAAAAATGAGGAGAAATGTGCTGAAGTAGTCGAGAAACGACGAAAAAAAGATGTAGCTGTTGTTGGTAGGCGTAAGAAAACTGTTAGTATTGAAGAGATTGTTGGATTTAAGTTTGAAAACAGGTCTGGTGTCAACTGCCATGCAAATGTAGTAGTTAATGTTGTTTTCTTTCTGAAAAATGTTAAGGAACAGATTATAGAAAATCAGGAGCAAACATTTTGCTATTCCTTAAATTCTATATTTGAAAAATGTAGAAGTGGTGATAGTGAAGTAGCAAGTGTTTCAGAACTAAGGAATGTTTTAGACATATGTGCAGGAGTAAATCAATTTTCTCAGAATATTCAGCAAGATTGTCAGGAATTTATCATGTATATGTTTACAGTTTTGGAAGATGAAGGTGTAGATATTGATAGTCTTTTTGGCCTTTCTTATAAATGGGAACATAACTGTGATAATTGCTCATTTTCAAGTAGTACTGATATACACAGTGAAAGATTTATATATTTAACATTACCAGACTGCAAAGAAGTGTCTTTTAATGAACTAGTTGAAGATGCGCATCAGAACATGGTCTGTTCTCAATGTAAGTCTGAAATGATATCAACTTCATTTATCCATAGATATGGACAATATGTAATTTTAATGTTTCAATGATGCAGAGCTGATGGGAGTAAATTATCAATTTTAATTAAAAATGTTGTGGCTTCTCAAGTATCTATTTCTAGAAGAACATTTGTAACTGTAGCCATTATTTATCATGAAGGGCCTTCCACATCATCAGGACATTATACAGCTTATTTGAAGTGTGCAAGTGGCGGGACGCTTTGACATGAAAGCCAATTGACTTTTAAGAAACGTTTGCCTTGTGCCTTAACTAACTCCTATCTGTTATTTTTGGAACCCAAATTTCAGTAGAATGACTTGCTGTAGGAAGATGAATACTGTAAATATATGATACTTTCTAGTTTACAAATATCATGAGACTGAGGGTGTACACATCTATAAATGAAATTTGTGTTTGGCATAGTGATAACATCAGGTACAAATTTACCTAATGTTTGATGGTATAAAACATGTTACAAATTTTAAATGTAAAGGTTCAGAAAAGAATAGATAAGACTAAGTTTAAGTAATTTCAGAAAAAAACTTCTTAACTCATAGTATTTGCCCACGTGGAAAAATATGAGAGAAGAAAATGAGTACTTTAGATAATTATTTTAGAACTTATATGGACACAAGTTTTTGGGAGAGGTATTTTAAAGATAATGAGTTAGCTTATACAATTTGGCCACGCGGAAAGGTATGAGAGAAGAAAATGTGTCCTTCAGATAGATTTTTTATAGGAGATACTTGCACGGGGCTTTGTTGAGATATATTGAAAAATAGGTCGTATAGTTTAATTAGTTTGTAACTGTGGAAGATGTAGTGTGCTTACTCAAGAAATTGCGAATTTGAGAAAAACATTTAAGACATGTTTTTTTCAGGTATTTATATTATGTATGGAGATTTTGTATGGGTTTTTTAAACACAATCTCATTTTGATTGTGGGTTTTTTTCCCCGCTGTTAAATGATGATTAATATTGAAATCACTGTTCATAGTGAAAATCAATGTATTCTGAGGACAGCAAAAATAAACCATTTAATATGTTGTTTGACATATTTTGTTACATTGCATTTAGAAATATGTATTATAACAGATTTTTTTTACTATCCTCCACAGATATTATATTTATAAGGTAAGTACAACTAATAATATCCGAGAGTTTTCTCTGCCTCTCTCTTATTGACTCCTATTTTTTTTTCTTAAATAAATGTACTTTATAATCTTATTTTTACTTTTCTTCCACAGGGACTACGTTTTTAAAGGAAATTTAGTTTACTTTTTTACTATTTTTTAGGTAAGTATATAAAATAAAGAAACTTTTACATCACTGGGTCATTTCTTTGTCTATCCTGGTTAAAGCAATGTCATGTTTAATATAAGCACTTCCACATAGGATTGGGTGCATTGTTATAAGGCATGCTTTAAAAGTGATTTAATGAAATGAGCGACATTTCACTGAGTGAATTCAGCAACACTGATATATGAAAACATTGGTGGAAAATGATATTAAATGTTACATGGTGTTCTTTGCAGGAGTTTAAGTCCTTTGTTGCAGTGGCAATTCTGCCTCAGGATTAGGGGGCCGGGGGGCTGAGTGGTACTTGTATGGTCATGATAGAGCTACTCCTTCACGAGCCACGGTTGAGGTGTGTTCATGATAGAGCGGTTCCGTCATGGTTCTGCTTAGTCAATAGAACGTGTCATGGAGGCGCAATGTTAGTGCTGCGCAAGCACAGCGGCAAGCCCATGACAAAAGTGGTCCATCCTGAGGACAGCTCAGGCGATGCTCGTGATGGAGCGGCTCTGTGATGAGTATGGAAGGATTTAACAGGTGTTAAAAAAACCTGAGGGGTCTCTTCAAAGAGAGTGTTGGTTGTAATTTAAAGGGTACTTTAAAACACATTGTGGCAGCTTTATGTTGACGTTGCGTCTCTTTGCGCTACAATTTCGTCACTTTATTTAATACAATGACAGTGGAAATAATGTACCATATTCACAACATTAATAAGTCTAGGAGATATGTCACATTCTAAAGCCCTGTATCATAAGGAAGTGTTCCTCTGAAGGAATGTGTCTTGAAAGTGGCTGACTGTAATCCATGAGATTTAACTCAGAGACTTTCAGGCCCATGCTGTTTCAAAACTGTGCATGTGCTTGAAGCAGGCGTAGGTATTGACGCAGCATTGTGAATATAGTGCACTGGTGAGCCTTGCTGGAGCTGCATTACATTTGCGATGCAACTCTAGCAATGTATTACTTTTTCATCACAGATGTGTTACGCATGTATGCTGTCTTTGTACCATGGTGCGCCACATTTTAAATGTGGCACACCATGGGTGACGGAGTACTAGTATACTCTGGTGCACATTAACTGGTGCATATCTGGGTATGAAGTAGTTAACATAAATCTGCCCTATATGTTACAAATCTGCGTTTAATAGAGTGTTCGGCCTTTGCAGTGTTAGTTTTTTCTGTTATTCTATGTAGATATATAATATTGCAAGATTTTTCTCACGAAAAAGAAGCCATGAGTATTGGATTTGTGAATGATTGCAAGATTCTTTAAATAAAAAAGCAAGAACCATGGCATTGTTTAATATAGTATTATAAATACTTATCTTTAACAATGATGAGAGAGTGAAAAAAGGTTAACCTGATGTTTTAAAGTTAATCACAGGCTTCTTTAGAGGAAGTGTTCTGTATGATTATGCGTGGGTGTTTCACTTTGTTATACCTAACAGAATGCATTCTGTATGCTGTAGCAGGAGGAGTACTACATACTTGAATATTCTTCAGTGCTTATTTTCATTGATACCGGCACAGAAGTTCAATGGATCGGAGGGGCTGTTTCTGTGCATCTGGACGACTGCCAAGCCACTGTAGCAGTGGGAGTGAGGCCTCTCCGAGGGGCGCAGCGCAGCTCCTTTTGATGCTTACAATTGCAGATAACAGGGTAGAGATGTCCGTGGAATTTATGGATGCTTAGTCACACTTGAGTGTGCGCGGCGCCCCTAGCACCTCATTACGGCACACAGGGGAGCCGCGTTGCACAGTTGAGAATCAGAGACTTAGGAGATAAACCTTCATAATAGCGACGCCTCTAAGCGATAAAAGTCGCCGGTGCTCGGCGTTAAAAATATCACCGCTATCGGTGGTATTTTCCACGGTGTTAGTGCTTTAACATCAATGGGAACACATATGTGATAGAAAATCCTGTAACAGGCTCAGTATTTCACATTATCGCGTGAAAACAAAAGTTGTTTTCACCCAGTAATGTGTCCCTTGTAATTAAGGGACGGGGTGGATTTAGTTTTATTTACTACCCTGTTATGTTAACAATGTTGAATGTTTGATAAGAGGAGGCTTTAACAGTTTTGCGATAAACTTTTTCTCCAGGGAAGTGGGTGGAGTGTTCCGTGTAAATTGCAGAATAGAAACTACTAAGAACCAATTGGAAGTGTTGTTTTCAAGTCACATGACTTCACATGCGCGTCTCAGGGCGTGTACGCGGTGACAGTATCTGGTCACGTACGTCATTTGGAAGTAGCGGTCTAATACAGTGAAGTTACAAAACGTGAACAAGAATTAAATCGAAACACATCCGGATTTTACATATCTTCTGAGCTCGATTCAAGCATATAATTGTTAAACTATAAAACCTTTTATATTTTTTTTTAAATATCAAGGTGTGTACATTCGGTCACGCACGAAAGTTTAAAAACACTTTCGGCTCCATTTAATGAAAATTTTCAAAATAATAAAAAAGAAGCCTAGGTTTAGTCTCTTTCATGTACTATAAGTTCTTTGATGGGTCTATGAAGAAATTCAATAAGTTCAAATTGCAAAGTTTTCTCCAAATATATAGGCGGGTGCGCGCACCCGGTCGTGCACGAAACAAAGCCAATAAATCAGAGATAAACCCCCTTTATAATATGCTCCTGGAGCTCTTTTTGGTACAAAGAGTTAGTTCTGAAAAGAACTTTTTTTTGGGGGGGGAAACAAGTGTTATGTTGTTTTTCATTTTTTAAACTTGCAATGACATTTTCAAGTGTAACACAGGATCAAAATGAAATGAAGAAATGTATCTTTTCTTGGGGCATTTATGACTCTCAATTTTGAGTTTAATAAGAATGAGGCTCTGCTCTCCGTACAGAAGAATTTCTCCACACTCGTTGCATTTCATGTGCACCTTCGCAAGATATGGTCTCAAGTCCATCTCAGCACTCGATGGAGATACAGGTCGTCCACCAGAAGATGTGCTGGCCACTTCTGATGGTAATAGCGTGGCCAGGGCTCTTGTCGATGCTTTTGCATAATGCTCAGGGTGCCTTTGTTTGACATGCCGCTGCATGGTATGTATGGAAAAGGAATATTTTTTTGTTGGACTTCCTCTTGAGAGCTCTGATTTGCATATCGTGCAGGTTACTTTTGGCGCATTCACTTTCTTTTGTTCTTCAGGATAAGTAAAAAATTGCCAAATGAAAGATTCCTTTTTTCTTTTTAAAGGTAGTCGCTCATTTTCTTCAGATTCGGAAGATGAATGCGGAACGGCAGCCATTTCAGCAAAGTCTTCCGAAAGATGTTGGACGTTGTTCTCTCTTGAGAGTAGAAAAGATAGTGAGGGAAGTGAGTGGAGTGCTGCGTGTAAATTCCAGAATAGAAACTACTAAGAACCAATTGGAAGTGTTGTTTTCAAGTCACATGACTTAACATGCGCGTCTCAGGACGTGTACGCGGTGACAGTATCTAGTCACGTACGTCATTTGGAAGTAGCGGTCTTCTTCAGCGAAGTTTCAAAACGTGAAAAGGAGTAAATTCAAACACATCCGGATTTTACATATCTTCTGAGCTCGATTCAAGTATACAATTGTTAAACTATAAAACCTTTTAAATTTTTTTAAAAAATATCAAGGTGTGTTCATCCAGTCATGCAGAAAAGTTAAAAAATACATTCGGCTCCATTAAATGAAAAGCTTCATAAGAAAAAAAAAAGAAGCCTAGGTTCAGTCTCATTAACGTACTATAAGTTCTTTGATTGTTCTATGAAGAAATTTAATAAGTTCAAATTGCAAAGCTTTCACGAAATATATAGGTGGGTGCGCGCACTCGGTCGCGCACGTAAGCCTGGTATGGCGATATCCATTTTAAGTATATCCGTTATAGTTAGGAAGTAGCATTCAAAAAACCTATGAAATTCACTGAAAAAACCATAGGTTTTACACACGTTATAGTTAGGAAGTAGCATTTAAAAAACCTATGAAATTCACTGAAAAAACATAGGTTTTACACACGTTATAGTTAGGAAGTAGCATTTAAAAAACCCATGAAATTCACTGAAAAAACCATAGGTTTTACACACATTATAGTTAGGAAGTAGCATTTAAAAAACCTATGAAATTCACTGAAAAAACCATAGGTTTTACACACGTTATAGTTAGGAAGTAACATTTTAAAAACCTATGAAATTCACTGAAAAAACATAGGTTTGACACATGTTCTAGTTAGCTGGACATTTCACTCATATAAAACCAATGCAATTCCCCCGTTATAGTTACTTCAGCTAACTATAACTCGCGTGCCCGCAATGCAGTGAATTTCATAGGTTTTTTAAATGTTACTTCCTAACTATAACATGTGTAAAACCTATGGTTTTTTCAGTGAATTTCATATGTTTTTTAAATGCTACTTCCTAACTATAACGTGTGTAAAACCTATGGTTTTTTCAGTGAATATATATATGTATGTGTGTGTATATATATATATATATATTAACTGAAATAACCATAGGTTATAGACCATATATAGTTAGGGATTAGCTTTTACAAAACCTTAATTTACTCGCACAAAACCATAGAAATTCGCATATATAGTTAGTTGCAATAACTATATATCGCGCACCCGCAATCCACTGCTGATGATGTCACATATTACATCATTCATGACATGGTCAGTGACATCACTGATGACATCACTGATGACATTATCCAATGACTGTATGTTTCTGTAAAGTTGAAATATGTCTTACATATTGAAGAATGAGTGGATGTATAAGTGTCTGGATGAAGGATTTAGTAGGTGCATGACTGACTGTATGAGAGAGTGATTAAATGAGTCTCACTGAGTGCATGGGTTAGTGACTAAACTGTCTTAATTTGTGCATCATTATGTCTGTTGTTCTGTAAACTGCTGCATGTGTTGATCAGTAGCTATATTAGTAACTATATGGGTTATTGATTGGTTGCCCAAGTATTTGTATGGGAGACTGAGTGTGTGTGTGGGTGGCTGGGAGGTGTATGACTCTGTGCATAGATGTGTGAGCAGTTGATTCACTAGATGTATGGGTTCAAAAGTGCATGTGGAAACAGCTGCATGGGCGGTTGACTGTGTGCATGAGTGTATTGGTGAGTGAATGGATATCTCAGTGCTACATGTCAAAGTAAGTACATATGTAAAACACAGTACATGTGAGAGTTGACATATATAAATAACTGTGCATAAGAGCCAGTGAATGTGTGAGTGGCTGTATGGATCATTGTGAACTTGTATCAGGGATTGTATAAGAGAGTAAATATGTGTTAGTATATGTTTGAATAAGTAAGGTGTGTATAACTGTATAGTTGAGGAAATGGAGGTGTGATTGATTCTTTGCATGACTGGTGTGTGAGTAACTCCATGGATGAGTGACAGTCTGTGAGTGTCTGTTTACACTGAGTGTATCTAAGGTTATATTAGAGTCTGAAGAGGTTCATCGTTTTATCACATGAATGATGTCATCAGTGATATGATCAGTAATGTCACTGACCATGTCATGTCAGATGATGTAATATGTGACATCATCAGCAGTGGATTGCGGGTGCACGATATATAGTTATTGCAACTAACTATATATGCGAATTTCTATGGTTTTGTGCGAGTAAATTAAGGTTTTGTAAATGCTAATCCCTAACTATATATGGTCTATAACCTATGGTTTTTTCAGTGAATTTCAATGGTTTTTTAATAGCAAATATCAAAAACTGTAAAATGTATTCTTCTTTTACGCCCCCCTTGCATACATTATACCTGACGCAGGTATAATGTGGCGCAGGGTTTTAAAAAGTGACCCATCTATCTAGATGCGTCACTTTTTAAATATAGCGCAACGAGGTGCATTTTTTTACACCGCTGGTGCGATGCATCACTTTTCTGTGCGCACTCCTTACGACATTCCAGATGTTTCATATTTAATGTATGACGAATCATGTCGCAAGCAGTTACTTTCTCCTCTCATACCTTTCTGTTCTTTCTTACTCTTCTCCTTTCAATTATCAATGCACTCTATTTCACTTACTCTTTTTCATTTTTTTAAGAAAATAGCTCTTTGATGAGAATTGGAGGTAGTTCTGAAAAGAACTTTTGGTTTTCTTCTTTTTCAAAACTGGAACAAAAACAAGGAATGGAAACTGCTCAACAGGAGCAAAAAAACAAAAAAATTTGGGGTGGGAAGGGCAGCGATGGTTCGCCAATGCTCGAACCATGAGCTGGACACTTTGCTCCCCATAGGTGAGGAGTTGATTGCAGTATCTGCATCTGACGACCCCATGGTTAAATGCAGGTTGAATGTTTGGCACCGCTCCTGTGATTGCTCCCTCCCAGAAGAAGTTGCTCCTCCGGTTGATGTAGAGACCCCATCTTTGGGAACCTCTTGTGCCAGAGCCCTGACACTTTCCCTGGCAAAATTCTGGGGGTGCTTCCTCTCCACATGCCGGATCATTGTAAAGTTCCCAAAAGAGTACTTTTTCAAAGGATTACCTCGAGACAGCTCTTCTTTGCAGATCCTGCACTCTACTTTTGGAGCATTAACCTTTTTTAGTCCAGGTGGGATTATAAAAAATTTCCAAATGAAATGCTCCTTAACTTTTCGTTGAGGAGGCTGTTCATTGATGAATTCATCAGTTAGTCATCCTCACTGCTGGATTGTCTGGCAGCCATTGAAAAACCAAGAAATATCCTGGAGCAAAAAGGCAGGTCTTTCAGTCACAAAAGTGAAAGAAGAAGTGAAGGAAATGGGTGGGGATTTCATTCTTTGTAAAAAAAACTGTTAGCAACCAATGAAAAGTGTTATTTTAAGGTCACATGACCCGACGCGCTTACGCTGCGCGCTCAGGAGCGATTCCGGGTGCGTTTACGTGGCGCGAACGTAGGCGCTTCCGGGGCGCAAACGCACAAACGCGGCGCGAACGTAGGCGCTTCCGAGGGCGCTTACGTTGCGTGCCGAAGTGACGTCAACAAACTTTTACGGAAATGCATAATTATTTTCCTTATCTCTACTGATATATTTATTTTTTATGCAAATTTCAGCACAAAAAAGGAAGGAGAACAGAACGTTTACTTTGAAAATTGCCCTAGAGATGAACAATGAGAAAATTATTGAACGCATTGACTTGAAATTCATGGACAAATCACGAGATCAAGAACTTCTACAATGTGTAGAATCTGTGGATTTGTTACTTCATTATGAGGACGATAAAATGTGGGAAGTTATGTTCACTCAACAAGAGGACATTTCGGACAGTCAAATATTAGACAGTCTATTAAATATTGAAAAAGAATTTAATAATCAAAAATTGTTCGAGTCTTTAATCTTTTTTATATGTAATTCATAAACTAGTACCAAATTGATTATAATGTAAAGTCAGACTTATAGTATACTGTAAAACTTGTTTATGTTACGTAGTAAATTTCCTCATAGTTACTTCCTTTCTCCAACTATATTATCTCCAATGTGTATTTAACATCTCTTTATCATCTCCTGCCTCCATATTGTTTCGGATTTCCAGACAGACTATGGTATGAATTCCAATAACTTCTGAAACAACTTGCAAGATATCTACAAAGGAGACAGCGTTTATTTATTTTTACACTCTGCATTGGTACCTACATGTTGCTACGTAAATAAAAATAAACAAAAAAAAACCAACAAAATGAACAATCAATAAACATACAATACTTAAAAAGTCTATCATTCTTGTTTCCTTATAGTACGCTCCCCGGACAGCTTTCCGGTGCGCGTACCGGGCGCACCCCACGCAAAAAAAACATTTTTTTTTTTTTGCCCCGCGGGGCCCTTTTATAGCCTCCACATCAAACCTAGGGGGTCAGGGAGGATCTACTATGCCCCCTTATGGTCATTTGCCCCTTCGTTTTGGCCTCCTCTTGTCTCTCAATCCTACCGAGAAATTTTCCCCCAAATTTTCAGGGGCTGATCAGAAACAAAATGTGCCATTTTACTGAAAATTTCAGCTGATTCCGTCCACAAACGCCAAAGTTATTAGACATAGAATTTTCAAAAGTTCCATAGAGAAAAAATCCTAACTATATATACCTACTGGCGACCGCCAGTAGGTAATATATATATATATATATATACATACATATAAAAACATATATAATCTGCATATCTATATAAATACAAATATAAATGCATGCATACATATACATATATGCATACAGATGCATGTTATTTACATGAAAGTTTCAAAAACTCTAATAAAAGCAAAGCTAAAAGGCCACCTCATTACAAACAGAATGGCTTTAACTTAAACGAGGGCGAGATCTATTGCATTTTCAATGCTTGTTTACTTTGGTTCCATCAAGAAGGCATTCAGATGTGTCACACATTTGCCATAAATTCTGAATGTTAGCACTCTAGTTGATCATTAGATCACTGTAGTAAAGCTACTGCTCACCAGGGAAGTCTGCTGCTGGTATTCAAAGTGCATGTTTCAGTCTGCATGTCAGACTTTTTTTTAATGAAATAGAAGAGGATTTGAGAAGTCACTCAAAATGTGCCCTAATGTTTCTTTTTGAAGCACTAATCATACTTTCTATGGCAAAATGAACCCCCTCATTTTGTTCCTTTTTAAATTAAATGTTTTCAGACTTACCAATTCATTCCAATCAAGAAGTCTTCTGGTGTGCCATACTTTTGTCAAAAATAAGACTGTTAGCGCTCTAGTTGTTCTTTAGAACACTCTGGCACATTCTGTCATTGGGCTACACTTGGGCTACATGTGGGTGGTATTTGGGCTACATTTGGGCTCTTTTGTCTCTGGTGGCCATCTTGGGAGACTGCAAGTCAGATTTGTTTTATGAAATTGAAGAGGATTTGAGAAGTCACTCAAAATGTGCCCTAATTTTTCTTTCTGCAGCACTAATCATACTTTCTATGGCAAAATATACCCCCTCATTTTGTTCCTTTTAAAATTAAATGTTTTAAGAGGTACCACTTTATTCCAATCAAGATGGCTTCAGGTGTGCCATACCTTTGTAATAAGTAGGACTGTTAGCGCTCTAGTTGTTCTTTAGAACACTCTAGGAGGCTGCAGTAGAACACAAAGGAATCAACTGACAGTCTCTGTCCTTGTTGGATGTACATGTTTTACTGAGAATGTCAGACTTCATTCTCACATGACTGAGAAAGATAATGTGAATTTACAGAAAATATGCTTTCAGTTTAGCTTTTAGATCCCCTTCCAAACCACTGTGGGAAAAGCATGAGATAATAGTTTTCTTTCAAACATGATTCATGATATCCCAGCAGAAGGCTTTTTCACATGGTAAAATCACCTTAGAACACACCACAATTCCTAAAATGAGTATGGTACCATCAACAAATGATTTATAATGTAACTAAAGTCCTAAAACCCTCTATTAACTACAATGTTTTTTAATGAGGTGCTATCATGTATATTGGTTCCAAGATGGCTGCCAACACTTCTTGGATGAATTGCTGACAGCCAATCAGATTTCACCATGAGATGTGTGGTTAGGCTCCGCCCAGATATATATGTGTTTTTGAAGTTAATTTTCATAAAAACTACTGGAGCAATTTTCACCAAATATATCAAAGGCACTTCTGCGTACCAGTACCTACAATTTTGCCAAGTTTGGTGTAATTCCGTTCAGCGGTTCGGGCTGTAGACTTGTCAGAACGTCCTATGGAAATTAACATAGGAAAACACGTTTTGGGACCCCCCTTTTTTCTCAGCCCCCACTTCACGAATCCTCCCGAAACTTTCAGGGAAGGAGCGCAGCAGACCTGGCCAACATTTTGGAAAATTGCACGCAAATTCCTCAACCGGCGCTAAAGTTATTCCCAATAGAATGTTGCAGATTTCCAATGGTAGCCAATCCTAACTATATATACCTACTGGCTATCACCAGTAGGTAATATTTATATATATATATATATATATATATTATATATATATATATATATATATATATATATATATATATATATATATATATATATATATATATATATATATATATATATTACCTACTGGCGGTCGCCAGTAGGTATATATAGTTAGGATTTTTTCCCTATGGGATTTCTGAAAATTCTATGCCTAATAACTTTGGCGTTTGTGGACGGAATTGGCTGAAATTTTCAGGAAAATGGCACATTTTGTTTCTGAGCAGCCCCTGAAAATTTGGGGGGGTTTTGTGGAGGGGGGGCCGAGAAAAAAGGGGGGTCCCAAAACACGTTTTTTCCATGTTAATTTTCATAGGGCGGTTGGACTCACTTTTAGCTCGAACGGCTGAATGGATTTGCACGAAACTTGGCAAAATTGTAGGGACTGTTAGCCCGATGTGCCTTTGCTAGGTCTCAATATATGTGCTTCAGTGGATTTTGAGAAATTAACGTTTAAATCAAGATATATATCTGTAACAGCGCTCCGGGCAGCGATCCGGTTAGCGAACCTTTCGCGTATCGGAACTTTGCGATGCGAAGCTGATTGGCCCTCCGGTGTCTGTCAACATTCTAAACAGTCCGGAGCGGCCGCCATCTTGTCTCTCGGTAGGATCGAGAGACAAGAGGAGGCAAAAACAAAGGGGGAAATTACCATAAGGGGGCATAGTAGATCCTCGTTGACCCCCTAGGTTTTATGTGGAGGTTTTAAAAGGGCCTAGGAGGGTCCCAAAAAAAAAAACAAATTTTTTTTTTGCGTGGTAAGCGCCAAGTTCGCGAACCGGAAAGCGTTCTGGGCAGCGAACTTTATGGATAAAAGAATGATAGACTTTTCTAATACTGTATGTTAATTATTTGTTGTTTTTGTTCGTTTTTTTATTTATTTATTTATTTTGATTTAAAAAAAAATTATTTATTATTTTCATAGTTCATTAAAACTTCCAGCATTATATCATCTGGTATCTCGTCAAACATGGATGTTTCTGTCTCTTGTAAGGTTTGAATAAATTGTTCGTCAAAAGATTGATCCATAAAATCTTCATCCACATTTTCTTCAGTTACAATGTCTTCGGATGTAATCTCGAAGGAAACATTAGTTTTTTCTTGCTCCCCTTCCATTTTTTTGCTGTAAATTGAATAAAAAAAATAATTAAATTAGAAGAGTTAGGGCACTGTTGGGTTTAAGTTCAGACAGGTAGTTCTGTTTTTTTAACAGTGAAGTTAAAGTAAGTAAATTCATAATTATAGCAGAGAAGTGTAAGTCAATCAATAAATATAACAGAGGAGTCTATCTGTATCTCTAACTATAGCAGGGGGACAGTAAATAATTATCAAAAAACGTTTTTACAAATTAATTTAAAGTGCCACTTACAAATTATCAATTTAATTTACAGGGAGGTGAAAAGGCTCTTGAAATGTAGTTCAGGAAGTAGTAGTCAAAATGGCTGTGTTTCCTTTTCTTCCTTTATATATATTCAGGTACATAACCAATCAAATGTCAGGAAAAAAAAATTGAAAATGAAAGTAACATTTTCATTGGTTGTCAATTCCAACACTTCAGATGTGTTTTGTGAAGTAATTTACCTCACGGTACTTAGAGAGGTCTACAGGCTTAATGGCTAAATGGAATTTCAATCACATTTGTGAAAATGAAAGGGATTGTTATGTAGTATGAGCTAATCTATATTTGGTGAGAGTGTCTCTAGTCGTTTTTCTGTAAATTACTTTCCCACCTTTTTTTAGGACCGCTTTCCGGGAAGCGGCCCGGTTCGCGAACCTTAAGCGTCACGGGAGTCCACCATTTTGTGTTTCGGTCGCATTAAGATACAAGATGGAGGGCAAATAATGTTTAGAATGGGTAGAAGGGGTCATGGAAGACTTATCTTGACCCTCTAGGTTTTCTGAGGGTGGCTGAGGAGGCTTATATGTGCGGAAAAAAACATTTTTTTTAAAAATTGCGCGAGGTTAGCTTTCGGTTCGCGAACCGGGTAGCGCCCCGGGGAGCGAATTTTGTGGAAAATTAATGAAAAAAGTTAGAAAAAAATAATAATTGTGAGTGATCAGATGAAGGGTAGCTCTGAGAAGAGCTTTTGGGTTTATGGTACATTTAGGTACTTATAAGTAGGTACCAATGCACAGTCTTAAATTCAGAATGAAAATTCTGTTGCCCTCATCTGAGAAGTGAACTCCATCTCCTCTGTAGATATCTTGCATGTAGTAACGCAAGTTATTGTTGTACAGAGAGCCCATTCCATGGTCTCTCATGAAAGCTGAAACAGATTTGTTTACATGCTTCCTCGCTTTCTCAATTTGTGGACAAAATTGGTTGGACCACCTCCATTTCTGTCTTTGGCATATATTGGAATATACCAAGGCAGTTTGAGGAAAAAGTGCCATTAATTGCTCAAAGGTGTCCTTTAAAAGCATTTCCAGACCTACCCCTGTCAAAGTGCCCAAATCATTACCTCCACAGTGCACTATTAACAGGTCAGGTTTTGGCAAATGCATAAAGGTTTTCACCAATGGTATCAATTGGTGACATTTTAATCCTCTTTGGCCCAACCACTTAATTTCCACATCTTGTAAATTGAGGTTAGGTAAATTTCTGTTCTCAGCATACATTTGAGCCCAGTGGATGTAACTATGTCCAACAATCCAGACCTTAAATATGGTGGGAGAAGGTTGTTCTGCAGTCAGATGAAGTGTGGTAATGAAAGGGCAGTTGAAACAGTAGGAGTTTCTAAAGAAAAAAAACTGTGGATTTCCAATGCTAATGATTCATTAGCAGTGATTGGTGCATTTCCATTTCTGAAAACAGAAAGTTAGGGTGCATGGATGTGTTCTTTGAAACATGTAATTTGAATGGTCAAGGAAGAAACATTTAATGAAAGATTGCACTGGATACACAGGTGCACTGAGAGTTCAGAGTTCAATTGAAACATTGTTGTGTGAATTTGCAAACATGAGAGGTCTTCCAGGAGGTGGTTGCTATGGAAACAAGGCAGAGAGGGCAGAGGGGGGAAGGGTTTTGATTTGAAAAAAGTGAGGGAAGAGGTATGATTGGCTAATATGAGAGATATGTGAAATGAATATCTGTATTTCTGTGCTTTCAATAGCTGCAGCCTTTGGAGTGCATCCTTTTTCTTCTGCTGAAGACAATTTGGTGTATTTCTGAGACTGTTTTCAAAACTCAAAAAATATTTGCTAAGGTGAGAAAAGATTTATTTAATTTAGATAGAGAATAGTATGATTTAAGGAGAAAATGATGAAGAAAGCTGTGTTTTTAAAATGTGGTTTTGTCTCTAGTGATATACTAATAGAATTAGTTTCATAGAGAAATTGTAATTGCATATTCGGTGTAGCATTCTGGCATGCAGTAACACAAGTTATTGTGGTACATGGAGCCCATTCCATGGTCTGTTATGTAAGCTGAAACAGATATGTTGTTTTTAAAAAGGATTTAAGAAATCAATTACATTTCTGGATATGTACTGCTAGAGCTTCATAGGTTGTTTTGAGCCATATTTATAAGGCATTTGAGTGTCTAAGATGTTATGTTTTCCTTTTAAAATGTAAAGTGTTCCTCATGGGGCAAGTGTCTTGTAAATACGCTCCCACTTGTGCTTTGCAAATTTAGATTTTGATTATGGGAGTTACATAGCCATGTTAATAATGTCCAAACAATGGTGGTAGGGCATTCAAGAAAACGTTTTTCTGTGTCTCTAGGACATTTTCAGTCCTTTCCTCTTGAATGCAGGTATACAATTGATTTATATGCTGTGTTTAAAAACGAATTTTCAAATCAATTACATTTCTTGATATGTACTGTTAGAGCTTCATAGGTTGTTTGGGGTCATATTTAGAAGGCATTTTAGTGTCTTTGATGTTATGTTTCCCTTTTTAAATGGAAAGCGTTCCTCATGGGGCCCTGAGCAGTTCTTAGCCATGTTATTTAATAGGAAGTGGATAACATGGCTAAGAGCATTTGCTGGAAAATGCATGAATATCGCTGACTTTTCTGCGATATTCATGCATTGCGGCCGTTTTTTTTTCGCATTTGCGAGCAGTTCTTAGCCATGTTATCCAATGGGAGGTGGATAACATGGCTAAGAGCATTTGCTGGATAATGCATGAATATCGTTGACTTTTCAGCGATATTCATGCATTGCGGCCGTTTTTAATCGCATTTGTGATAAACAATTACATTTCTTGATATGTACTTTTAGAGCTTCATAGGTTGTTTGGGGTCATATTTAGAAGGCATTTTAGTGTCTTTGATGTTATGTTTACCTTTTTAAATGGAAAGCGTTCCTCTTGGGGCAAGTGTCTTGTAAATACGCTCCCACTTGCGCTTGGCAAATTTAGATTTTGATTATGGGAGTTACCTAGCCATGTTAATAGTGTCCCAAAAATGGTGCTAGGGCATTCCAGAAAACACTTTCATGTGTCTCAAGGACATTTTTAGTCATTTCTTCATGAATGCAGGTATACAATTGATTTATATGCTGTGTTTAAAAACGAATTTTGAAATCAATTAAATTTCAGGATATGTACTGTTAGAGCTTCATAGGTTGTTTGGGGTCATATTTAGAAGGCATTTTAGTGTCTTTGATGTTATTTTTCCCTTTTTAAATGGAAAGCGTTCCTCATGGGGCCCTGAGCAGTTCTTAGCCATGTTATTTAATAGGAAGTGGATAACATGGCTAAGAGCATTTGCTGGAAAATGCATGAATATCGCTGACTTTTCTGCGATATTCATGCATTGCGGCCGTTTTTTTTCCCATTTGCAAGCACTTCTTAGCCATGTTATCCAATGGGAGGTGGATAACATGGCTAAGAGCATTTGCTTCAAAGGTTGTTTGGGGTCATACACCATTTTTGGGAAATTATTAACATGCCTATGTAACTCCCATAATCAAAATCTAAATTTGCCAACCGCAGGTGGGAGCGTATTTACAATAAATTTGCACCATGAAGAACGTAAAATAGCATAATAGACACTCAAATGCCTTATAAATATGACCCAAAACATCTTATGAAGCACTAGTAGTGCATATTTCCAGAAATGTATTGGTTTTCATTTAATGATTTACTTCATTGGTAGGCCTTCACATGTTTTTTTACCTTGGTTTTTTTCAGTGAAAATCTTATCTGCAACCATGTGTTGGCCTCACCTCAAATAAACAAAACAGGTGATGGACTGAATGTGGATCAATGACACACATTCACCCCAGTCTAAAGATCTGGGCCTAAACAAATCTTTAGATAGGCTACATCTTATCGTCATCCTGAATTAATCATTTAAAATACTAGGGAGTGATTTATGATTGTTGTATGCCTGTTTTGTACCATTGAGTGTCATTTTTGTGATGCAGTGCTGGTGGAAAACATTTGCTATGTTAAATAATTAGTACGGCATTAAGTTTTAGATGACTGTTATTTATTTACTGTTTGGTAATAGTGGTTAATAACATTTTATATTATATTTTTCCACAGATTCAACTGCAGATTCTTTCATAGTTTGGAAAATGCCTACAAAAAGTAGAATAAGAAAGGCTAGAAAACGTCAAAGACAGCAGGATGATGTTTTATTGCAGCAGTCCTCTTCCCCAAATACTTGTCAAAACAGCAAGAAAGGTCCGGGTAAGAGCACAAAATCATTCTTAAGAAATATTTGTAGTAAAAAAAGTTTTGCTCAAAAAAATGTTTCAGTCCACAAAAAGAAAAGTAATTTAAATGGAAAGGAGAGACCCATCACAAATGTTACTGGTAGAGGAAGAGATAACTCTGTGCATGATAGTAGAAGGAAACAACAGTTTAGGGACATTAGAAATCGAATGTTCCGTAATAGGATATTAGTTAATTTATTGAAAAATATTAAAAAGAAAGGCCAACAGAAAGCGGCATTTTATAAGAAGAAAAATGTAGAGAAAATTATTGATCATGCTTTTGAAATTAAGCGAAAGTTGTTTATTTTGGTAATCAATAGAATTAGGAAACTAAGCAAGGTAATTTCTGATTTCAAAACAAAAAGTAGATGGAAGAGAGTAGTAAATCGTACTAACTTTTGTGAAGTTTTTTCCGGAGAATGGATGCATAGTTCAAGTTGTGAGGCATTTTTTAATGAGGAGAGTTATTTTCAGGATAATGATTTGGTGTTTGCAGTTGACACCAGTGGTCGAGCTTATGAAGTGAAGGATGGTTGTCCAGTTGAAAAAGAACAACTTGTGACAACAGAGACAGAAGAGGCGCTAAGTGATGAGGTTTTATGAAGACGTCCTAAGGGTCCTGTGTACATTTGGAAGTGTAGTTCTATTTGCAGTGTGCGACAGGTTTCCATCAATTTGCTTTGTGATTTTATACGGACATTTAATAAGAAAAGTTTGAAGCAGAAAATGAAGTTGTTGCAAGATTTAGATCCTTGCAGAGTGAGACAAATGACAGGTTTGCGTGGTCATTCACTGGCTTGTCTTTCCAGGAGAGTATGCCAGAGTGTTTTTCATCATTTCAGGATGCTAGCAGTGCATCATAATAAAGTGAGAAAATTAGTGAGAATGTTGTATTATGCTAAGAGTCCAGCAATTATGCTTAAACAATTATGTGCTGCTCTTTTGCATGGTTCTGAAATAGATGTGAAGAATATTTGTGAAGAAATTGAGTTTTGTTACTTTGGTAGTAAAGATGAGAATGTTCAAATTGACCCTGAAGTAGAGGGTAATGTGGAAGATAATGTACAGGTTTCCAGTACAGATAATTTTCAGAAGGAAATTGCCACGTTTCAGATGAAATCAAGTGAGAGGCCTAATTTCACTTGTGTATGTTGTCGACGCACTTATTATAAGAATCAGACTAAGGTAGTGGATTTATATGCAAAAAGTGAAAGGGAAAATAATAGTGAATGGAAGGATTTTGCCACATACTTGATGGTAGAAAATTATTTTGATTTGGGATCGGATCAACGTGTGTGTACTTATTGTTGTAATAAATTAAACCAAAACCAGATGCCTGCTAGGGCAGTTCATAATAATCTGGAATTGGTTGAGATTCCTTCTGAATTGAAGGATTTAAATACTTATGAATCTATTTTGATTCAAAGTATCCATCCCTTTCAGGCTATTGTAAGAATGGAGCCAAAGACAGGGAAGTTGCCTCCAGCAGATTTACAGAGAGGATTAAAGGGAAGAGTTGTTTATTTGCCTCTAGATTTGAACAAAAACATTAACACAATTGGAATAGAAAAAGTGGAAGAGGAACCTCTGGTTATCTTGGTTAATGGGGTTCCGACAAAGAATAAGAAAATATGGCAAGATTTAGTGGATGTTAGGAAAGTCAAAAAGGCAACAGTGTATTTGAAGAAAAATAATAAGTACTATAAGAATGTATATGTTGCAGAAGAGGAAGTAAGTGATGAAGAGGATAGCGATTTGTGTGCTGGCCAAATTGAGAAAGTAGAGGCCTCTAAAAGTGAAGAAATATATGAACATTATAGTGTTCATCCTTTGCATTCCAAGGAAGTCATGGGGAATGCTATTGAGTTGTTTCAAATGAAACAAGCCAAAGGGAGTCCCATTAGTGTTTGGGAGGAAAGTTTGGAAGCTCGGTGTTTCCCACAGCTATTTCCCACAGGTCAAGGAGGAAGATATGATGAGCGACCTCATCAAATTCCTGCGTCTGAATACCGGACTTTACGATTGTATGCAGAAGATCCTAGATTTCGGCAATGCATTCCCTATTTGTTTCATCTCCTGTTTGAAAGCGATCTGTCTGGACTGTCATATGCAGTGAACCACATCTTAAAAAGTGGTATACAGATGCGAAATATCTCGGCAAGTGACTTTATGCATAAAGTCAATGTCCAAGACAGTATTTTGGATTCTCACTTAATTAATCTCATGGCGTGTCAGCGTGGTACTAATGAGTACTGGTACCGTCGTCATGGTGATTTAAAATGTATGCTGAGGAACTTAGGAACTCCAACATGGTTCCTCACTCTGAGCTGTGCCGAGTATGGCTGGGAAGACTTACTTGAATTTCTACGAGATGCAAATGGAAATATTGAAAACATTGAATTCAAGACACCTGGAGAACTGTGTTCTTTGGATCCAGTGAATGTATGCAGGTACTTCAATCATAGATTTGAAGCTATGATGTCTTTCATCACAAATAAAAAGAATCCACCTCTTGGAGAGGTGTTGGATTTCTTCTGGAGAAAGGAGTACCAAGCAAGAGGTGCCCCTCATATACATATGTTGTTGTGGATCAAGGATGCACCTAAATTTGGAACAGATCCGGATGACTTAGTGATGAATTTCATCGAACAGTATTCTACGTGTGCTGTTCCAAACGCAACGGAGAAGAAAAGTCTAAGAGAACAAGTTCTACGTTTCCAAAGCCATCGTTGTGGAAAGTACTGTCGTCGTAAATTCAGAAACAAGGACAAGTTCTACACCAAATGTCGTTTCAACTTTCCACGACCGGTGATTTCTAAAGGAAGAGTGAACAGTTTGATGTCTTCGCTGCGACATAATGTGACGAGGAAATCACCCAAGAATACATACAATTTGAAAAGGAACGAAGAGTCCAAGTACATCAATGACTACAACCCAGTGATTTTGTCCATGTGGAATGCTAACATGGATATAGAGTTTGTGGCTGACAACTGTATGGCTGTGGCTCGGTATGTGACATCTTACATCACCAAAAAAGAAAAGACCGAACTGAAGGATATGTGGGAGGACATTTCCCATGAAAAGAGCCTCAGCAAGAAGTTGTACAGTTTCAGTCTGAAGATGTTGTCGCATCGAGAAATCGGAGCTTACGAATGTTCTGATCGATTGTCTTCAGCAAGTCTCTATGCCAAATCCAGGAGTCTCGTTTGGGCGAGTCTTGGTCTTGCTGCAACGCGAAATCGAGTTCTAAAACCTGTCCGGGAAATTGAGTATTTGGCAGAAAAGGAACCAAACAGTACCGACATTTTGAAGACCAACATGTTGGATACATATTATCCAAATCGAAGCAGTCACCTTGAGAATGTTTGTCTATATGAGGTTCTCCAAAATTATATATTCAAGAGGAACATCAAAGAAGATATTGAGAAAGGAGTGTATGCTGTAATTGGAAGTGAGTGATGCCTGGTCAAGCAAAGAAAATGCCAATTAGTAAACCATCGAAAATTGAGTGGTGAATCTCCAGAAAAAAAGGAGTTTTTTTATTTAGCACTTTTGCAACTTTTCAAGCCTTGGCGTGCAGAAGAGGAACTGCTTGGAGATTTCCTCTGTTACGAAGACTCTTTCAATGCAGCCAAGGAGTCCATAGAATGTCCTGCTTTTTCTAAATATCAAGAAATGCTAACTTTGGAAATTGAGCAGGAAGCAACGATTGCAGCCGAGATTGCCAGAGACAGTTCTCAGGACAGTCAGAGTTCTGTTTCATTGAGTCAAGATCCACTTGGAGGACCTATTATCGAAAATGAAGCTGCCACTGCTATGAATGAAGTAGAAAGAGCCATGGCACATGCTCAGGAGGATTCAGTTAACTTAGAAGACTTGGAAAAACAACTCAACGTTGAGCAGAGGAAAATATATGATGAAGTTACCAAGGAAATTGAGCACGGATTAAGTCATGAGAAGAACAAGTGCTCATGTACATCGTTGAAGCCTGTCCGACTGTACGTGAGTGGAGAAGCGGGAACTGGAAAAAGTTTCCTCATTAAAGCAATCTCTTGTTATTTGCAGGAAAGGACTGAGTCATCGCTGTCTTGTGTTGTCACCGCTCCTACTGGACTGGCAGCACATAACATTAAAGGTATTACTTTGCATCGTCTACTGATGCTGCCGGTGGAGCATGACAACAAATTACAATACAACAAGTTATCTGGAGATGCTTGCTGTGAAGTTTCAAGAGTCTTGAGAAAAATGAAACTACTTATCATTGACGAAGTAAGCATGGTTTCCAATGTCATGCTTGCCTTTGTGCATTTGAGAATGCAAGAAGTACTTAAAACTGAATATGATGTGTTATTTGGTGGGAAACACATCATTGTTTTCGGAGATCTTCTGCAGCTGACACCAGTAAAAGGTCAACCTGTGTTCAAAATACTCACGCATGAAGATACCAGGAAGTGCCTAGGGAGCATTGGCAACGTCAATATATGGTTAAACTTCAATTATGCAGAACTGCATCAAAATATGCGTCAGGCAAAGGATGAAGATTACAAGAATATTCTACAAGATATTAGAATTGGAAAAGTGACCGAGCATGGGAAAGAAGCTTTAAATGCACGATTACTGTCAAATTTATATCCCAAACAAGAGATTGTGCCTGAGAATATTTTTCAGAAAATTACTGAGAAGAAATCCGGGATATGTCTCATGCCAACTCTTGCAGAATGTGCCATCTTCAACAACAAAATGTTGAATTTAGAAAAGCAAGAGATTGTGAAACTTGAAGCTATTGACAAATTAGAGCATATGGGATCAACAATTATTTTGTCAGACAATTTGAAATCAAAATTGGATTCATTAGAGAAGACTATATCTAAAACAGCGGGTTTTGAAAAGACTTTGAATGTGTGTTTAAATTGCCGAATCATTTTGAGAAGGAATTTACATGTAGAAAGAGGTCTGGTAAATGGATCAATGGGTAATGTTGTTGATTTTGAGAAATACAGAAATAGAGATGGAATAGAATTTTTAAGAATTAAATTTGATGGCATTGAGGAAGTACAGCAAATTGGTCGTTGTTCTGCTAGGTTTTTGCTTGTTAAAGACTTATATGTTCGCCGTAAACAGTTTCCTGTTTGCTTGGCATATGCGGTGACAATCCATAAATCGCAAGGTTTAAGTGTAGACTGTGCATTGGTGAATATTGGCAGTTCTGTGTTCAAGGAGGGTATGGCATATGTGGCATTGTCACGAGTTAGAACTTTATCGGGATTGTACTTAATTGACTGTGATGTCACAAACATTTGTGCGGATCTAGATTGTGTTAAGGAATACAATAGGTTAAGAAGAGAGTATGCGCCACATTTGCCTCAATATCCTTTGTTTGAGAAACGTGTGGTAGGCCGGAAACGTAGAAATAGCAGTAATAGTAGGGAGGTTGTTGCAAAAAGACTAAAAGTCAATGAACCGAAAATTGTTAGCAGAAAGAAAGTGGATTCTGTTGAAGATGTTGTCGGTTTTCAATTTGAAAACAGTTCTGGTGTCAACTGCTATGCAAATGTAGTGGTTAATGTTCTCTTTTCACTAGAGAGTTTAAAAGAACAGATTCTGTTGAATTCAGAACAAATTTTATGCTGTTTGTTGAATTCTGTTTTCGAGAAATGTAGCACTGATCGAACAAAAGTAGAAAGTGTGTCTGAAGTTCGTTATCTGTTAGATGAATGTTCAGGTCAAACAGACTTCTCTGAAAATAATCAGCAAGATTGTCAGGAGTTTTTAATGTATATGCTTGATATATTGCAAGATGAGGGTGTAGATGTAGATCACCTGTTTGGGCTTTCTTATCAATGGCAGCATGACTGCGAGAATTGTAGGGTATCAAGTACTACTAGTGTAGACTCAGAAAGATTTATATATTTAACTTTGCCAGACAGTAAATCAGTCTCCTTTAATAAGCTAGTAAATGCAGCGGATCACAACATGGAGTGTAGCCAATGTAAATCTGAAATGATGTCAACATTACTTATACGTAGATATGGACAGTATGTCATTTTAATGATGCAACGATGTAGGCCTGATGGATCAAAATTGTCAACTTTAATAAAAAAATTTGTGGCTTCTCAGCTTTCAATATCAGGAAGGACTTTTGTAACTGTAGCAATTATCTATCACGATGGTCCTTCAACAACTTCAGGACATTATACAGCTTATTTAAAGTCTCGAAACAGCTGGTCATTCTGCAATGATTCCGTTGTAACTTTCAAAAAAAAATTGCCGTTTGACCTTAAAAATTCTTACCTGGTGTTTTTAAAACCAAAATTTTAAAGAAAGAATCTCGGGATTTCCTGTGAAGAATTGCAAAAGGTTCATCAAGTTGAGGGAATGTAAGTCTGCAATGCTGTCTAGATTATTGGTCCAAAACTTTTAATTATAATGTCATTTTGTAAAATCCGACTATATAAACCTGATGCAAGTAAGTCTGCTTCATAGTAAGCAGTATCAGTGTCATAGGAAAAGGAGAACATGAGTGACAAAGAAGGGTAAGATATTAGTAGTCCAGGATTGTGAAAATTATCTTAAATGTTTTCTTTTTGAAAGTTGCGAAAATAGAAAATGACGGGATTTGATTGGAAGAATTACAAGACTTGTGAATAGCTGCAACATGATTTGGCCAAGTGGAAACATGTGGTAGAATGTGAGAAGTCTTTTCTTGTATGTAACATATTTTTCGAATTGTTGGAGGTTTTCTTACAGAAAGTGGCGGGCTGACAATATTTATAGCACAACACAGTGGACGCTGTTCATAGGACATCCTTCGACGTCATTGAAAGTAAGTTAATTTTAAGGAGTTTTGAATTCAGATTTCTTATGTTGAATGGGTTTTTTAAACACAATCATTTTGATTGTGTTTTTTTTCCCCGCTGTTACATGATGAATACCTTCAAGTCACTGATTTAAGTGAAATTTGATACATTCTGAGAACAGCAAAAATAAACCATTTAACATGTATAATTAATGTTCTGCTTTTTGTACTTATGATATACATTTAGAAATGTGAGGTAGATATGGAGAAACTGAGTCTTCTGTAAGTGTCAATTTTAATGCTTACAGTGCTGTACTTCTGGGTACTGTTTTTTTAAAAAAAAAAATGAATAGGCCTCACCTCAAAGAAAGCTCTTGAAAGCACACATCTTATTTGCATCCTGAAACAATCATTTAAAATGTTAGACACAATTTTATGATGGCTTTACATCTTTTTTGCGCTGCTATTGCATCACTATTGTGAGACATTAGCAGTGCAAAAAAAGCACCATGTTCCAAAATAGGCCTCAGTTCATCAACATCAAGATACAGTTTGTTTAAAATATATATGTTTAGGATTGTGTAGGGGACGTAGAGAAGCAGAGGCTTCTGTAAATGTCAAAGTTGTTGAAAAACTGTTTGTTCTTGAACCTTTTCCCTTGTCTTTTCTAATTTTTAAATACATGTTTTAATATTTTTGGAAATGTTTGTTCTCTCTTTTACAGATTGAAAGTATGAAAAAATATTTTAAAAAGGTACCAAGAATTATAAGGTAAATGTTTTCTACTCTTTTTACCCGCAATGCACTGCTGATGATGGCACTGACCATGTCATGAATGATGTAATAAGAGGACATGACTAACTTCATTGGTAGGTCTTCACATGCATTATCTGCTCTGTATTCTTCAACAAGTGTAAAATTGATCTGTAACCCTGAGTAGGTCTCACCTTAAACAAACCTCAGGACAGATCACACCTTATCGTCATCCTGAATTAATAAATAGATCTATTAAACAGTATCTCTGGTTTACTCCCTATAGCTGTCTTTCTTTTAACATTACTCTCTGTTTACTTCCCTTATACTAACTCTTCTTTTTTAAAAAAAAATATTTTTTTGGTTTGCTTCAAGTTCGCGAACCGGGCAGCGAACGGGAAAGCGAACTAAAAGAAATAGAGCTTGCCAGAGTGATAAACATTCTAGCAATTTTATTTGAAAGGGGAGGTAGTTCTGAAAAGAACTTTTTTTTTTTGTTTTTGTTGTTTTATTTATTTATTTTTTTCTGAACATTTTTTGATTTTTGTGTATTTTTAGAACAGTTTTATGTTTTTTTTGTGTTTTTTATGGAGGGGAAACAACAAAAAAACAGGCTTAGAAAATGGCTCAACAGGAGCAAAAAAAAAATTACTGCTTGGGTGCGTTAGGGCACTTATGGTTTTCGTACACCATATTGATCAAGTTCACACTCATGTTCCCATACGAGAGCATAGCACCACAATATATACAGGTAAACTTCATATGTTTAAAGTTTGGCTGAATGTTTGGCACAGTTTCCTGTGCCTCTCTTCCTGTCAAAGATATTGTTGACGTAGATCTGGCCACAGGAGTTGTCGGGGGATTATCTTGTAGGTCCCTTAACTCGGCCCGGCTGTAGTTTAAGGGATGCCACCTGGCCATATGGCGATGCATAGTATAGTTGCCCATACTATATTTTTTCTCTGTGCCTCTAGACAATCTGTATTTACAGATGAGGCAGGTGGCATATTTAGCATTGACCTTCTTGTCCCATGGAGGGATGGAAAAAAACTGCCATAAGAAACTTGTTTTCCTTTTAGAAACACGGGGCAACTCCTGTATAAATTCTTGTTCATCTCTATCCTCTTCTTCTTGTTCCTCCTCTTCCTCCTCTCTGTTAGAGATGAATTGACTTGGTGGTCCTCTCTTCTTATGAGGAGGTGGAGGTGGTGGTGGGGGTGCACCAGCTGCAGCAAGTATAGAAGCCATTGCTGAACTCCAGGAAAATGGTCTTTCTCTCACCAAGATGAAAGTCAGAGTGAGGAAAGAAGGAGGGGTTTACATGATTTGGGAAAAGCAAAAGTTCTGAACCAATGAAAAGTGTTATTTTTAGGTCACATGACCTAGTCATACATCATTTGGAAACCAAAAGTGAAATGAACCAATGAAAAGTTTGATAAACAAGTCACATGACCTGTTCCGCTTACGTTACGCGGTGCGCGCGGCGTCCCGGATCGCTTCCGGTTCGCGGTCCGGAGCACTTCCGGGAGCGCTAACGCGGCGCGTCATTCGACGCATTACGCGACAACGTGATACGTCGCGCTTCCGCGACGCGTCACAGTTGCGCTAACGTAACGTTTACCGGTTCGCGGACTAGGTCGCGGCATCAAGATGAGCTAACGGAAAGCTTCCCGGTTCGCGAACTGGAAGCGAAGAAAAAAAATATTAAAAAAAAATTATTAATAAATATCTAAAATATATTTTAAGATTTAAAGAAGAATACATTTTACAGCTACAGATGTTAGCTTTTAAAAAACCAATGAAATTCACAGAAAAAACCATAGGTTATAGACCATATATAGTTAGGAATTTGCATTTACAAAACCTTGAAAATTCACTGAAAAAACCATAGGTTATAGACCATATATAGTTAGGGATTTGCATTTACAAAACCTTATTTTACTCGCATAAAACCATTGAAATTCCATATATAGTTAGTTGCGCTAACTATATATCGCGCACCCGCAATCCACTGCTGATGATGTCACATATTACATCATTCATGACATGGTCAGTGACATCACTGATGACATCACTGATGACATCACTGATGACATCACTGATGACATCTCAAATGACATCACTGATGACATCTCAAATGACATCACTGATGACATCTCATTTGATATTACTGATCACATCACTGATGATATCATTCATGTGATAATACGATGAACCTCTTCAGACTCCAATATAACCTTAGATACAATCAGTGTAAACAGACACTCACAGACTGTCACTCATCCATGGAGTTACTCACACACCTAGTCAGTCATGCAAAGAATCAATCACACCTCCATTTCCTCAACTATACAGTTATACAAACTTTACTTATTCAAACATATACTAACACATATTTACTCTCTTATACAATCCCTGATACAAGTTCACAATGATCCATACAGCCACTCACACATTCACTGGCTCTTATGCACAGTTATTTATATATGTCAACTCTCACATGTACTGTGTTTTACATATGTACTTACTTTGACATGTAGCACTGAGATATCCATTCACTCACCAATACACTCATGCACACAGTCAACCGCCCATACAGCTGTTTCCACATGCACTTTTGAACCCATACATCTAGTGAATCAACTGCTCACACATCTATGCACAGAGTCATACACCTCCCAGCCACCCACACACACACTCAGTCTCCCATACAAATACTTGGGCAACCAATGAATATCCCATATAGTTACTCATATAGGTACTTATCAACACATGCAGCAGTTTACAGAACAACAGACATAGTGATGCACAAATTAAGACAGTTTAGTCACTAACCCATGCACTCAGTGAGACACATTTAATCACTCACTCATACAGTCAGTCATGCACCTACTAAATCCTTCATCCAGACACTTATACATCCACTCATTCTTCAATATGTAAGACATATTTACACTTTACAGAAACATACAGTCACTGGATGTTGTCATCAGTGATGTCATCAGTGATGTCACTGACCATGTCATGAATGATGTAATATGTGACATCATCAGCAGTGGATTGCGGGTGCGCGATATATAGTTAGCGCAACTAACTATATATGGAATTTCAATGGTTTTATGCGAGTAAAATAAGGTTTTGTAAATGCAAATCCCTAACTATATATGGTCTATAACCTATGGTTTTTTCAGTGAATATATATATATATATTACCTACTGGCTATCGCCAGTAGGTATATATAGTTAGGATTAATTCCCTATGGAATTTTTGAAAATTCTATGTCTAATAACTTTGGCGTTTGTGGACGCAATCGGCTGAAATTTTCAGGAAAATGGCACATTTTGTTTCTGAGTATTATGAGAAAATTTGGGGGGGTTTCGTCAAGGGGGGGCTGAGAAAAAAGGGGGGTCCCAAAACGCGTTTTTAACATTGAGTTTTCCATAGGGCGGTTGGACTCACTTTTAGCTCGAACGGCTGAATGGATTTGCACGAAACTTGGCAAAATTGTAGGGACTGTTAGCCCGATGTGCCTTTGCTAGGTCTCAATATATGTGCTCCAGTAGTTTTTGAGAAATTAACGTTCAAAACAAGATATATATCTGTAACAGCGCTCCGGGCTGCGCTCCGGTCCGCTTACTTTTCGCGAAACGGAACTTTGCGCGCAGAAAGCTGATTGGCTCTCTGGCGTCTGTCAACATTCTAAACAGTCCGGAGCGGCCGCCATCTTATCTCTCGGTAGGATCGAGAGAGAAGAGGTGAAAAACGAAGGGGGAATTTATTGAAAGGGTGCAAGGTATACCCCTCTTGACCCCCTAGGATTGTTGTTGGGGTTATTAAAGGGTCCTGTGGGGAAAATAAAAAAAAAATTATTTTTCACGGTAGAAGCGTTTCCCGGGCCGCGAACTGGGCCGCAAACTGGTAGCGAAACGGGAATTCGCCATTTTGTGCTTCGTTTTAATTGTTTAGAGACAAAAATTATCGCTGCACATCGGCCACAATGCATGAATATCGTTGAAAAGTCAGCGATATTCATGCATTATCCAGCAAATGCTCTTAGCCGTGTTATCCACCTTCCATTGGATAACATGGCTAAAAACTGCTCTGTGCGTGAGCTTTTTTTTTTTTTTTTTTTTTTTGCTGCGTGACGTTTGTTAACGTTCGATTCGATGGAAATCAGGAAGTGTTGACCACCATTTTGTCACTGCGAGTAAATATTTTGTTATAAATGAATCCTTATTGATAAACATAGTCTGCGCCATGTTGAGTTTTGTCCAATGCCACAATTTTGTCGTGCACGGCAGCCATTTTAGATGCCTTGACCAGGGCCACTCTCTGCACGCCGCCGATTCTCAGCATGGCTCCCCACCCTCGCACGCATCTCCCCCACGCAATGGTCACCCCCGCTCTCTCTCTCATGCATGGGCCATATACTTCCCCCATCTGTGCTGCTCTTCTCTGAGAATCACACCCTGTGCCCGCTCGACACCTCCCTTTCACCCTATTCACTACCGCACCCTCTGACACTCCTCTTCATCTGTGTCCAATTGTCCAGGCCGGACCTAGGCTATCACCTAGCCCTGCTGATGTGGTTTATGGCCCCAGCTGTAGAGTATCCAGACATGCCAACCCTCCCGATTCAGGCGTGAGACTACTGATTTCAGTGCTAGTCTTTCGCTTCCCGATTCCTGCAAGGAAAAACCTGGGGGCATATTACCAACAACTAGCGGTAATTTTTGTCTCTAACTTGTTTAGAGACAAAAATTATTGCCGCACTTCGGCGAATTTTATCGCACATAAACCTTGCTATTAGCAAGGTTTATCGCAAATGCGATAAAAAACGGCCGCAATGCATGAATATTGTTGAAAAGTCAGCGATATTCATGCATTATCCAGCAAATGCTCTTAGCCATGTTATCCACTTCCCATTGAACAAGCGCATGGTCTTTTAAAGATTTGTGAAGTACTCGGGCGGCGGTGTGTGTGTGCCCTCTTTCAGGAGCGGGCGGGGGGGCACTGCCAGCAATTTGCAGGCCAGGCAGTGTTCAACACGTGCATCACCCTTTCTCTGCCTGCTATTGCGCTCCATGCTTCGGAAAGGTAAGAAAAAGAACGTGCATTTGAGTTTGAAATGTCCGATCTTGTAGCAGTACACTTGCAAAGCCCACACATGACAATAACCCGATTCAAGGCCCCATTCACCCGATTTTTAAAAAAAATATAGTACTCCAAGACAGTTACATTTTAAAACTTTATTAACATTTAAATATAACGAACGCAACAAAAACTGTAAATATATTTAACCATTTTTTGAAATTAACCAGAACTATAACGATAACAACAACATCAACAAAAATATAACTTTTATGCCTAAATTACGCAAACATTTAGCTAATCTGCTAAAGGGGGGAGTCGCAATTTCTTTACAATAATCAATAATGAAAAATCCACATCAATAGGGTTGCCCGTTTTCTCGATGCAGCACTATAGTGCAATATACACAGCACCTGGGGTGTCAAGAGTGAACAGGTCTTTCTTTGTTCCTTAAGATATTATCTCCGAGAATGCTGATGCATTGGTGTCTGTACACTTCTTTGTCAATTCTGTCAAGATGATAACTGCTTTATAAACAGACGATATCTTTGTTTAGTCATTAGTGTTAAGTGTGTCTGAAACTACAGTGCCCTTCTGGTTTTTTTTCTTCAGGCTCTACAGAGTTTTGTGTGTTGTTCTTTTGAGCGACAATTATTCCAGAGGTTTCAGGTTCACTTGTTTTGTCCTGCAGTGAGTTAACAGCTTTAGAGAGTTCATGTTTATTTGCTATGTCCTGCTGTTCGTCAACTGCTTCAGAGACGTCAGCCTCATTTTTTACGTTTCAGCAGATCCTGGACCTGCCCGGCCGCGCCCAAAATGGCGCCGGTGTAAATGGGACTCGTAATTGCTTGTTCTGTACTGGTTGCCCAACCTTGATATCACGAGATACATATGCAGTTTTGAAGCACATGGCGGAGGCTTGTCTGCTGTAGTGGGGCGCCCCTTTATCGTTTCAGTCGCCATTCCACCCGCTTTTGCTACACTGTGCCTTTTCCGCCATTCAGCTGTTTAGCGCCCGCTCTTACGGCTACAGCGTCTCGCTCACCATGTAGTTGAGTTGCTCCCACTCTTGCGGTGCAGCGATAGGCGGCTGCCACAGGACTCTTAAAATGGCGGCCGGCTCTTCGGATTTGGGCCTGGTCCAGTAAAATGGCCCTGGGACACCTTGGAACTCGGACGCTTGTCTGCCAGGGCTTGGGTTCCATTCTCGAAAGCGTCCCCTCAGCCTTGAAGATTGTACAAAAGTCTTGGGGGCCCTCGACTCCCGCAGGCTTCCGGTGGGGAGCGGCTGCCATGATTGCTTGCGGAATGGCCACGACGGAGCTACGAGATGGTGGTGCTCTCATGGTGACGCCAGCTTCAGTCTGAAACATCCAGAAACAAGGTGGGGCTTTCATCGTTTGGGGAAAAAAAATGTTTTAATCCAATGAAAAGTGTTATTTTTAGGTCACATGACCTAGTCTTACATAATTAGGAAAAGAAAAGTAAAATGAACCAATGAAAAGTTTTATTAACAAGTCACATGACCTGTTATGCTTACGTTACGCGCTGCGCGGCGCGCTCTGGATCGTTTCCGGGAAGCTGCGCCTTGCGCACCGGAGCACTTCCGGGTGCGCTAACGCGTCGCGTCATATGACGCATTACGCGACAATGCAGGTGCAGAATATAGTCAAAATGTCTCCACCAACCAGCGGTCGGAATACAACCGCTTTCAGCAGCCCAAAAAGTTTGGTCAAATCTTAAGAGCGGGAGCAACTCAACTACATGGTGAGCGAGACGTTGTAGTCGCAAGAGCGAGCGGTAAACAGCTGAATGGCGGAAGAGGCACAGAGTACCAAAAGCGGGCGGAATGGCAACTAAAACGGTAAAGGGGCGCCCTACGACAGCGTGTCTTCAGGTGAAACGGATTGTGGGACAAGGTCCAGAATGAAAGATTCTTCAAAAGGGAAAAAATTCCGCCGGACCCCGGGAGCCGGCCGCCTATGCCGGGGGCGATCTCAGGCCTCACCAGGGCAACACGACTTGGGGAGGGGGCAGGAGCCAAGCGCCCCCTCTCAGTCCGCGCCATCTCACCGCCCCTCGGGGGCCTCCGTCAAGTGGTTTAGGGAGGCACCGTATCACATTGTTTTCCAATGCAGTCAGGTCCACAAATGGACCCCACTTACTTTGAATAGTGAAGCTGCAGCAGGTGCAAATAAGGTTTAAACAGTGTTACAAGAGCTGCTTAGAACTCTGAAGTATGGCACTCTACAACCAGGACTTATGCCATTTATGTAAGGCAGTGACATGGAAGCAAGTCAGGGACAAAAAGCATGAACGAACATTCATGTATGAAAATATTATTTGGAGAAGGGGTAGAATCCAAACGTCCCCTGCCAGTTCGCGCCACTACACCGTATGTGGAAAATCTGAAGCCATCATTCTACAAACTCTCAACGCTTGTTATCAGTGCATGAGTTTCATGCTCGATCGATTGAGCTAGCCGGATCGGGCAATAAAAAGTATAAAATAGTTATGTAAATAGTTATTTAATAAAATGTTTTACTCTGTTTCTTTGCTGGTGTGTTGTGTATATTTATAATATTTGCATAGGGTTTGCCGTTATTTTGGGCGGTGTGGGTGGCGGAGTCGAGCTGTTTTGCAGCCCTCATGGTGTGGAGCTCAGTTCATTTCACTATTTTCGTATTTCTCATGAAGGGTTATTCCTAATGTTTGTATTTTACCGAGGTCAAAAAGAGATCGAATTAGTGGTCTACTGATTTTGCTCGATTACTTTTATTTTTTTACACGATTTTTCACTATCTGCAAAGACTAAACAGAGTATTGCGACTTTGTGCTTGTTTGTAAATAGAGAATGATCCAAAGAGAACCAATTGTAAAACAGTAAATGCTTGGATAATAATCAATCAAATGGAGAGACAAGCAGGTACGACGGATTACAACAGGGGTAAAGGTCTGAGTTAACTACCGTTCACTATCTGCAAAGAGAGAGTACTACTAAGAGAAAAGAGGGGAGTGGGGGGGGGCAGCGTTTAAAGCACATCAGCGTGCATAAACACGAAAACGTTTTTACCTATCACGTACTTGACATTTGACAGCTTTTGATATTTGCTATTAAAAAACCATTGAAATTCACAGAAAAAACCATAGGTTATACTCCATATATAGTTAGGAATTTGCATTTACAAAACCTTGAAAATTCAATGAAAAAACCATTGGTTTTAGGCCATATATAGTTAGGGATTTGCATTTAGAAAACCTTATTTTACTCGCATAAAACCATTGAAATTCCATATATAGTTATAAGCGCTAACTATATATCGTGCACCCGCAATCCACTGCTGATGATGTCACATATTACATTATTCATGACATGGTTAGTGACATCACTGATGACATCACTGATGACATCTCAAATGACATCACTGATGACATCACTGATAACATCTCATTTGACATGACTGATCACATCACTGATGATATCATTCATGTGATAATACCATGAACCTCTTCAGACTCTAATATAACCTTAGATACAATCAGTGTAAACAGACAGTCACTCATCCATGGAGTTACTCACACACCTAGTCAGTTATGCCAAAAATTAATCACACCTCCATTTTCTCAACTATACAGTTATACACACCTTACTTATTCAAACATATACTAACACATATTTACTTTACTCTCTTATACAATCTCTGATACATGTTCACAATGATCCATACAGCCACTCACACATTCACTAGCTCTTATGCACAGTTATTTATAGATGTCAACTCTCACATGTACTGTGTTTTACATATGTACTTAATTTGACATGTAGCACTGAGATATCCATTCACTCACTAATACACTCATGCACAGCCAACCGCCCATACAGCTGTTTCCACATGCAGTTTTGAATCTATACATATAGTGAATCAACTACTCACACATCTATGTACAGAGTCACACACCTCCCAGCCACCCATATACACACTCAGTTTCCCATACAAATACTTGGACAACCAATCAATAACCCATACAGTTACTCATATAGCTACTGATCAACATATGCAGCAGTTTGTAGAACAACAGATATAATGATGCACAAATTAAAACAGTTTAGTCACTAACCCATGCACTCAGTGAGACACATTTAATCACTCACTCAATCAGTCAGTCATGCACCTAGTAAATCCTTCATCCAGACACTTATACATGCACTCATTCTTCAATATGTAAAACATGTTTTAACTTTACAGAAACATACAGTCACTGGATGTTGTAATCAGTGATGTCATCAGTGATGTCATTTGAGATGTCATCAGTGATGTCATCAGTGATGTCACTAACCATGTCATGAATGATGTAATATGTGACATCATCAGCAGTGGATTGCGGGTGCGCGATATATAGTTAGCGCTTATAACTATATATGGAATTTCAATGGTTTTATGCGAGTAAAATAAGGTTTTCTAAATGCAAATCCCTAACTATATATGGCCTAAAACCAATGGTTTTTTCATTGAATTTTCAAGGTTTTGTAAATGCAAATTCCTAACTATATATGGAGTATAACCTATGGTTTTTTCTGTGAATATATATATATATATATATATATATATATATATATATATATATATATATATATATATATATATATATTCACTGAAAAAACCATAGGTTTCACACCAGTTATAGTTAGGAATTAGCATTTAAAAAACCTTTGAAATTCACTGAAAAAACCATAGGTTTCACACCAGTTATAGTTAGGAATTAGCATTTAAAAAACCTATTAAATTCACTGACAAAACCAGTTATAGTTAGCTGGAAATTTTACTGACATAAAACCATTGAAATTCACACGTTATAGTTAGTTGGACTCACTATAACTTGCGCGCCTGCAATGCACTGCTGATGACGTCACATATTACATCACTCATGACATGGTCAGTGACATCACTCATGACATCACTGATGGGGTCTACTCTGCCCCCTTATGGTCATTTCCCTCTTTGTTTTGGCCACCTCTCGTGTTTCGATCCTACCAAGACACAAGATGGCGGCCGCTCCGGACTGTTTAGAATGTTTACAGACACCCCAGAGCCAATCAGCTTTCTGCGCGCAAGTCGCGGTAAGCGCCCGGTGCGCGTACCGGTGCGCGTACCGGAGCGCGGCTATAGATATATATATTTTTTTGAACCTTAATTACTCAAAATCCACTGGAGCACTTATCTTGAGACATAGCAAAGGCACATCGGGCTACCAGTCCCTACAATTTTGCCAAGTTTGGTGGAAATCCATTCAGCCGTTCGGGCTAAAAGTGAAATCGACCGCCCTATGGAAATTAACATGGGGAAAACGCGTTTTGGGACCCCCCTTTTATCTCGGCCCCCTCTTGACGAATACCCCCCAAACTTTCAGGGAAGGACCGGAACGCCGCGAGGCCATTTTGAGGAAATTTTGAGGCAGATTCGTCAACCGGCGCCAAAGTTATTCCAAATAGAATTTTGAGATTTAACATTGAAAAAAATCCTAACTATAACTACCTACTGGCGACCGCCAGTAGGTAATATATATATATATATATATATATATATTCAATGAAAAAACCATTGGTTTTATTGGTTTTAGGCCATATATAGTTAGGGATTTGCATTTACAAAACCTTATTTTACTCGCATAAAACCATTGAAATTCCATATATAGTTAGATGCGCTAACTATATATCGCGCACCCGCAATCCACTGCTGATGATGTCACATATTACATCATTCATGACATGGTTAGTGACATCACTGATGACATCACGGAAGCCTGCGGGAGTCGACGGCCCCCAAGACTTTTGTACAATCGTCAAGGCTGAGGGGACGCTTTCGAGAATGGAACCCAAGCCCTAGCAGACAAGCGTCCGAGTTCCAATGTGTCCCAGGGCCATTTTACTGGACCAGGCCCAAATCCGAAGAGCCGGCCGCCATTTTAAGAGTCCTGTGGCAGCCGCCTATCGCTGCACCGCAAGAGTGGGAGCAACTCAACTACATGGTGAGCGAGACGCTGTAGCCGTAAGAGCGGGCGGTAAACAGCTGAATGGCGGAAAATGCACAGTGTAGCAAAAGCGGGCGGAATGGCGACTGAAACGATAAAGGGGCGCCCCACTACAGCAGACGAGCCTCCGCCATGTGCTTCAAAACTGCATATGTATCTCGTGATATCAAGGTTGGGCAACCAGTACACAACAAGCAGTTACGAGTCCCATTTACACCGGCGCCATTTTGGGCGCGGCCGAGCAGGTCCAGGATCTAGTCAAACATAACAAATGAGGCTGACGTCTCTGAAGCAGTTGACGAACAGTAGGACATAGCAAATAAACATGAAGTCTCTAAAGCTGTTAACTCACTGCAGGACAAAACAAGTGAACCTGAAACCTCTGGAATAATTGTCGCTCAAAAGAACAACACACAAAACTCTGTAGAGCCTAAAGAAAGAAAAACAGAAGGGCACTGTAGTTTCAGACACACTTAACACTAATGACTAAACAAAGATATCGTCTGTTTATGAAGCAGGTATCATGTTCACAGAATTGACAAAGAAGTGTGCAGACACCAATGCTATTAAGAAACACAAGGAAATCCCTAACGCATCAGCATTCTCGGAAGAGGTTGACACAGATAACATCTTAAGGAACAAAGAAAGACAAAATAAGGATGAGGAAGTTATCACTTTAGTTTTTTCATCAGCTAGCGACAGCAAGAAACATATTGTAATGGAGATTAGAGAGGCTACGAATGAATTATCAAAAATATCAAAAGAAATGGCTACTCCCCCCTTTAGCAGATTAGCTAAATGTTTGCGTAATTTAGGCATAAAAGTTATATTATTGTTGTTGTTGTTATCGTTATAGTTCTGGTTAATTTCTTAAAATGTTTAAATATATTTACAGTTTTTGTTGCGTTCGTTATATTTAATAAAGTTATATTATTGTTGTTGTTATCGTTATAGTAATAGTTTTCTTTGTAGATGTTTTTCCATCACCCGCCCAGGATATCACCACTGTTCCCCATGTCATAAAACCTTAGGATGTTCAATAACTGAAACAGCTAATATGGGTTTACTTACAGGGGACATCTTTTGTTCTATTTTGTAAAGTAAAACTATTGTGAACGCAAGTATTATACATAGTAAGTGTTTAATATAGCATTTCTCAGTCATTGGTTAAGCAGCTAGGACCTGTTCACTCTTGACACCCCAGGTGCTGTGTATGTTGCACTAAAGTGCTGCATCGGGAATACGGACAACCCTATTGATGTTGATTTTTCATTATTGATTATTGTAAAGAAATGGCGACTCCCCCCTTTAGCAGATTAGCTAAATGTTTGCGTAATTTAGGCATAAAAGTTATATTATTGTTGTTGTTGTTGTTATCGTTATAGTTCTGGTTAATTTCAAAAAATATATTTACAGTTTTTGTTGCGTTCGTTATATTTAAAAGTTAATAAAGTTTTAAAATCTAACTTTGTTGGAGTGCTATATATTTTTAAAAAATCGGGTGAATGGGGCCTTGAATCGGGTTATTGTCATGTGTGGGCTTTGCAAGTGTACTGCTACAGGATCGGACATTTCAAACTCAAATGCACGTTCTTTTTCTTACCTTTCCGAAGCATGGAGCGCAATAGCAGGCAGAGAAAGGATGATGCACGTGTTGAACACTGCCTGGCCTGACAAGTTGCTGGCAGTGCCCCCCCGCCCGCTCCTGAAAGACGGCACACACACACCGCCGCCCCGAGTACTTCACAAATCTTTAAAAGACCATGCGCTTGTTCATGAGGCTTAAATGGTTTATCACCCCTTCTAGAACCCCTGCATCGACCCTCTGACGTTTCCTGGAAGAATTAGCACGTAACACAATACCAAGCCCTGTCAGCTGAAACCCCCGAGAAATCATGGGGCATATTATCAAGGGGGTTTATTTCCGCTTTTTTGGCTTTAAAAGCCCAAAAAAAAGAGGTAAAATTATCTCCCTATTACCAAGCTGTCGCTAACACCAATTAGTGACAGCTAAAAGGAGATAGCGACCATCTTGGGCCCCGCTTTGCATGTCAGTGATATTTATCACTAATGACATGCAAAGTGGGCTTGCCAAGATTTTAGCGACTGGAAACAGTCCCTAACCATCGCTATCTCCTATTACCAACTTTTGGAGATATTCGCGCTAAGCGCGAATATCTCCAAAACCTAACACCTGCCCTGAGCAGTTTTTAGCCATGTTATCCAATGGGAAGTGGATAACATGGCTAAGAGCATTTGCTGGATAATGCATGAATATCGCTGACTTTTCAGCGATATTCATGCATTGCGGCCGTTTTTATCGCATTTGCGATAAACCTTGCTAATAGCAAGGTTTATGTGCGATAAAATTCGCCGATGTGCGGCGATAATTTTTGTCTCTAAACAAGTTAGAGACAAAAATTATCGCTAGTTGTTGGTAATATGCCCCCGGATTTTTCCTTGCAGGAATCGGGAGGCGAAAGACTAGCACTGAAATCAGTAGTCTCACGCCTGAATCGGGAGGGTTGGCATGTCTGGATACTCTACAGCTGGGGCCATAAACTACATCCGCAGGGCTAGGTGATAGCCTGGGTCCGGCATGGACAATTGGACACAGAGGAAGAGGAGTGTCAGAGGGTGCGGTAGTGAATAGGGTGAAAGGGTGGTGTCGATGCATGAGAGAGAGAGCAGGGGTGACCAGTGCGTGGGGGAGATGCTTGCGAGGGTGGGGAGCCGTGCTGAGAATCGACGGCGTGCAGAGAGTGGGCCTGGTCAAGGCATCTAAAATGGCTGCCGTGCACGACAAAATTGTGGCATTGGACAAAAAGGCAAGATGGCGCAGACAATGTTTATCAATAAGGATTCATTTATAACAAAATATTTTATCGCAGTGACAAATTGGCGGTCAACACTTCCTGATTTCCATCGAATAGAACGTTAACAGACGTCACGCAGCAAAAAAAAAAAAGCTCACGCACAGCCGCTGGAAGAGATGTATCAACAAATATGAGCCTCCTCAGCCACCCTCAGAAAACATAAGGGGATTAAGATACGTCTCCCGCACCCCCTTATACCTAGTAATTTAATTAAAACGAAGCACAAAATGGCGAATTCCCGTTTCGCTACCAGTTTGCGGCCCAGTTCGCGGCCCGGGAAGCGCTTCTACCGTGAAAAATCATTTTTTTTTATTTTCCCCACGGGACCCTTTAATAACCCCAACAACATTCCTAGGGGGTCAAGAGGTGTATACCTTGCCCCCTTTCAATAAATTCCCCCTTTGTTTTTCACCTCTTCTTCTCTCTCGATCCTACCGAGAGATAAGATGGCGGCCGCTCCGGACTGTTTAGAATGTTGACAGACACCGGGGAGCCAATCAGCTTTCTGCGCGCAAAGTTCCGTTTCGCGAAAAGTAAGCGGACCGGAGCGCAGCCCGGAGCGCTGTTACAGATATATATCTTGTTTTGAACGTTAATTTCTCAAAAACTACTGGAGCACATATATTGAGACCTAGCAAAGGCACATCGGGTTAACAGTCCCTACAATTTTGCCAAGTTTCGTGCAAATCCATTCAGCCGTTCGAGCTAAAAGTGAGTCCAACCGCCCTATGGAAAAATGAATGGGAAACGCGTTTTGGGACCCCCCTTTTTTCTCAGCCCCCCCTTGACGAAACCAAATTTTCAGGGGCTGCTCAGAAACAGAATGTGCCATTTTCCTGAAAATTTCAGCCGATTCCGTCCACAACCGCCAAAGTTATTAGACATAGAATTTCAAAAATCCCATAGGGAATTAATCCTAACTATATATACCTACTGGCGATAGCCAGTAGGTAATATATATATATATATATATATTCACAGAAAAAACCATAGGTTATAGTGGATATATAGTTAGGAATTTGCATTTACAAAACCTTGAAAATTCAATGAAAAAACCATAGGTTATAGGCCATATATAGTTAGGAATTAGCATTTACAAAACCTTATTTTACTCGCATAAAACCATTGAAATTCCATATATAGTTAGCTAACTATAAGCGCTAACTATATATCGCGCACCCGCAATCCACTGCTGATGATGTCACATATTACATCATTCATGACATGGTCAGTGACATCACTGATGACATCACTGATGACATCTCAAATGACATCACTGATGACATCACTGATCACAACATCCAGTGATTGTATGTGTCTGTAAAGTTTAAATATGTTTCACATATTGAAGAATGAGTGGATGTATAAGTGTCTGGATGAAGAATTTAGTAGGTGCATGACTGACTGTATGAGTGAGTGATTAAATGTGTCTCACTGAGTACATGGGTTAGTGACTAAACTGTCTTAATTCGTGCATCAGTATGTTTGTTGTTGTGTAAGCTGCTGCATGTGTTGATCAGTAGCTATAAGAGTGGCCATATGGGTTATTGATTGGTTGCCCAAGTATTTGAATGGGAGGCTGAGTGTGTGTGTGGGTGGCTGGGAGGTGCGTGACTCTGTGCATAGATGTGTAAGCAGTTGATTCACTAGGAGTATGAGTTCAAGAGTGCATGTGGAAACAGCTATATGGGCGGTTGACTGTGCATGGGTGTGTTGGTGAGTGAATGGATTTCTCATTGCTACATGTGCAAGTAAGTACGTATGTAAAACACAATACATGTGAGAGTTGAGATATATAAATAACTGAACATAAGAGCCAGTGAATGTGTGAGTGGCTGTATCGATCACTGTGAGCTTGTATCAGGGATTATATAAGAGAGTAAATATGTGTTATTATATGTTTGAATAAGTAAGATGTGTATAACTGTATAGTTGAGGAAATGGAGGTGTGATTGATTCTTTGCATGACTGACTAGGTGTGTGAGTAACTCCATGGATGAGTGACAGTCTGTGAGTGTCTGTTTATACTGAGTGTATGTAAGGTTATATTAGAGTCTGAAGAGGTTCATTGTATTATCACATGAGTGATGTGATCAGTGATGACAAATGAGATGTCATCAGTGATGTCATTTGAGTTGTCATCAGTGATGTCATTTGAGATGTCATCATTGATATCATTTGAGTTGTCATCAGTGATGTCATTTGAGATGTCATCAGTGATGTCATCAGTGATGTCACTGACCATGTCATGAATGATGTAATATGTGACATCATCAGCAGTGGATTGCGGGTGCGCGATATATAGTTAGCGCTTATAGTTAGCTAACTATATATGGAATTTCAATGGTTTTATGCGAGTAAAATAAGGTTTTGTAAATGCTAATTCCTAACTATATATGGCCTATAACCTATGGTTTTTTCATTGAATTTTCAAGGTTTTGTAAATGCAAATTCCTAACTATATATCCACTATAACCTATGGTTTTTTCTGTGAATTTCATTGGTTTTTTAATAGCAAATATGAAAAGCTTTAAAATGTCAAGTACGTGATAGATAAAAACATTTTCGTATTTATGCACGCTGATGTGCTTTGAACGCTGCCCCCCCCCCCTCCCCTCTTTTGCCTTAGTAGTACTCTCTCTTTGCAGATACTGAAGGGTAGTTAACGCAGGCCTTTACCCCCGTTGTAATCCTTCGTGCCTCCTTGTCTCTCCATTTGATTGATTGTTGTCCAAGCATTTACTGTTTTAGAATTGGTTCTCTTTGGATCATTCTCTATTTACAAACAAGCACAAAGTCGCAATACTCTGTTTAGTCTTTGCAGATAGTGAAAAATCGTGTAAAAAAATAAAAGTAATCGAACAAAATCAGTAGGCCACTAATTGGATCTCTTTTTGACCTCGCTAAAATAGAAATATTAGGAACAACCCTTCTTGAGAAATACGAAAATAGTGAGATGAACTGAGCTCCACACCATGAGGGCTGCAAGACAGCTCGGCTCCATCACCCATCCCGCACAAAATAACGACAAACCCTATGCAAATATTAAAAAGATAGACAACACACCAGCAAAGAAACAGGGTAAAACATTTTATTAAAAAACTATTTACATAACGTTGGTCTATAAGATGATGTCAGTAGTGGACCGATGTGTGAATAGATCGAAAACAGCACAAGGCTCCAAGATCCGGATAGCAAGCTCCTGGATGTTGGGTGCCATAGTTTAGAGTTCTGAATTTCAGCCTTTTTCAATGCCTGTGCTTTGTTGAATCAAAATGGCGGCTTGACACAAAGCTAACTCAAACGTTGTTACTGATGCTATGCAGACCAAAACTGGTTTTCAGTTTGTACATTTTTCTAGATTTTTCAATCCAAGTTTGGTTGACTTTGTAGAACGATGGCTTCAGATTTTCAACATACGGTGTGGTGGCGCTGACTGGGAGGGGGCGCTTCGCTCCTGCCCCCTCCCCAAGTAAGATTTTCATACGTGAAAGTACGTTAATGGTTTTGGTCCCTGAGATGCTTCGATGTCACTACCATTCTCAAATAGCATAAGTTCTGGATGTTGGGTGCCATAGTTAAGAGTTCTGAGCAGTGCTTGTAACACTGTCTGAAGCTTATTTCCACCTACTGCAGCTTCACTATTCTCAAAGTAAGTGAGTGTCGTTTGTGGACCTGACTGCATTAGAAAACAATGTGATATGTTACCTTCCTAAACAGCTTGACGGAGGCCCCTGAGGGGCGGTGTGATGGCCATGGACTCGGAGAAGACGCTTGGCTCCGACACCCTCCCCAAGTCTTATAGCACTGGTGTAGCCTGAGATCGCCCCCGACATAGGCGGCCGGCTCCCGGGGTCCGGCGGAACTTTTTGCCTTTTGATGACTCTTCAATTCTGGACCTTGTCCCACAATCCGTTTGACCTGAAGACAAGCTGTAGTGGTGCGCCCCTTTATCGTTTTAGTTGCTATTCCGCCCGCTTTTGCTACACTGTGCCTCTTCCGCCATTCAGCTGTTTTCCGCCCGCTCTTGCGACTACAGCGTCTCGCTCACCATGTAGTTGAGATGCGCCCGCTCTTGCGGTGCAGCGATAGGCGGCTGCCACAGGACTCTCAAAATGGCGGCCGGCTCTTCGGTTTTGAGCCTGGTCCACTAAAATGGCCCTGGGACACCTTGGAACTCGGACGCTTGTCTGCTAGGGCTTGGGTCCCATTCTCGAAAAGCGTCCCCTCAGCCGTGAAGATTCTACAAAAGTCTTGGGGGCCTCCGACTCCCGCAGGCTTCTGGTGGGGAGCGGCTGCCATGATTGCTCGTGGAATGGCCACGACGGAGCTACGAGATGGTAGTGGTCTCATGCTGACGCCAGCTTTAGTCTGAAACATCCAGAAACACTGTAGACTACCAATTCGATCAGTTCCGGTAGCGCCCCAACATGACCCGGAAGAGAAGAACTTGCCCTCCCCTCTTTGACTGATGGTTCTTGTTGCCTGTCCCCTCTGTTGTCATTTAACAGAACTTTTTGGACTGCTGAAAGGGGTTGTGTTCTGAACGCTGGTTGGTGGAGACATTTAGACTATATTCTTGACCTACGTTGTCGCGTAATGCGTTTTATGACACGCCGCGTTAGCGCACCCGGAAGTGATCCGAGGCGCGGCGCGCAGCGCGTAACGTAAGCATAACAGGTCATGTGACTTGTTAATAAAACTTTTCATTGGTTCATTTTACTTTTGTTAATTTAATGATGAAAAGCTTGGTCATATGACCTAAAAATTACGCTTTTTATTATTTTCGAACAATATTTTTTTTTCAAACATATGTTATAATATTCCAGGCTAATGTACTTTCCCGGAAAATTTACAACTGTCTTGCAAGTAAAATATATTCCTTTTTCGAGAAAGAGGGCGTTTCTTCCTTCCATGACGGAGCCGTTGAGTAAAAGAGATTCGGCCTGCTGTCTTAGTCGCCGATACGCCTGATTATCAGATTCTTATCGATCACTTTATGTTGCAGACATGAAAAACACAACTGCCCTTCACCATTTATCTTTACTGCGTTCCTACATATTATACCTTTTATCCGTCATGTAATTGGACTGCTTTATTTCACTTGCCTTTTACTGATTCGAAAACAGTCACTAAAAGTAAAAACTTTACAAATGAAAATACTACTACCGTGTTTTGTTTTAAAAACCTTTATTGTGAAAATGTCAGTATACAAATACGGGCCTATAACCACGTGGGCCGGCCACGGAGCAAACTGAAATCGTATATGATGAGGAGACATTTACACTGTAGAAGAACGGAACGAGCGGGCCATTAGGTGACAAGAACAAAGGTGTCTAACAGTTGCGGAATCGGTGGACGTACATTTTGTAATTAAAATACGACAGGGCCACTTACAATAACATTTTCTAGATATACATTTGCGGGCAAAGAGTTACGAGTCCCATTTATACCGGCGCCATTTTGGGCGAGGCCGGGCAGGTCCAAGATATAGTCAAAATGTCTCCACCAACCATCGGCCAGACCAGAACCCCTTTCGGCCCTTTATGCTACAAGATGGTGTCTTCCATTCAGAAAATATTGGTGGCAGCATTTTGAAAGGAAACAGAAACAGCCGTTCTCCTAGTGAGTTTCACATTGTTACATTTAGGAAGAATGTTGAAGAGTAGTATGTGGAAAATCTGAAGCCATTTTTCTACAAACTCTCAATCAGACTTGGATGGAGAAAAAAAAACCTGAAGAATGTACAAACTGAAAACCAATTTTTGTCTGTATAGCACCAACAGTAACGCTTGAGTCAGCTTTGTGTCAAGCCGCCATTTTCATTCAATCAATAGCGTCCCCCTGCACACATTCAGGGACCTGGTCGTGTCTTCAGATGAAACGCATTGTAGGAAAAGAAGCAGAAAGGAAAAGGAAAAAAGTTCCGCCGGACCTAGTGAAGCTGCAGCAGGTGCAAATAAGCTTCAGACAGTCTTACAAGCACTGCTCAGAACTCTCAACTGAGGCACTCAACATCCAGGACTTGCCATTCGGATCTTGGCACCTTGTATTTTTGTTTTGTTTTTGATGGAGGGGAAACAACAAAAAAGAGACATTGAAAAAGGCTCAACAGTGCAGGGCGCCTTGTGCTGGTTCCGACCTATTCACACATCGGTCCACTACTGACATCACCTCATAAACCAACGGGGCACCCCACGCCGACTTTCGGCGCAGCATTGTAGGATGGCCACACCAGTGCGGCAATTTTCTGGACACCACCTCGGTGCCATCCAGATCTCGGCGCGTTCATTCAATCAATAGCGTCCCCCTGCACACATTCAGGGACCTGGTCGTGTCTTCAGATGAAACGCATTGTAGGAAAAGAAGCAGAAAGGAAAAGGCAAAAAGTTCCGCCGGACCTAGTGAAGCTGCAACAGGTGCAAATAAGCTTCAGACAGTCCTACAAGCACTGCTCAGAAATCTCAACTGAGGCACTCAACATCCAGGACTTGCCATTCGGATCTTGGCGCCTTGTGCTGGTTCCGACCTATTCACACATCAGTCCACTACTGACATCACCTCATAAGCCAACGGGGCACCCCACGCCGACTTTCGGCGCAGCATTGTAGGATGGCCACACCAGTGCAGCCACTTGCTGGACACCACCTCGGTGCCATCCGGATCTCAGCGCGTTCGAGTCACTGTGCCGGAAGAGTGACCGGAACTCAGCTGAACACGCCGTCTTTCGGCGCAGCATTGTAGGATGGCCACACCAGTACGGCAATTTGCTGGACACCACCTCGGCGCCATCCGGATCTCGGCGCGTTCGAGTCACTGTACCGCAAGAGTGACCGCAACTCAGCTGGACACGCCGTCTTTCGGCGCAGCATTGTAGGATGGCCACACCAGTGCGGCAATTTGCTGGACACCACCTCGGTGCCATCCGGATCTCGGCGCGTTCGAGTCACTGTACCGCAACAGTGACCGCAACTCAGCTGGACACGCCGTCTTTCGGCGCAGCATTGTAGGATGGCCACACCAGTGCGGCAATTTGCTGGACACCACCTCGGTGCCATCCAGATCTCGGCGCGTTGTGTTGCCTTCGGCCTATTCGCACATCGGTCCGCTACTGACGCCGCCTCACGTGCCAACGGATTTTCTACGCTTTTTGTAGCCCTATGTCGCATAACAGGTCATGTGACTTGTTTATAAAACTTTTCATTGGTTCATTTTACTTTTGGTTTCCTAAAGATGGAAGGCTTGGTCATATGACCTAAAAATAACACTTTTCATTGGTTTAGAACATTTTTTTTCCCAAACGATGAAAGCCCCACCTTGTTTCTGGATCATTCAGACTGAAGCTGGCGTCAGCATGAGAGCACCACCATCTCGTGGCTCCGTCGTGGTCATTCCGCGAGCAATCATGGCAGCCGCTCCCCACCGGAAGCCTGCGGGAGTCGGGGGCCCCCAAGACTTTTATACAATCTTCACGGCTGAGGGGACGCTTTTCGAGAATGGAACCCAAGCCCTAGCAGGCAAGCGTCCGAGTTCCAAAGTGTCCCAGGACCATTTCAGTGGACCAGGCCTAAAACCGAGGAGCTGTCCGCCATTTTAAGAGCCATGTGGCAGCCGCCTATCGCTGCACTGCAAGAGTGGGAGCAACTCAACAACATGGTGAGCGAGACGCTGTGGCCGCAAGAGCGAGCGCAACTCAGCTAGATGGCCGCCACCTGGGGAGGCCCGTTCACGCCGGCTCCCCCACGCCCCCCCCCCGGGCCGCCGCACGCCAATTTTCGGAACAGCATTGTAGGATACCAAAACCAGTGCGGCAGTTTACTGGACATCACCTGGGTGCCTGTCGTACATGTTGTGTCAGCCATGTGACACTGGACACAGACCGCTACTGACGAGGCCTCCCCCCGCACCACCCGGGACGCCCCACGCTGTTTTTCTGTGCTGCATTGTAGGATCCCTAAACCAGTGCGGCACCCAGGCGACATCACCTGGGTGCCGTCCAGAACTCTGCACGTTGTGCTGCCTTGGGACTATTCGCACAACAGACCGCTACTGACGAGGCCTCCCCCCGCCCCACCCGGGACGCCCCACGCCAATTTTCGGAGCAGCATTGTAGGATCCCTAAACCAGTGCGGCACCCAGGCGACATCACCTGGGTGCCGTCCAGAACTCTGCACGTTGTGCTGCCTTGGGACTATTCGCACAAAAGACAGCTTCTAACCATTGTTGCTTTTTGTGTTGAGAAATGTTTAAATGTTTTTAGTTTTTGTTCCGTTTGTTAAAGTTAGTAGTTAATAAAGTTTTATAACCTTACTTTGTTGGAGTGTTATCTATTTTTTTAAAAACGGGTGAATGGGGCCTTAAATCGGGTTATTGTCATGTGTGGGCTTTGGAAGTGTGCTGCTGCAGGATCGGACATTTCAAACTCAAATGCACGTTCTTTTTCTTACCTTTCCGAAGCATGGAGCGCAATAGCAGGCAGAGAAAGGGTGATGCACGTGTTGAACACTACCTGACCTGGCAAGTTGCTGGCAGTGCCCCCCCGCCCGCTCCTGAAAAAGGGCACACACACACCGCCGCCCCGAGTACTTCACAAATCTTTAAAAGACCATGCGCTTGTTCATGAGGCTTAAATGGTTTATCACCTCTTCTAGAACCCCTGCATCGACCCTCTGACGTTTCCTGGAAAAATTACCATGTAACACAATACCAAGCCCTGTCAGCTGAAACCCCCAAGGAATCGTGGGGCATATTATCAAGGGGGTTTATCTCCGCTTTTTTGGCTTTAAAAACCATGAAAGCGGAGATAAAATTATTTCCCTATTATCAAGCTGTCGCTAACACCAGTTAGTGACAGCTAAAAGGAGATAGCGACCATCTTGGGCCCCGCTTTGCATGTCAGTGATACTTATCACTAATGACATGCAAAGTGGCGTGCCAAGATGTTAGCGACTGGAAACAGTCCCTAACATCGCTACCTTCTATTACCAACTTTTGGAGATATTCGCGCTAAGCGCGAATATCTCCAAAATCTAACACCTGCCCTGAGCAGTTCTTAGCCATGTTATCCAATGGGAGGTGGATAACATGGCTAAGAGCATTAGGTCGATAATACATGAATATCGCGGACTTTTCTGCGATAATAGCAAGGTTTATCTGCGATAAAAATCGCCGATGTGCGGCGATAATTTTTGTCTCTAAACAAGTTAGAGACAAAAATTATCGCTAGTTGTTCGTAATATGCCCCCGGGTTTTTGCTTGCAGAAATCGGGAGGCGGGAGACTAGCACTGAAATCAGTACTCACACGCCTGAATCAGGAGGATTGGCATGTCTGAATTCTCTACAGCTGGGGCCATAAACTACATCCGCAGGGTTAGGTGATAGCCTGGAACCAGCCTGGCATCTAAAATGGCTGCCGTGCACGACAAAATTGTGGCATTCGAAAAAAGGCAAGATGGCGCAGCCGCTGGAAGAGATGTATCAACATATATCAGCCTCCTCAGCCACCCTCAGGAAACATAGGGGATTAGGATATGTCTCCCGCACCCCCTTATACCTAGTACTTTAATTAACGAAGCACAAAATGGCGAATTCCCGTTTCGCTACCAGTTTGCGGCCCAGTTCGCGGCCCGTGAAGCGCTTCTACCGTGAAAAATCATTTTTTTTTTTTTTTCCCCACGGGACCCTTTAATAACCCCAACAACATTCCTAGGGGGTCAAGAGGGGGATACCTTGCCCCCTTTCATTAAATTCCCCCTTAGTTTTTCACCTTTTCTTCTCTCTCGATCCTACCGAGAGACAAGATGGCGGCCGCTCCGGACTGTCACGCAGCAAAAAAAAAAAAAAAGCTCACGCACAGCCGCTGGAAGAGATGTATCAACATATATCAGCCTCCTCAGCCACCCTCAGGAAACATAGGGGATTAGGATACGTCTCCCGCACCCACTTATAACTAGTAATTTAATTTACGAAGCACAAAATGGCGAATTCCCGTTTCGCTACCAGTTCGCGGCCGCGCTTCTACCGTGAAAAATCATTTTTTTTTTTTTCCCCACGGGACCCTTTAATAACCCCAACAACATTCCTAGGGGGTCAAGAGGGGGATACCTTGCCCCCTTTCATTAAATTCCCCCTTCGTTTTCCACCTCTTCTTCTCTCTCGATCCTACCGAGAGACAAGATGGCGTCCGCTCCGGACTGTTTAGAATGTTGACAGACACCGGAGAGCCAATCAGCTTTCTGCGCGCAAAGTTCCGATAAGCGAAAAGTAAGCGGACCGGATCGCTGCCCAGAGCGCTGTTACAGATATATATCTTGGTTTGAACGTTAATTTCTCAAAAACTACTGGAGCACATATATTGAGACCTAGCAAAGGCACATCGGGCTAACAGTCCCTACAATTTTGCCAAGTTTCGTGCAAATCCATTCAGCCGTTCGAGCTAAAAGTGAGTCCAACCGCCCTATGGAAAACTCAATGCAAAAAACGCGTTTTGGGACCCCCCTTTTTTCTCAGCCCCCCCTTGACGAAACCCCACCAAATTTTCAGGGGCTGCTCAGAAACAAAATGTGCCATTTTCCTGAAAATTTCAGCCGATTCCGTCCACAAACGCCAAAGTTATTAGACATAGAATTTTCAAAAGTCCCATAGGGAAAAAATTCTAACTATATATACCTACTGGCGATAGCCAGTAGGTAATATATATATATATATATATATATATATATATATATATATATATATATATATATATATATATATATATATATATATATATATATATATATATATATTACCTACTGGCGGTCGCCAGTAGGTAGTTATAGTTAGGACCTAGTTTCCATAGGAAATCCTCAACATTCTATTTGGAATAACTTTAGCCCTGGTGGAAGAATCTTTGCGAATTTCTCAAAGAAGATCGCTCGGTCCGCTGCGCTCCTTCCCTGAAAGTTTGGGGGGGATTGGTCAAGTGGGGGCTGAGATAAAAGGGGGGGTCCCAAAACGTGTTTTCTCCATGTTATTTTCCATAGGACGTTTAGACACGGCTACAGGTCGAACGGCTGAATGGATTTATAAGAAATTTGGCAAAACTGTTGAGTCCGGTTCGCAGATTACGCTTTTTTGGAATGGTGTAAATCCGTTCAGTAGTTGCTGAGAAAATTAATGTTAAAGTCAATTAAATATCCATACGCGCGCAAGGGTGCGCGCACCCAAACGGCTGCGAGTGAGCGGATTTTTTTTTTGCTGCGTGACGTCTGTTAACGTTCAATTCGAAGGAAATCAGGAAGTGTTGACCGTCATTTTGTCACTGCGAGTAAATATATTGTTCATTTCAAAGCGTTGGAACATGGAAAGGGGAGAAGGTAGAGATTGTCTTGCGGCGTAGGTTTTCTCAGGGTGTGCAGTAAGGTCCTTAAACGCGGAAATATATATATATATATTTTTTTTTAAGTTGCAGGGTGCGCGCACCCGGTGGCGCACACCTATTTTCAAGAGTGTGAAAATGGAGATAAATCAGAAGTTTGAGTGCTTAGATATAAGGTGGCTCTGAAAAGAGCCCTTGTGTTCATTGAGTTTTTTCTGCATTTATAAGTAAGTACCGATGCAGAGCCTGATGTTGCAGAGGAAGATTCTGTTTCCCTCATCCGTGAAATGAACACCGTCTCTTCTATAGACGTCTTGCATGTGGTAAAGCAAGTTGTTGTGGTAAATAGAACCCATGCTATAATCTCTGAGGAAAGCAGAAACAGATGTATTTACATGTCTCCTTGCTTTCTCAATTTGTGCACAATGTTGAATGGACCAATTCCATTTCTGTCTTTGGCATATATTGGAATATACCAAGGCAGTTCGAGGAAAAAGTGTCATCAATTGTCGAAAGGTGTCTTTTAGAAGCATTTCCAGACCTACCCCAGTCATTATGCCTAGATCGTTCTCATCACAGTGCACAATTATAAGGTCTGGTTCTGGGAGATGCATAAAAGTTTTCACCAATGGAATCAATTGGTGACATTTCAATCCTCTTTGGCCAATCCACGTTATGTGTACATTTGCTAAATCAAGGTTGGAAATACCTCTGCTTGCTGCATATTTTCCACTCCAGTGAATATAACTGTATCCTAAAAGCCAAACCTTCATTTTCAAGGGATATGCAGTCGTCCTCCGATGGGTTCTGGAAGTGGAATGGTAGTTAGAAGCTGAAAGTCAGGATAAAAAAAAAATGAGGCTGGGTGTGGTTGAAAAAATAAAAATGATTGGTTGATTGTAATACCTCAAGATTGAAGACTACGTTGCATGTTAATGTTTATGTAAAATGAAAAGTACTATTGGGTGTGAAAAAAATGACATGTAACAGAGCTGTGGATTGGCAGGTGTTTCTGAAGGGAAAACAGTCTTGTTAGTTTGCTGTAGACCGTTGAGATATGAACTTTTGACCTCTGCCTTCAGCCAGGTGCAGAATGAGGTGTTACCATGGAAACAGCCAGAGATGGCAGTGGGTGATGGGTGACTTTTATGTGACATTAAAAATATTGTGAGGGACAACCAATTGAAATGTAAATTGGATTTTACAATTTTGCGTGACGAAATATGATTGGCTGAAGAGAGTTATATGAGTCTGTATTGACTGGATATCTGTGCCATTGAATTTTGGTTGCAGTGATAGAAGCTTAATAGAGAGTTCCGTCAAACGAATATCTGTTTTGTGACTGTCACTGTTGTACTTCGTACAAAGCATTGGTAAAGGTAAGTCTGTAACAGTTTGTTTTATCATGTACCGTAAAATTTGGTTCAGTCACAAACATTGATTGATTTTCCTAGTAGCCTGAAAGAAAACTAATTTTTGGCTGTCATAATGTGTTGTATTTCAAAAACTAATTTTTTTTCATTTAACTGTGAAATACACAGTATAAAATATGTTTAATATAGAGAGTAATTATTTGTGAGATTTTGAAGCTTTTATATATAATGAGAGAACTTGTTCATGAAGTGAAAAAATGATATAAGCAGAGAGACAGATAATGCAGATAGAGAGAGAAATGGTAAATTACTTGTGATACCGTCGTCAAAAAATGCTAATGGTTAATGAATTCGTAAACTTTTTGTCAGACGACAAAATTACAGGGCGGTTTCTGGACGCGGCCTGCATTGGTGGGCGTAGTTTGAGAGGGGCAGGTAGTTGAGTGCAATAAAATGAAAAGTTGGTATATTACTTGTGATACCGTCTTGAAAAAGTGGTAATGCTTAATGAATTCTTAAAGTTTCTGTCAGACGACAAAATTGCAGTGTGGTTGGTGGCCGTGGCCGGCACTGGTGGGGCGAGAGGGAGGGGGAAGGGGGCCAAAGTGGTAATGTTTAAGGTATTCACAAATTTTCTGTTAGACGACAAAATTATAGTGCGGTTTCTGGCCGCGGCTTGCACTGGTGGGGTGAGAAGGGGAGGTGGTCGAGTAAAATAAAATGAAAAGTTTTGACCATGAGGTTGTACACAGATTTGTGTAGTAAATGTGTTCGTAAATTGAGGTACCAAACGGAGTATAAAAATATCTCTCTCACTCCTGGATCATTAAAATGACATACTGGCCATATCTTCGTATAAATAATGTTGACATCATTTCAGATTTACATTGGCTACACTCCATGTTGTGATCAGCTGCATTTACTAGCTTATTAAAGGAGACTGATTTACTGTCTGGCAAAGTTAAATATATAAATCTTTCTGAGTCTACACTAGTAGTACTTGATACCATACAGTTCTCGCAGTCATGCTGCCATTGATAAGAAAGCCCAAACAGGTGATCTACATCTACACCCTCATCTTGCAATACATCAAGCATATACATTAAAAACTCCTGACAATCCTGCTGATTATTTTCAGAGAAGTCTGTTTGACCTGAACATTCATCTAACAGATAACGAACTTCAGACACACTTTCTACTTTTGTTCGATCAGTGCTACATTTCTCTAACACAGAATTCAACAAACAGCATAAACTTTGTTCCGAATTGAACACAATCTGTTCTTTTAAAGTCTCTAGTGAAAAGAGAACATTAACCACTACATTTGCATAGCAGTTGACACCAGAACTGTTTTCAAATTGAAAACCGACAACATCTTCAACAGAATCCACTTTCTTTCTGCTTACAATTTTCGGTTCATCGACTTTTGGGCTTTTTGCTACAACCTCCCTACTATTACTGATATTTCTTCGTTTCCGGCCTAACACACGTTTCTCAAACAAAGGCTATTGAGGCAAATGTGGCGCATACTCTTTTCTTAACCTATTGTATTCCTTAACACAATCTAGATCCGCACAAATGTTTGTGACATCACAGTCAATCAAGTACAATCCCGATAAAGTTCTAACTCGTGACAATGCCACATATGCCATACCCTCCTTGAACACAGAACTGCCAATATTCACCAATGCACTATCTACACTTAAACCTTGCGATTTATGGATTGTCACCGCATATGCCAAGCAAACAGGAAACTGTTTACGGCGAACATATAAGTCTTTAACAAGCAAAAACCTAGCAGAACAACGACCAATTAGCTGTACTTCCTCAATGCCATCAAATTAAATTTTTAAAAATTCTATTCCATCTCTATTTCTGTATTTCTCAAAATCAACAACATTACCCATTGATCCATTTACCAGACCTCTTTCAACATGTAAATTCCTTCTCAAAATGATTCGGCAATTTAAAACACATTCAAAGTCTTTTCAAAACCCGCTGTTTTAGATATAGTCTTCTCTAATGAATCCAATTTTGATTTCAAATTCTCTGACAAAATAATTGTTGATCCCATATGCTCTATTCTGTCAATAGCTTCAAGTTTCACAATCTCTTGCTTTTCTAAATTCAACATTTTGTTGTTGAAGATGGCACATTCTGCAAGAGTTGGCATCAAACATATTCCGGATTTCTTCTCAGTAATTTTCTGAAAAATATTCTCAGGCACAATGTCTTGTTCAGGATATAAATTTGACAGTAATCGTGCATTTAAAGCTTCTTTTCCATGCTCGGTCACTTTTCCAATTCTAATATCTTGTAGAATATTCTTGTAATCTTCATCCTTCGCCTGACGCATATTTTCATGCAGTTCAGCATAATTGAAATTTAACCATATATTGACGTTGCCAATGCTCCCTAGGCACTTCCTGGTATCTTCATGCGTGAGTATTTTGAACACAGGTTGTCCTTTTACTGGTGTCAGCTGCAGAAGATCTCCGAAAACAATGATGTGTTTGCCACCACATAACACATCATACTCAGTTTTAAGAACTTCTTGCATTCTCAAATGCACAAAGGCAAGCATGACATTGGAAACCATGCTTACTTCGTCAATGATAAGAAGTTTCATTTTCCTCAAGACTCTTGAAACTTCACAACAAGCCTCCCCAGATAACTTGTGGTATTGTAATTTGTTGTCATGCTCCACTGGCAGCATCAGTAGACGATGCAAAGTAATCCCTTTAATGTTATGAGCTGCCAGTCCAGTTGGAGCGGTCACAACACAAGACAGCGATGACTCAGTCCTTTCCTGCAAATAACATGAAATTGCTTTAATGAGGAAACTTTTTCCAGTTCCCGCTTCTCCACTCACGTACAGTCGGACAGGCTTCAATGATGTACATGAGCACTCTTTCTTCTCATGACTTAATCCATGCTCAATTTGCTTGGTAACTTCATCATATATTTTCCTCTGCTCAACGTTGAGTTGTTTTTCCAAGTCTTCTAAGTTAACTGCATCCTCCTGAGCATGTGCCATGGCTCTTTCCACTTCATTCATAGCAGTGGCAGCTTCATTTTCGATAATAGGTCCTCCTAGTGGATCCTGACTCAATGAAACAGAACTCTGACTGTCCTGAGAACTGTCTCTGGCAATCTCGGCTGCAATCGTTGCTTCCTGCTCAATTTCCAAAGTCAACATTTCTTGATATTTGGGAAAAGCAGGACATTCTATGGTCTCCTTAGCAGCAGTGAAAGAGTCTTCGTAACAGAGGAAATCTCCAAGCAGTTCCTCTTCTGCACGCCAAGTCTTGAAAAGTTGCAAAAGTGCTAAATAGAAAAACTCCTTTTTTTCTGGAGATTCGCCACTCAATTTTCGATGGTTTACTAATTGGCATTTTCTTTGCTTGACCAGACATCCCTCACTTCCAATTACAGCATACACTCCTTTCTCAATATCTTCTTTGATGTTCCTCTTGAATATATAATTTTGTAGAACCACATATAGACAAACATTCTCAAGGTGACTGCTTCGATTTGGATAATATGTATCCAACATGTTGGTCTTCAAAATGTCGGTACTGTTTGGTTCCTTTTCTGCCAAATACTCAATTTCCCGGACAGGTTTTAGAACTCGATTTCGCGTTGCAGCAAGACCAAGACTCGCCCAAACGATACTCCTGGATTTGGCATAGAGACTTGCTGAAGACAACCGGTCAGAACATTCGTAAGCTCCGATTTCTCGATGCGACAACATCTTCAGACTGAAAATGTACAACTTCTTGCTGAGGCTCTGTCATGGGAAATGTCCTCCCACATATCCTTCAGTTCTGTCTTTTCTTTTTTGGTGATGTAAGATGTCACATACCGAGCCACAGCCATACAGTTGTCAGCCACAAACTGTATATCCATGTTAGCATTCCACATGGACAAAATCACTGGGTTGTAGTCGTTGATGTACTTGGACTCTTCGTTCCTTTTCAAATTGTATGTATTTTTGGGTGATTTCCTCGTCACATTATGTCGCAGCGAAGACATCAAACTGTTCACTCTTCCTTTAGAAATGACCGGTCGTGGAAAGTTGAAACGACATTTGGTGTAGAACTTGTCCTTGTTTCTGAATTTACGATGACAGTACTTTCCACAACGATGGCTTTGGAAACGTAGAACTTGTTCTCTTAGGCTTTTCTTCTCCGTTGCGTTTGGAACAGCACACGTAGAATACTGTTCTATGAAATTCATCACTAAGTCATCCGGATCTGTTCCAAATTTAGGTGCATCCTTGATCCACAACAACATATGTATATGAGGAGCACCTCTTGCTTGGTACTCCTTTCTCCAGAAGAAATCCAACACCTCTCCAAGAGGTGGATTCTTCTAATTTGTAATGAAAGACATCATAGCTTCAAATCTATGATTGAAGTACCTGCATACATTCACTGGATCCAAAGAACACAGTTCTCCAGGTGTCTTGAATTCAATGTTTTCAATATTTCCATTTGCCTCTCGTAGAAATTCAAGTAAGTCTTCCCAGCCATACTCGGCACAGCTCAGAGTAAGGAACCATGTTGGAGTTCCTAAGTTCCTCAGCATACATTTTAAATCACCATGACGACGGTACCAGTACTCATTAGTACCACGCTGACACGCCATGAGATTAATTAGGTGAGAATCCAAAATACTGTCTTGGACATTGACTTTATGCATAAAGTCACTTGCCGAGATGTTTCGCATCTGTATACCACTTTTTAAGATGTGGTTCACTGCATATGACAGTCCAGACAGATCGCTTTCAAACAGGAGATGAAACAAATAGGGAATGCATTGACGAAACCTAGGATCTTCTGCATACAATCGTAAAGTACAGTATTCAGACGCAGGAATTTGATGAGGTCGCTCATCATATCTTCCTCCTTGACCTGTTGGAAATAGCTGTGGGAAACACCGAGCTTCCAAACTTTCCTCCCAAACACTAATGGGACTCCCTTTGGCTTGTTTCATTTGAAACAACTCAATTGCATTCCCCATGACTTCCTTGGAATGCAAAGGATGAACACTATAATGTTCATATATTTCTTCACTTTTAGAGGCCTCTACTTTCTCAATTTGGCCAGCACACAAATCGCTATCCTCTTCATCACTTACTTCCTCTTCTGCAACATATACATTTATATAGTACTTATTATTTTTCTTCAAATACAATGTTGCCTTTTTGACTTTCCTAACATGCACTAAATCTTGCCATATTTTCTTATTCTTTGTCGGAACCCCATTAACCAAGATAACCAGAGGTTCCTCTTCCACTTTTTCTACTCCAATTGTGTTAATGTTTTTGTTCAAATCCAGAGGCAAATAAAGAACTCTTCCCTTTAATCCTCTCTGTAAATCTGATGGAGGCAACTTCCCTGTCTTTGGCTCCATTCTTACAATAGCCTGAAAGGGATGGATACTTTGAATCAAAATAGATTCATAAGTATTTAAATCCTTCAATTCAGAAGGAACCTCAACCAATTCCAGATTATTATGAACCGCCCTTGCAGGCTTCTGGTTTTTGTTTAATTTGTTACAACAATAAGTACACACACGTTGATCCGATCCCAAATCAAAATAATTTTCTACCATCAAGTATGTGGCAAAATCCTTCCATTCACTATTATTTTCCCTTTCACTTTTTGCATATAAACCCACTAACTTAGTCTGATTCTTATAATAAGTGCGTCGACAACACACACAAGTGAAATTAGGCCTCTCACTTGATTTCATCTGAAACGTGGCAATTTCCTTCTGAAATTTATCTGTACTAGAAACCTGTACATTATCTTCAACATTACCCTCTACTTCTGGGTCAATTTGAACATTCTCATCTTTATTTCCAAAGTAATAAAACTCAATTTCTTCACAAATATTCTTGACATCTATTTCAGAACCATGCAAAAGAGCAGCACATAATTGTTTAAGCATAATTGCTGGACTCTTAGCATGATACAACATTCTCACTATTTTCCTGACTTTATTATGATGCACTGCTAGCATCCTGAAATGATGAAAAACACTCTGGCATACTCTCCTGGAAAGACAAGCCAGTGAATGACCACGCAAACCTGTGATTTGTCTCACTCTGCAAGGATCTAAATCTTGCAACAACTTCATTTTCTGCTTCAAACTTTTCTTATTAAATGTCCGTACAAAATCACAAAGCAAATTGATGGAATCCTGTCGCACACTGCAAATAGAACTACACTTCCAAATGTACACAGGACCCTTAGGACGTCTTCCTAAAACCTCATTACCTAACACCTCGTCTGTCTCTGTTGTCACAAGTTTTTCTTTTTCAACTGGACAACCATCCTTCACTTCATAAGCTCGACCACTGGTGTCAACTGCAAACACCAAATCATTATCCTGAAAATAACTCTCCTCATTAAAAAATGCCTCACAACTTGAACTATGCATCCATTCTCCGGAAAAAACTTCACAAAAGTTACTACGATTTACTACTCTCTTCCATCTACTATTAGATTTGAAATCAGAAATTACCTTGTTTAGTTTCCTAATTCTATTAATTACCAAAATAAATAACTTTCGCTTAATTTCAAAAGCATGATCAATAATTTTCTCTACATTTTTCTTCTTCTTATAAAATGCCACTTTCTGTTGGCCTTTCTTAATATTTTTTAATAAATTAACTATTATCCTGTTGCGGAACATTCGTTTTCGAATGTCCCTAAACTGTTGTTTCCTTCTACTATCATGCAGAAAGTTATCTCTTGCTCTACCAGTAACATTTTTGATTGGTCTTTCCTTTCCATTTAAATTGCTTCTCTTTTTCTGGACTGAAACATTTTTTGTAGAAATACTTTTTTTACTACAAATATTTCTTATGAATGATTTTGTGCTCTTACCCGGAGCTTTCTTGGTGATTTCACAAGTTTTTGGGGGAGAGGACTGCTGCATTAATAGATGATCCTGCTGTCTTTGACGTTTTCTAGCCTTTCTAATTCGATTCTTAGTTGGCATTTTTCTAATCTGCAGTTGAATCTGTGGAAAAATATAATTAAAAATGTTATTAATCACAATTACTAAACAGTAAATGAATAACAGTCATCTAAAACTTAACACCCTACTTATTATTTAACATAGCAAATCTTTTGCACCATCACTGCGTCACAAAAGTGACGCACAGTGGTACAAAACAAGCATACACCTATCATAAATCTCTCCCTAACATTTTAAATGATTGATTCAGGATGACGATAAGGGGCCTCATTTATGAGGCCTTGCGTCAGTTTTGCGCTGCGGATGCAGCACTTTTTGTGACGCATCTGCGGCGTAAAACATGCGCCTTGTTGCGCCATATTTAAAAAGTGACGCATCTAGGTAGATGCATCACTTTTTAAACCCCTGCGCCACATTATACCTGCGTCAGATATAATGTATGCAGAGGGGGCGTTCCCCCACAAAAAGCCTCGTAATAGTGACGCAGTGAAATCTATGAGATTTCACTGCGTCACTTTTAGAATGCTGTTGCGTCAAAATCTTGCGCCTGCCTCACAACAGGCGTAAGGCTGACGCAAGCCCTTTCACATGGAGCTTTCCCCATGTGAAAGGACGCATTGCTGGAGATGGGTCACTTTTGTGACACACTCCAGCAATGCGTCACTTTTGCGCTTACAGATGCGTCAGAAATACTGACGTATCTGTAAGTCCTTGCGACATGATGCGTCATACATTAAATATGACGCATAATTGGTGTCGCAAGGAGTGCGCAGTGAAAAGTGACGCATCGCTGTTTTCACGCAGCGATGCGTCACTTTTCATAAATGAGGCCCAAGCTGTGGCCTATCAAGAGGTTTGTTTGGGCCCAGATCTTTGGACTGGGGTGAATGTGTGTCATTGATCCACATTCAGTCCATCACCTGTTTTGTTTGTTTGAGGTGAGGCCAACACATGGTTGTTATTAGCTTCATAGGTTGTTTGGGCCATATTTATAAGGCATTTGAGTGTCTATGATGTTATTTTTACCCTTTTTAAATGGAAAGCGTTCTTCATGGGGCAAGTTTCTTGTAAATACGCTCCCACCTGTGCTTGGCAAATTTAGATTTTGATTATGGGAGTTACATAGCCATGTTAAAAATGTCCCAAAAATGGTGCAAGGGCATTCAAAAAAATGCTTTCATGTGTCTCAAGGACATTTTCAGTCATTTCATCTTGAATGTAGGTATACAATTGATTTATATGTTGTGTTCTAAAACTTTTATGAAATCAATAATATTTCTGGATATGTACTGCTAGAACTTCATAGGTTGTTTGGGCCATATTTATAAGGCATTTGAGTGTCTCTGATGTTATTGTTCCCATTTTAATTGAAGAGATTTCTTCATGGGGCTTGTTTCTTGTAAATACGCTCCCACCTGTGCTTGGCAAATTTAGATTTTGATTATGGGAGTTACATAGCCATGTTAAAAATAACCCAAAAACGGTTGTAAGCTCTTCAATTAAAATGGGAACAATAACATCAGAGACACTCAAAAGCCTTATAAATATGCTCCAAACAACCTATGAAGCTCTAGCAGTACATATCCAGAAATGTAATTGATTTCAAAAAACGTTTTTGAACACAACATATAAATCAATTGTATACCTACATTCAAGATGAAATGACTGAAAATGTCCTTGAGACACATGAAAGCATTCTTTTGAATGCCCTTGCACCATTTTTGGGACATTTTTAACATGGCTATGTAACTCCCATAATCAAAATCTAAATTTGCCAAGCACAGGTGGGAGCGTATTTACAAGAAACTTGCCCCATGAAGAACGCTTTCCATTTAAAAAGGGTAAAAATAACTTCATAGACACTCAAATGCCTTATAAATATGGCCCAAACAACCTATGAAGCTCTAGCAGTACATGTCCAGAAATGTAATTGATTTCAAAAAATCGTTTTTAAACACAACATATAAATCAATTGTATACCTACATTCAGTTGGAAATGACTGTAAATGTCCTTAAGACACATGAAAGCGAATTTTTTGATTGCCCTTGCTCCATTTTTGGGTTATTTTTAACATGGCTATGTAACTCCCAATAATCAAAATCTAAATTTGCCAAGCACAGGTGGGAGCGTATTTACAAGAAACTTGCCCCATGAAGAACGCTTTCCATTTAAAAAGGGAAAAATAACATCAGAGACACTCAAATGCCTTATAAATATGGCCCAAACAACCTATGAAGCTCTAGCAGTACATATCCAGAAATGTAATTGATTTCAAAAAATCGTTTTTAAACACAGCATATAAATCAATTGTATACCTACATTCAAGAGGAAATGACTAAAAATGTCCTTAAGACACATGAAAACGTTTTTTTGAATGCCCTTGCACCATTTTTGGGACATTTTTAACATGGCTAAGTAACTCCCATAATCAAAATCTAAATTTGCCAAGCACAGGTGGGAGCGTATTTACAAGAAACAAGCCCCATGAAGAAAGCAGTTCAATTAAAATGGGAACAATAACATCAGAGACACTCAAATGCCTTATAAATATGGCCCAAACAACTTATGAAGCTCTAGCAGAACATATCTAGAAATGTAATTGTTTTCAAAAATCGTTTTTAAACACAACATATCTGTTTTAGCTTACATGAGAGACCATGGAATGGGCTCCATGTACAACAATAACTTGTGTTACTGCATGCCAGATTGCTACACAAAATATGCAATTAAAATTTCTCAAAGAAACAAAATCTATTTGTATATCACTTGAGACAAAGCCACATTTTAAAAACACAGCTTTCTTCATCATTTTCTCCTTAAATCATACTATTCTCTATCTAAATTAAATAAATCTTTTCTCACCTTAGCAAATACTTTTTGAGTTTCAAAACAGTCTCAGAAATACACCAAATTGTCTTCAGCAGAAGAAAGAGGATGCACTCCAGAGGCTGCAGCTATTGAAAGCACAGAAATACAGATATTCATTACACATATCTCTCATATTAGCCAATCATAACTCTTCCCTCACTTTTTTCAAATCAAAACCCTTCCCCCCTCTGCCCTCTCTGCCTTTTTTTGCTTAGCAACCACCTCCTGAAAGACCTCTCATGTTTGCAAATTCACACAACAATGTTTCAATTGAACTCTGAACTCTCAGTGCACCTGCGTATCCAGTGCAATCTTTCATTAAATGTTTTTTCCTTGACCATTCAAATTAGATCTTTCAAAGAACACATCCATTTCCCTAACTTTCTGTTTTCAGAAATGGAAATGGAAATGGAAATCCACCAATCACTGCTAATGAATCATTAGCACTGAAACTCCACAGTTTTTTTTCTTTACAAACTCCTACTGTTTCAACTGCCCTTTCATTACCACACTTCATCTGACTGCAGCACAACCTTCTCTCACCATGTTTAAAGTCTGGATTGTTGGACATAGTTACATCCACTGGGCTCAAAGGTATGCTGAGAACAGAAATGTACCTAACCTCAATTTACAAGATGTGGAAATTAAGTGGTTGGGCCAAAGAGGATTAAAATGTCACCAATTGATACCATTGGTGAAAACCTTTATGCATTTGCCAAAACCTGACCTGTTAATTGTGCACTGTGGAAGTAATGATTTGGACACTTTGACTGGGGTAGGTCTGAAAATGCTTTTAAAGGACACCTTTGAGCAATTAATGGCACTTTTTCCTCAAACTGCCTTGGTATATTCCAATATATGCCAAAGACAGAAATGGAGGTGGTCCAACCAATTTTGTCCACAAATTGAGAAGTCGAGGAAGCATGTAAACAAATCTGTTTCAGCTTACATGAGAGACCATGGAATGGGCTCCTTGTAAAACAATAACTTGCGTTACTACATGCAAGATATCTACAGAAGAGATGGAGTTCACTTCTCAGATGAGGGCAACAGAATTTTCATTCTGAATTTAAGACTGTGCATTGGTACCTACTTATAAGTACCCAAAAGCTCTTCTCAGAGCTACCCTTCATCTGATCACTCACAATTATTATTTTTTTCTAACTTTTTTCACTAATTTTCCACAAAATACGCTCCCCGGGGCGCTACCCGGTTCGCGAACCGGAAGCTAACCTCGCGGAATTTTTTTTAAAAATGTTTTTTCCGCACATATAAGCCTCCTCAGCCACCCTCAGAAAACCTAGGGGGTCAAGATAAGTCTACCATGACCCCTTCTACCCATTCTGAACATTATTTGCCCTCCATCTTGTATCTTAATGCGACCGAAACACAAAATGGTGGACTCCCGTGACGCTTAAGGTTCGCGAACCGGGCCGCTTCCCGGGAAGCGGTCCAAAAAAAAGGTGGGAAAGTAATTTACAGAAAAACGACTAGAGACACTCTCACCAAATATAGATTAGCTCATACTACATAACAATCCCTTTCATTTTCACAAATTTGATTGAAATTCCATTTAGCCATTTAGCCTGTAGACCTCTCTAAGTACCGTGAGGTAAATTACTTCACAAAACACATCTGAAGTGTTGGAATTGACAACCAATGAAAATGTTACTTTCATTTTCTACTTTTATTACCTGACATTTGATTGGTTATATACCTGAATATATATAAAGGAAGAGAAGGAAACACAGCCATTTTGACTACTACTTCTTGTTGTATATATCATTTGGAATATCACTAATCACTTCAACTTGTTTCTAAAGGTAAGTTGTTATTTTTAAAACTGAAGTATATTGTGCACTATAAGTAAATATGGTAAACTTTTTCAGATAGTTATATACTATCCCTCTGTAGTAGTTATAGATTTAGATAGACTTCTCTGTTATAGTTATGGATGGACTTAGACTTCTCTTGTATAATTATAAATTTACTTACATTAAATCACATACACTTTTTTATATTCCTACTTCCACTCTGATACTATACACTGCCCAAAGATAAATTCACTGATAAAAAATGCCTATCTAAAATTATTCCCAACAGTGCCCTATCTCTACTAATATATATTTTTTTAATCCAAATTTCAGGCAAAATGGAAGGCGAAAACCAAGTTTCTTTTGAAATGGACCTGCAAGAGAGCAGCCAAGAATTGATTGATACAATTGATCAAATTGACATTGAATTTATGGATGAAACTTTGGACAAAGAACTACTGCAATGTGTCCAAGCAGTAGATGACCTCCTTGAAAATGAGGACATTTTACAACCTCACAGATTGCAAACAATATTCCAAGAAAATAATGACATTTCAGACACTGAAATGTTAGAAAGTTTAATAAATTATGAAACACAAACAAAATAAAAAAAATGCTTTAAAAATAAAGACAAAAAAAAATCAACAAACAATTAACATACAGTATTTGAAAAGTCTATCATTCAATTTTCCTTATAGTACGCTGCCCAGAACGCTTCCCGGTTCGCGAACTTGGCGCTGACCACGCAAAAAAAAAATTTTTTTTTTTTGACCCTGCTGGGCCCTTTTAAAACCTCCACATAAAACCTAGGGGGTCAACGAGGATCTACTATGCCCCCTTATGGTAATTTCCCCCTTTGTTTTGGCCTCCTCTTGTCTCTCGATCCTACCGAGAGACAAGATGGCGGCCGCTCCGGACTGTTTAGAATGTTGACAGACACCGGAGAGCCAATCAGCTTCGCTTCGCAAAGTTCCGATACGCGAAAAGTTCGCGAACCGGAGCGCTACCCGGAGCGCTGTTACAGATATATATCTTGTTTTAAACGTTAATTTCTCAAAATCCACTGAAGCACATATATTGAGACCTAGCAAAGGCACATCGGGCTAACAGTCCCTACAATTTTGCCAAGTTTCGTGGAAATCCATTCAGCCGTTCGGGCTAAAAGTGAGGCCAACCGCCCTATGGAAATTAACATGGGAAAAACGCGTTTTGGGACCCCCCTTTTTTCTCGGCCCCCCCTTGACGAACCCCCCCCCAAATTTCTAGGAGCTGCTCAGAAATAAAATGTGCCATTTTCCTGAAAATTTCAGCCGATTCCGTCCACAAACGCCAAAGTTATTAGACATAGAATTTTCAAAAATCCCATAGGGAAAAAATCCTAACTATATATACCTACTGGTGACCGCCAGTAGGTAATATATATATATATATATATATATATTCACAGAAAAAACCATAGGTTATAGTGGATATATAGTTAGGAATTTGCATTTACAAAACCTTGAAAATTCAATGAAAAAACCATTGGTTTTAGGCCATATATAGTTAGGAATTAGCATTTACAAAACCTTATTTTACTCGCATAAAACCATTGAAATTCCATATATAGTTAGAAGCGCTAACTATATATCGCGCACCCGCAATCCACTGCTGATGATGTCACATATTACATCATTCATGACATGGTCAGTGACATCACTGATGACATCACTGATGACATCTCAAATGACATCACTGATGACATCACTGATGACATCATCCAGTGATTGTATGTGTCTGTAAAGTTTAAATATGTTTTACATATTGAAGAATGAGTGGATGTATAAGTGTCTGGATGAAGAATTTAGTAGGTGCATGACTGACTATATGAGTGAGTGATTAAATGTGTCTCACTGAGTGCATGGGTTAGTGACTAAACTGTCTTAATTTGTGCATCATTATGTTTGTTGTTGTGTAAGCTGCTGCATGTGTTGATCAGTAGCTATAAGAGTGGCCATATGGGTTATTGATTGGTTGCCCAAGTATTTGAATGGGAGGCTGAGTGTGTGTGTGTGGGTGGCTGGGAGGTGCGTGACTCTGTGCATAGATGTGTAAGCAGTTGATTCACTAGGAGTATGAGTTCAAGAGTGCATGTGGAAACAGCTATATGGGCGGTTGACTGTGCATGGGTCTGTTGGTGAGTGAATGGATTTCTCATTGCTACATGTGCAAGTAAGTACGTATGTAAAACACAATACATGTGAGAGTTGAGATATATAAATAACTGAACATAAGAGCCAGTGAATGTGTGAGTGGCTGTATCGATCACTGTGAGCTTGTATCAGGGATTATATAAGAGAGTAAATATGTGTTATTATATGTTTGAATAAGTAAGATGTGTATAACTGTATAGTTGAGGAAATGGAGGTGTGATTGATTCTTTGCATGACTGACTAGGTGTGTGAGTAACTCCATGGATGAGTGACAGTCTGTGAGTGTCTGTTTATACTGAGTGTATGTAAGGTTATATTAGAGTCTGAAGAGGTTCATTGTATTATCACATGAGTGATGTGATCAGTGATGACAAATGAGATGTCATCAGTGATGTCATTTGAGTTGTCATCAGTGATGTCATCAGTGATGTCATTTGAGATGTCATCAGTGATGTCATTTGAGTTGTCATCAGTGATGTCATCAGTGATGTCATTTGAGATGTCATCAGTGATGTCATCAGTGATGTCACTGACCATGTCATGAATGATGTAATATGTGACATCATCAGCAGTGGATTGCGGGTGCGCGATATATAGTTAGCGCTTCTAACTATATATGGAATTTCAATGGTTTTATGCGAGTAAAATAAGGTTTTGTAAATGCTAATTCCTAACTATATATGGCCTAAAACCAATGGTTTTTTCATTGAATTTTCAAGGTTTTGTAAATGCAAATTCCTAACTATATATCCACTATAACCTATGGTTTTTTCTGTGAATTTCATTGGTTTTTAATAGCAAATATGAAAAGCTTTAAAATGTCAAGTACGTGATAGATAAAAACATTTTCGTATTTATGCACGCTGATGTGCTTTGAACGCTGCACCCCCCCCCTCCCCTCTTTTGTCTTAGTAGTACTCTCTCTTTGCAGATACTGAAGGGTAGTTAACGCAGGCCTTTACCCCCGTTGTAATCCGTCGTGCCTCCTTGTCTCTCCATTTGATTGATTGTTCTCCAAGCATTTACTGTTTTAGAATTGGTTCTCTTTGGATCATTCTCTATTTACAAACAAGCACAAAGTCGCAATACTCTGTTTAGTCTTTGCAGATAGTGAAAAATCGTGTAAAAAAATAAAAGTAATCGAGCAAAATCAGTAGGCCACTAATTGGATCTCTTTTTGACCTCGCTAAAATAGAAATATTAGGAACAACCCTTCATGAGAAATACGAAAATAGTGAGATGAACTGAGCTCCACACCATGAGGGCTGCAAGACCGCTCGGCTCCATCACCCATCCCGCACAAAATAACGACAAACCCTATGCAAATATTAAAAATATAGACAACACACCAGCAAAGAAACAGGGTAAAACATTTTATTAAAAAACTATTTACATAACGTTGGTTTATAAGATGATGTCAGTAGTGGACCGATGTGTGAATAGATCGAAAGCAGCACAAGGCTCCAAGATCCGGATGGCAAGCTCCTGGATGTTGGGTGCCATAGTTTAGAGTTCTGAATTTCAGCCTTTTTCAATGTCTGTGCTTTGTTGAATCAAATTTGCGGCTTGACACAAAGCTAACTCAAGCGTTGCTACTGATGCTATGCAGACCAAAACTGGTTTTCAGTTTGTACATTTTTCTAGATTTTTCAATCCAAGTTTGGTTGACTTTGTAGAACGATGGCTTCAGATTTTCAACATACGGTGTAGTGGCGCTGACTGGGAGAGGGCGCTTCGCTCCTGCCCCCTCCCCAAGTAAGATTTTCATACGTGAAAGTACGTTAATGGTTTTGGTCCCTGAGATGCTTCGATGTCACTGCCATTCTCAAATAGCATAAGTTCTGGATGTTGGGTGCCATAGTTAAGAGTTCTGAGCAGTGCTTGTAACACTGTCTAAAGCTTATTTCCACCTACTGCAGCTTCACTATTCTCAAAGTAAGTGAGTGTCGTTTGTAGACCTGACTGCATTAGAAAATAATGTGATATGTTACCTTCCTAAACAGCTTGACGGAGGCCCCTGAGGGGCGGTGTGATGGCCATGGACTCGGAGAAGACGCATGGCTCCGACACCCTCCCCAAGTCTTATAGCACTGGTGTAGCCTGAGATCGCCCCCGACATAGGCGGCCGGCTCCCGGGGTCCGGCGGAACTTTTTGCCTTTTGATGACTCTTCAATTCTGGACCTTGTCCCACAATCCGTTTGACCTGAAGACAAGCTGTAGTGGGGCGCCCCTTTATCGTTTTAGTTGCCATTCCGCCCGCTTTTGCTACACTGTGCCTCTTCCGCCATTCAGCTGTTTACCGCCCGCTCTTGCGACTACAGCGTCTCGCTCACCATGTAGTTGAGTTGCGCCCGCTCTTGCGGTGCAGCGATAGGCGGCTGCCACAGGACTCTCAAAATGGCGGCCGGCTCTTCGGTTTTGGGCCTGGTCCACTAAAATGGCCCTGGGACACCTTGGAACTCGGACGCTTCCCTGATAGGGCTTGGGTCCCATTCTCGAAAAGCGTCCCCTACGCCGTGAAGATTCTACAAAAGTCTTGGGGGCCTCCGACTCCCGCAGGCTTCTGGTGGGGAGCGGCTGCCATGATTGCTCGTGGAATGGCCACGACGGAGCTACGAGATGGTAGTGGTCTCATGCTGACGCCTGCTTAAGTCTGAAACATCCAGAAACACTATAGACTACCAATTCGATCAGTTCCGGTAGCGCCCCAACATGACCCGGAAGAGAAGAACTTGCCCTCCCCTCTTTGACTGATGGTTCTTGTTGCCTGTCCCCTCTGTTCTCATTTAACAGAACTTTTTGGACTGCTGAAAGGGGTTGTGTTCTGAACGCTGGTTGGTGGAGACATTTAGACTATATTCTTGACCTACGTTGTCGCGTAATGCGTTTTATGACACGCCGCGTTAGCGCACCCGGAAGCGATACGAGGCGCGGCGCGCAGCGCGTAACGTAAGCATAACAGGTCATGTGACTTGTTAATAAAACTTTTCATTGGTTCATTTTACTTTTGTTAATTTAATGATGAAAAGCTTGGTCATATGACCTAAAAATTACGCTTTTTATTATTTTCGAACAATATTTTTTTTTCAAACATATGTTATAATATTCCAGGCTAATGTACTTTCCCGGAAAATTTACAACTGTCTTGCAAGTAAAATATATTCCTTTTTCGAGAAAAAGGGCGTTTCTTCCTTCCATGACGGAGCCGTTGAGTAAAAGAGATTCGGCCTGCTGTCTTAGTCGCCGATACGCCTGATTATCAGATTCTTATCGATCACTTTATGTTGCAGACATGAAAAACACAACTGCCCTTGACCATTTATCTTTACTGCGTTCCTACATATAAAACCTTTTATCCGTCATGTAATTGGACTGCTTTATTTCACTTGCCTTTTACTGATTCGAAAACAGTGACTAAAAGTAAAAACTTTACCAATGTAAATACTACTACCGTGTTTTGTTTTAAAAACCTTTATTGTGAAAATGTCAGTATACAAATACGGGCCTATAACCACGTGGGCCGGCCACGGAGCAAACTGAAATCGTATATGATGAGGAGACATTTACACTGTAGAGGAACGTAACGAGCGGGCCATTAGGTTGCAAGAACTAAGGTGTCTAACAGTTGCGGAATCGGTGGACATACATTTTGTAATTAAAATAGAACAGGGCCACTTACAATAACATTTTCTAGATATACATTTGCGGGCAAGGAGTTACGAGTCCCATTTATACCGGCGCCATTTTGGGCGAGGCCGGGCAGGTCCAAGATATAGTCAAAATGTCTCCACCAACCATCGGCCAGACCAGAACCCCTTTCGGCCCTTTATGCTACAAGATGGTGTCTTCCATTCAGAAAATATTGTTGGCAGCATTTTGAAAGGAAACAGAAACAGCCGTTCTCCTAGTGAGTTTCACATTGTTACATTTAGGAAGAATGTTGAAGAGTAGTATGTGGAAAATCTGAAGCCATTTTTCTACAAACTCTCAATCAGACTTGGATGGAAAAAAAAAACTTGAAGAATGTACAAACTGAAAACCAATTTTTGTCTGTATAGCACCAACAGTAACGCTTGAGTCAGCTTTGTGTCAAGCCGCCATTTTCATTCAATCAATAGCGTCCCCCTGCACACATTCAGGGACCTGATCGTGTCTTCAGATGAAACGGATTGTAGGAAAAGAAGCAGAAAGGAAAAGGCAAAAAGTTCCGCCGGACCTAGTGAAGCTGCAGCAGGTGCAAATAAGCTTCAGACAGTCTTACAAGCACTGCTCAGAACTCTCAACTGAGGCACTCAACATCCAGGACTTGCCATTCGGATCTTGGCGCCTTGTGCTGGTTCCGACCTATTCACACATCGGTCCACTACTGACATCACCTCATAAGCCAACGGGGCACCCCACGCCGACTTTCGGCGCAGCATTGTAGGATGGCCACACCAGTGCGGCAACTTGCTGGACACAACATCGGGGCCATCCAGATCTCGGCGCGTTCGACTCACTGTACCGCAACAGTGACCGCAACTCAGCTGGACACGCCGTCTTTCGGTGCAGCATTGTAGGATGGCCACACCAGTGCGGCAATTTGCTGGACACCACCTCGGTGCCATCCCGATCTCGGCGCGTTCGAGTCACTGTACCGCAACAGTGACCGCAACTCAGCTGGACACGCCGTCTTTCGGCGCAGCATTGTAGGATGGCCACACCAGTGCGGCAATTTGCTGGACACCACCTCGGTGCCATCCGGATCTCGGCGCGTTCGAGTCACTGTACCGCAACAGTGACCGCAGCTCAGCTGGACACGCCGTCTTTCGGCGCAGCATTGTAGGATGGCCACACCAGTGCGGCAATTTGCTGGACACCACCTCGGTACCATCCGGATCTCGGCCCGTTGTGCTGCCTTCGGCCTATTCGCACATCGGTCCGCTACTGACGCCGCCTCACGTGCCAACGGATTTTCTACGCTTTTTGTAGCCCTATGCCGCATAACAGGTCATGTGACTTGTTTATAAAACTTTTCATTGGTTCATTTTACTTTTGGTTTCCTAAAGATGGAAGGCTTGGTCATATGACCTAAAAATAACACTTTTCATTGGTTTAGAACATTTTTTTTCCCAAACGATGAAAGCCCCACCTTGTTTCTGGATCATTCAGACTGAAGCTGGCGTCAGCATGAGAGCACCACCATCTCGTGGCTCCGTCGTGGTCATTCCACGAGCAATCATGGCAGCCGCTCCCCACCGGAAGCCTGCGGGAGTCGGGGGCCCCCAAGACTTTTGTACAATCTTCACGGCTGAGGGGACGCTTTTCGAGAATGGAGCCCAAGCCCTAGCAGGCAAGCGTCCGAGTTCCAAAGTGTCCCAGGGCCATTTCAGTGGACCAGGCCCAAAACCGAGGAGCCGTCCGCCATTTTAAGAGCCATGTGGCAGCCGCCTATCGCTGCACTGCAAGAGTGGGAGCAACTCAACAACATGGTGAGCGAGACGCTGTAACCGCAAGAGCGGGCGCAACTCAGCTAGATGGCCGCCACCTGGGGAGGCCCGTTCACGCCGCCTCCCCCACGCCCCCCCCCCCCCGGGCCGCCGCACGCCAATTTTCGGAGCAGCATTGTAGGATACCAAAACCAGTGCGGCAGTTTACTGGACATCACCTGGGTGCCTGTCGTACATGTTGTGTCAGCCATGTGACACTGGACACAGACCGCTACTGACGAGGCCTCCCCCCGCACCACCCGGGACGCCCCACGCTGTTTTTCTGTGCTGCATTGTAGGATCCCTAAACCAGTGCGGCACCCAGGCGACATCACCTGGGTGCCGTCCAGAACTCTGCACGTTGTGCTGCCTTGGGACTATTCGCACAACAGACCGCTACTGACGAGGCCTCCCCCCGCCCCACCCGGGATGCCCCACGCCAATTTTCGGAGCAGCATTGTAGGATCCCTAAACCAGTGCGGCACCCAGGCGACATCACCTGGGTGCCGTCCAGAACTCTGCACGTTGTGCTGCCTTGGGACTATTCGCACAAAAGACAGCTTCTAACCATTGTTGCTTTTTATGTTGAGAAATGTTTAAATGTTTTTAGTTTTTGTTCCGTTCGTTAAAGTTAATAGTTAATAAAGTTTTATAACCTTACTTTGTTGGAGTGTTATCTATTTTTTTAAAAACGGGTGAATGGGGCCTTGAATCGGGTTATTGTCATGTGTGGGCTTTGGAAGTGTGCTGCTGCAGGATCGGACATTTCAAACTCAAATGCACGTTCTTTTTCTTACCTTTCCGAAGCATGGAGCGCAATAGCAAGCAGAGAAAGGGTGATGCACGTGTTGAACACTACCTGACCTGGCAAGTTGCTGGCAGTGCCCCCCCGCCCGCTCCTGAAAGAGGAAACACACACACCGCCGCTCCGAGTACTTCACAAATCTTTAAAAGACCATGCGCTTGTTCATGAGGCTTAAATGGTTTATCACCTCTTCTAGAACCCCTGCATCGACCCTCTGACGTTTCCTGGAAAAATTACCATGTAACACAATACCAAGCCCTGTCAGCTGAAACCCCCTAGGAATCGTGGGGCATATTATCAAGGGGGTTTATCTCCGCTTTTTTGGCTTAAAAAGCCAAGAAAGCGGAGATAAAATTATCTCCCTATTACCAAGCTCTCGCTAACACCAGTTAGTGACAGCTAAAAGGAGATAACGACCATCTTGGGCCCCGCTTTGCATGTCAGTGATACTTATCACTAATGACATGCAAAGTGGCGTGCCAAGATGTTAGCGACTGAAAACAGTCCCTAACATCGCTACCTTCTATTACCAACTTTTGGAGATATCTCCAAAATCTAACACCTGCCCTGAGCAGTTCTTAGCCATGTTATCCAATGGGAGGTGGATAACATGGCTAAGAGCATTTGCTCGATAATACATGAATATCGCTGACTTTTCTGCGATAATAGCAAGGTTTATCTGCGATAAAAATCGCCGATGTGCGGCGATAATTTTTGTCTCTAAACAAGTTAGAGACAAAAATTATCGCTAGTTGTTCGTAATATGCCCCCGGGTTTTTGCTTGCAGAAATCGGGAGGCGGGAGACTAGCACTGAAATCAGTAGTCACACGCCTGAATCGGGAGGGTTGGCATGTCTGAATTCTCTACAGCTGGGGCCATAAACTACATCCGCAGGGGTAGGTGATAGCCTGGGACCAGCCTGGCATCTAAAATGGATGCCGTGCACGACAAAATTGTGGCATTGGAAAAAAGGCAAGATGGCGCAGCCGCTGGAAGAGATGTATCAACATATATGAGCCTCCTCAGCCACCCTCAGGAAACATAGGGGATTAGGATACGTCTCCCGCACCCCCTTATACCTAGTAATTTAATTAACGAAGCACAAAATGGCGAATTCCCGTTTCGCTACCAGTTTGCGGCCCAGTTCGCGGCCCGTGAAGCGCTTCTACCGTGAAAAATCATTTTTTTTTTCTTTTCCCCACGGGACCCTTTAATAACCCCAACAACATTCCTAGGGGGTCAAGAGGGGGATACCTTGCCCCCTTTCATTAAATTCCCCCTTAGTTTTTCACCTCTTCTTCTCTCTCGATCCTACCGAGAGACAAGATGGCGGCCGCTCCGGACTGTCACGCAGCAAAATAAAAAAAAGCTCACGCACAGCCGCTGGAAGAGATGTATCAACATATATCAGCCTCCTCAGCCACCCTCAGGAAACATAGGGGATTAGGATACGTCTCCCGCACCCCCTTATACCTAGTAATTTAATTAACGAAGCACAAAATGGCGAATTCCCGTTTCGCTACCAGTTTGCGGCCCAGTTCGCGGCCCGTGAAGCGCTTCTACCGTGAAAAATCATTTTTTTTTCTTTTTCCCCACGGGACCCTTTAATAACCCCAACAACATTCCTAGGGGGTCAAAAGGGGGATACCTTGCCCCCTTTCATTAAATTCCCCTTTCGTTTTTCACCTCTTCTTCTCTCTCGATCCTACCGAGAGACAAGATGGCGGCCGCTCCGGACTGTCACGCAGCAAAATAAAAAAAAGCTCACGCACAGCCGCTGGAAGAGATGTATCAACATATATCAGCCTCCTCAGCCACCCTCAGGAAACATAGGGGATTAGGATACGTCTCCCGCACCCCCTTATACCTAGTAATTTAATTAACGAAGCACAAAATGGCGAATTCCCGTTTCGCTACCAGTTTGCGGCCCAGTTCGCGGCCCGTGAAGCGCTTCTACCGTGAAAAATCATTTTTTTTTCCTTTTCCCCACGGGACCCTTTAATAACCCCAACAACATTCCTAGGGGGTCAAGAGGGGGATACCTTGCCCCCTTTCATTAAATTCCCCCTTCGTTTTTCACCTCTTCTTCTCTCTCGATCCTACCGAGAGACAAGATGGCGGCCGCTCCGGACTGTTTAGAATGTTGACAGACACCGGAGAGCCAATCAGCTTTCTGCGCGCAAAGTTCCGATAAGCGAAAAGTAAGCGGACCGGATCGCTGCCCGGAATGCTGTTACAGATATATATCTTGATTTAAACGTTAATTTCTCAAAATCCACTGAAGCACATATATTGAGACCTAGCAAAGGCACATCGGGCTACCAGTCCCTACAATTTTGCCAAGTTTCGTGCAAATCCATTCAGCCGTTCGAGCTAAAAGTGAGGCCAAAGGCCCTATGGAAAAATGAATGGGAAAAACGCGTTTTGGGACTCCCCTTTTTTCTCGGCCCCCCCTTGACGAAACCCCACCAAATTTTCAGGGGCTGCTCAGAAACAAAATGTGCCATTTTCCTGAAAATTTCAGCCGATTCCGTCCACAAACGCCAAAGTTATTAGACATAGAATTTTCAGAAATCCCATAGGGAATTAATCCTAACTATATATACCTACTGGCGATAGCCAGTAGGTAATATATATATATATATATATATTCACTGAAAAAACCATAGGTTATAGACCATATATAGTTAGGAATTCACATTTACAAAACCTTATTTTACTCACACAAAACCATTGAAATTCCACATATAGTTAGTTGCACTAACTATATATCGCGCACCCGCAATCCACTGCTGATGATGTCACATATTACATCATTCATGACATGGTCAGTGACATCACTGATGACATCTCAAATGACATCACTGATGACATCTCAAATGACATCACTGATGACATCACTGATGACATCTCATTTGACATTACTGATCACATCACTGATGATATAATTCATGTGATAATACGATGAACCTCTTCAGACTCTAATATAACCTTAGATACAATCAGTGTAAATAGACACTCACAGACTGTCACTCATCCATGGAGTTACTCACACACCTAGTCAGTCATGCAAAGAATCAATCACACCTCCATTTCCTCAACTATACAGTTATACAAACTTTACTTATTCAAACATATACTAACACATATTTACTCTCTTATACAATCCCTGATACAAGTTCACAATGATCCATACAGCCACTCACACATTCACTGGCTCTTATGCACAGTTATTTATATATGTCAACTCTCACATGTACTGTGTTTTACATATGTACTTACTTTGACATGTAGCACTGAGATAATCATTCACTCACCAATACACTCATGCACACAGTCAACCGCCCATACAGCTGTTTCCACATGCACTTTTGAAACCTTACATCTAGTGAATCAACTGCTCACACATCTATGCACAGAGTCATACACCTCCCAGCCACCCACACACACACTCAGTCTCCCATACAAATACTTGGGCAACCAATCAATAACCCATATAGTTACTCATATAGCTACTTATCAACACATGCAACAGTTTACAGAACAACAGACATAATGATGCACAAATTAAGACAGTTTAGTCACTAACCCATGCACTCAGTGAGACACATTTAATCACTCACTCATACAGTCAGTCATGCACCTACTAAATCCTTCATCCAGACACTTATACATCCACTCATTCTTCAATATGTAAGACATATTTTAACTTTACAGAAACATACAGTCACTGGATGTTGTCATCAGTGATGTCTTTGAGATGTCATCAGTGATGTCATCAGTGATGTCACTGACCATGTCATGAATGATGTAATATGTGACATCATCAGCAGTGGATTGCGGGTGCGCGATATATAGTTAGTGCAACTAACTATATATGGAATTTCAATGGTTTTGTGTGAGTAAAATAAGGTTTTGTAAATGCGAATTCCTAACTATATATGTACTATAACCTCTGGTTTTTTCAGTGAATTTTCAAGGTTTTGTAAATGCTAATTCCTAACTATATATGGTCTATAACCTATGGTTTTTTCAGTGAATTTTTAAGGTTTTGTAAATGCTAATTCCTAACTATATATGGTCTATAGCCTATGGTTTTTTCAGTGAATATATATATATACATACATATATAAACATATATCATCTGTATATCTATATAAATACAAACATAAATGCATGCATACATATACTTATATGCATACAGATGCATGTTATTTACATGAAAGTTGAAAAAACACTAATAAAAGCAAAGCTAAAAAGCCACCTCATTACAAACAGAATGGCTTTAACTTAAACGAGGGCGAGATCTATTGCATTTTAAATGCTTGTTTACTTTGGTTCCATGAAGAAGGCATTCAGATGTGTCACACATTTGCCATAAATTCTGAATGTTAGCACTCTAGTTGCACATTAGATCACTGTAGTAAAGCTACTGCTCACCAGGGACGTCTGCTGCTGGTATTCAAAGTGCATGTTTCAGTCTGCATGTCACAATTTTTTTAATGAAATGGAAGAGGATTTGAGAAGTCACTCAAAATGATCCCTAATTTTTCTTTCTGAAGCACTAATCATACTTTCTATGGCAAAATTAACCCCCTCATGTTGTTCCTTTTTAAATTGAGTGTTTTCAGACTTACCACTTCATTCCAATCAAGATGGCTTCTGGTGTGCCATACTTTTGTCATAAGTAAGACTGTTAGTGCTCTAGTTGTTCTTTAGAATACTCTGGGACATTCTGTCATTGGGCTATACTTGGGGTACATCTGGGTGATATTTGGGCTACATTTAGGCTCTTTTGTCTCTGGTGGCCATCTTGGGAGACTGTATGTCAGAATTTTTTAATGAAATTGAAGAGGGTTTGAGAAGTCACTCAAAATGTGCCCTAATTTTTCTTTCTGCAGCACTAATCATAATTCATATGGCAAAATATACCCCCTCATTTTGTTCCTTTTTAAATTAAATGTTTTAAGAGTTACCACTTTATTCCAATCAAGATGGCTTCAGGTGTGCCATACCTTTGTAATAAGTAGGACTGTTAGCGCTCTAGTTGTTCTTTAGAACACTCTGGGACATTCTGTCATTGGGCTATACTTGGGCTACATCTGGGTGATATTTGGGCTACATTTGGGCTCTTTTGTCTCTGGTGGCCATTTTGGGAGACTGCATGTCAGAATTTTTTAATGAAATACAAGAGGATTTGAAAAGTCACTCAAAATGTGCCCTAATTTTTCTTTCTGCAGCACTAATAATACCTTCTATTACATAATATACCCCCTCATTTTGTTCCTTTTTAAATTAAATGTTTTAAGAGTTACCACTTTATTCCCATCACGATGGCTCCAGGTGTGCTATACCTTTGTAATAAGTAGGACTGTTAGCGCTCTAGTTGTTCTTTAGAACACTCTGGGACATTCTGTCATTGGGCTATACTTGGGCTACATCTGGGTGATATTTGGGCTACATTTGGGCTCTTTTGTCTCTGGTGGCCATTTTGGGAGACTGCATGTCAGAATGTTTTAATGAAATAGAAAAGGATTTGAGAAGTCACTCAAAATGTGCCCTAATTTTTCATTCTGCAGCACTAATCATACTTTCTATGGCAAAATATACCCCCTCATGTTGTTTCTTTTTAAATTAAATGTTTTAAGAGTTACCACTTTATTCCAATCAAGATGGCTTCAGGTGTGCCATACCTTTGTAATAAGTAGGACTGTTAGCGCTCTAGTTGTTCTTTAGAACACTCTGGGACATTCTGTCATTGGGCTATACTTGGGCTACATCTGGGTGATATTTGGGCTACATTTGGGCTCTTTTGTCTCTGGTGGTCATTTTGGGAGACTGCATGTCAGAATGTTTTAATGAAATAGAAAAGGATTTGAGAAGTCACTCAAAATGTGCCCTAATTTTTCATTCTGCAGCACTAATCATACTTTCTATGGCAAAATATACCCCCTCATGTTGTTTCTTTTTAAATTAAATGTTTTAAGAGTTACCACTTTATTCCAATCAAGATGGCTTCAGGTGTGCCATACCTTTGTAATAAGTAGGACTGTTAGCGCTCTAGTTGTTCTTTAGAACACTCTAGGAGGCTGCAGTAGAACACAAAGGAATCAACTGACAGTCTCTGTCCTTGTTGGATGTACATGTTTTACTGAGAATGTCAGACTTCATTTTCACATGACTGAGAAAGATAATGTGAATTTACAGAAAATATGCTTTCAGTTTAGCTTATAGATCCCCTTCCAAACCACTGTGGGAAAATCATGAGATATTAGTTTTCTTTCAAACAATATTCATGATATCACAGCAGAAGGTTTTTTCACATGGTAAAATCACCTTAGAACCAACCACAATTCCTAAAACGAGTATGGTACCATCAACAAATGATTTATAATGTAACTAAAGTCCTAAAACCCTCTATTAACTACAATGCTTTTTAATGAGGTGCTATCATGTATATTGGTCCCAAGATGGCTGCCAACACTTCTTGGATGAAGTGCTGACAGCCAATCAGATCAGATGTGTGGTTAGGCTCCGCCCAGATATATATCTTTTTTTGAACCTAAATTACTCAAAATCCTTTGGAGCACATATATTGAGACCTAGCAAAGGCACATCGGGCTAACAGTCCCTACAATTTTGCCAAGTTTCGTGCAAATCCATTCAGCCGTTCGAGCTAAAAGTGAGGCCAACCGCCCTATGGAAATTAACATGGGAAAAACGCGTTTTGGGACCCCCCTTTTTTCTCGGCCCCCCCATGATGAAACCCCCCCAAATTGTCAGGCGCTGCTCAGAAACCAAATGTTCCATTTTCCTGACAATTTCAGCCAATTCCGTCCACAAACGCCAAAGTTATTAGACACAGAAATTTTCAAAAATCCCATAGAGAAAAAATCCTAACTATATATACCTACTGGCGACCGCCAGTAGGTAATATATATATATATATATATATATATATATATATTACGCTCGTACAACCTTGTATTCCCAAGGAAGAAATGACAGCACTCGGGGGGTACCTTCACTCACACAGTAGTTTATTAACTACAAGCGCGCCACAGACGCGTTTCGGCTCTTGGCCTTCGTCAGTGTGTGTTTTACACATGAACAACCGGTACATTAATATAGATTGCAAAGTACACAGGTTACACCTCTCAGTCGACATCGACAGAGGACCACAACTCTCCCAGCTATCACGGGCGCCATCTTGTAATGGCAAAATATACATACATTTATACTTGCAATGGATGTACTGCACGTAATCATACCTACAAATAGGTAAGTATGCGTAGATGGGAGATGTTATTCACCATACTAGTGGATTTGTATACACTGTTAGATATAGCCGTGGATCGGCAATGGTCCCCTAAAAAAGAGAGATTACTCTATGTGTAACCTGTAGTGCAAAGTTGTATACATCAATGGATAAACCGTAAACATATCATACAAAGTGCAAAGGGTGAGGGGTACCAAAAGAAAACGTGAAGATATGCCAGTAGTGTAATATACTCCAGTTACTGTTAACTACACAAGTAACATAGGAAACAAAGAGCCCTTTGAATCCTATTAAAATATCAATTATCATGAACAGTGTATATACAAAAAAGATAGATAGATCTTCTGCATATGTAGATTACATGTGGGCTAGAGAGGCAGTTTGTCAATTCATCTTAATAACCTCCCCCACACGCTTATACAGAAACACATAAAATATATACACACACAATAATAATATATACACTGTGACCCATGGTTCAGCAAAAATAGAATACAGTTAATTATAGGAACAGTCACGTTGTTATTTGCCTAAATGAACGACCATTTCTTCCCCACTATTCATCCCCTTAGGCCACTTTGTGGAGAGATCTATAATGTAGCGTGACTCAAGTCTGCGTAGTCGTCGCAGACGGTCACCCCCTCTAGCATTGCTTTTTATGGTGTCAAGACCAAAATACTGGAGCTGATTGCGATACCTGTTGTGCTTTTCGGCAAAGTGCCGGGCAACTGGATATGCCTGATCGGCTTTGTCGATGGCTCTTAGGTGTTCTAAAATCCGCAACTTCAGCATATTGATGGTGCTCCCTATGTAGCGGAGGCCGCAGGGACACACCAAACAATAGACAGCTAGGGGAGTACTGCAGGTGATAAACTGTTTTATGTGCAGTTTTTTGCCGGTGTCTTGATTGTCCACTGAGAGTACTCTTTTACTCCCGGCACACGCTTTGCATTTCCCACAAGGGAAGAAACCACTCATAGATTTTAAGGTATTACTTTTAGGCAGTGGTTTCTCCAAGTGGCTGGTCACCAGATAATCTTGTAAAGATCTAGTTTTATTAAAGGTTATCAATTGGTGATCAGGTAGGTCATCTTTGATGGTGCTATCTGTTTTGAGAATATGCCAGTTTTTTCGCAGCATAGATCTGAGATCATTAGCTCCAGCAGAGAAAGGGGTTATTAACCTAAACTTTCCTGTGCCGTTGTCAGCTTTCTCAATGGCAGGTTTAGTGGTGATTAAGGAATCTCTAGGGATAGCCCTTACTTTCTTCAAGGTGTTTTTCAGAAGAGACTCTCCATACCCCCTGACCTTAAATCGAGTCACGCACTCATTGGCTGCTTCGTCAAAGTCTTCTACTCTTGAACAATTCCTACGGAGCCTGAGAAGCTCTCCGTACGGAATGCTCTTGATTAGTTGGGGAGGGTGGCTACTACTGGCGTACCGGGCGCTTCCCCCAGGAAAATCGAAAAAAAAAAAATTGAGACCCCGCGGGGCACTTTAATAGCCCCCACATCAAACCTAGGGGGACAGGGGGTGTCTACTCTACCCCCTTATAGTCTTTTACCCCTTTGTTTTGGCCACCTCTCATGTCTCGATCCTACCGAGACACAAGATGGCGGCCTCTCCGGACTGTTTAGAATGTTTACAGACAACCGACAGCCAATCAGCTTTCTGTGCGCAAGTCGCGTAGCGCGCCCGGAGCACTTCCCGGTGCGCGTACAGGGGCGCGGGTATAGATATATATATTTTTTTGACCCTAAATTACTCAAAATCTACTGGAGCACATATCTTGAGACATAGCAAAGGCACATCGGGCTACCAGTCCCTACAATTTTGCCAAGTTTGGTGTAAATCCATTCAGCCGTTCGGGCTAAAAGTGAAATCGACCACCCTATGGAAATTAACATGGGGAAAACGCGTTTTGGGACCCCCCTTTTATCTCGGCCCCCGCTTGATGTATCCCCCCCAAACTTCCAGGGAAGGACCGGAGCTCAACGAGGCCATTTTCAGGAAATTTTCAGGCAGATTCGTCAACAGGTACCAAAGTTATTCCAAATAGAATTTTGAGAATTAACATTGAAAAAAATCCTAACTATAACTACCTACTGGCGACCGCCAGTAGGTAATATATATATATATATATATATATATATTACCTACTGGCGGTCGCCAGTAGGTATATATAGTTAGGATTTTTTCCCTATGGGATTTCTGAAAATTCTATGCCTAATAACTTTTGCGTTCGTGGACGGAATTGGCTGAAATTTTCAGGAAAATGGCACATTTTGTTTCTGAGCAGACCTTGAAAATTTGGGGGGGTTTTGTGGAGGGGGGGCCGAGAAAAAAGGGGGGTCCCAAAACGCCTTTTTCCCATGTTAATTTCCATAGGGCGGTTGGACTCACTTTTAGCCCGAACGGCTGAATGGATTTTCACGAAACTTGGCAAAATTGTAGGGACTGTTAGCCCGATGTGCCTTTGCTAGGTCTCAATATATGTGCTTCAGTGGATTTTGAGAAATTAACGTTTAAATCAAGATATATATCTGTAACAGCGCTCCGGGCAGCTATCCGGTTAGCGAACCTTTCGCGTAACGGAACTTTGCGATGAGAAGCTGATTGGCCCTCCGGTGTCTGTCAACATTCTAAACAGTCCGGAGCGGCCGCCATCTTGTCTCTCGGTAGGATCGAGAGACAAGAGGAGGCCAAAACAAAGGGGGAAATTACCATAAGGGGGCATAGTAGATCCTCGTTGACCCCCTAGGTTTTATGTGGAGGTTTTAAAAGGGCCTAGGAGGGTCCAAAAAAAAAAATTTTTTTTTGCGTGGTAAGCGCCAAGTTCGCGAACCGGATAGCTTTCTGGGCAGCGAACTTTATGGATAAAAGAATGAAAGACTTTTCTAATACTGTATGTTAATTGTTTGTTGTTTTTCTTGTTTTTTTTTGTTTTCTTTATTTATTTATTTTTTTTATTATGATTGTGTTTCATACTTTATTAAATTTTCTAACATTTCATTGTCAGAAATGTCATAATTTATTATAGGGTGTAATTGTTTTTCATTTTGAAGCAAGTTGTCTACTGCTTCAACACATTGTAGAAGTTCGTGGTCTCTACTGTCATCCATAAAGTCATCAAGTTTGTCTTGGCTGCTCTCCTTCAGTTCAATCGAAAATGAAACTTGCTGCTCGCCTTCCATTTTGCCTGAAATTTGGATTAAAAAAATATATATTAGTAGAGATAGGGCACTGTTGGGATTAATTTTAGATAGGCAGTTTTTATCAGTGAATTTATCTTTTGGCAGTGTATAGTATGAGAGTGGAAATAGGACTAAAAAAAAGTGTATGTGATTTAACCAAGACACTACTACTACAGAGGGATAGTGTATATGTAGCAGAAAAAGTCTACTATATTAAGTCATAGTGCACAATATATTAAATTATAACTTACCTTCACAAAGAAGTTGAAGTTTTTTGAAGCTTTTGAAATAGGAGGTACAACAAGAAGTAGTAGTCAAAATGGCTGTGTTTCCTTCTCTCCCTTTATATATATACAGGTATATAACCAATCAAATGTCAGGTAATAAAAGTAGAAAATGAAAGTAACATTTTCATTGGTTGTCAATTCCAACAATTCAGATGTGTTTTGTGAAGTAATTTACCTCACGGTACTTGGAGAGGTCTACAGGCTAAATGGCTAAATGGAATTTCAATGAAATTTGTGAGAATGGAAGGGATTGTTATGTAGTATGAGCTAATCTATATTTGGTGAGAGTGTTTCTAGTCGTTATTCTGTAAATTACTTTCCCGCCTTTTTTTAGGACCGCTTTCCGGGAAGCTGCCCGGTTAGCGAACCTTAAGCGTCACGGGAGTCCACCATTTTGTGTTTCGTTCGCATTAAGATACAAGATGGAGGGCAAATAATGTTTAGAATGGGTAGAAGGGGTCATGGTAGACTTATCTTGACCCCCTAGGTTTTCTGAGCGTGGCTGAGGAGGCTTATATGTGCGGAAAAAAATTTTTTTTTAAAAAAATTCCGCGAGGTTAGCTTTCGGTTAGCGAACCGGGTAGCGCTCCGGGGAGCGAATTTTGTGGAAAATTAGTGAAAAAAGTTAGAGAAAAATAATAATTGTGAGTGATCAGATGTAGGGTAGCTCTGAGAAGAGCTTTTGGGTTTATGGTACATTTAGGTACTTATAAGTAGGTACCAATGCACAGTCTTAAATTCAGAATGAAAATTCTGTTGCCCTCATCTGAGAAGTGAACTCCATCTCCTCTGTAGATATCTTGCATGTAGTAACGCAAGTTATTGTTGTACAGAGAGCCCATTCCATGGTCTCTCATGTAAGCTGAAACAGATTTGTTTACATGCTTCCTCGCTTTCTCAATTTGTGGACAAAATTGGTTGGACCACCTCCATTTCTGTCTTTGGCATATATTGGAATATACCAAGGCAGTTTGAGGAAAAAGTGCCATTAATTGCTCCAAGGTGTCCTTTAAAAGCATTTCCAGACCTACCCCTGTCAAAGTGCCCAAATCATTACCTCCACAGTGCACTATTAACAGGTCAGGTTTTGGCAAATGCATAAAGGTTTTCACCAATGGTATCAATTGGTGACATTTTAATCCTCTTTGGCCCAACCACTTAATTTCCACATCTTGTAAATTGAGGTTGTGTAAATTTCTGCTCTCAGCATACCTTTGAGCCCAGTGGATGTAACTATGTCCAACAATCCAGACGTTAAACATGGTGGAAGAAGGTTGTTCTGCAGTCAGATGAAGTGTGGTAATGAAAGGGCAGTTGAAACAGTAGGAGTTTCTAAAGAAAAAAAACTGTGGATTTACAATGCTAATGATTCATTAGCAGTGATTGGTGCATTTCCATTTCTGAAAACAGAAAGTTAGGGTGCATGGATGTGTTCTTTGAAAGATGTAATTTGAATGGTCAAGGAAGAAACATTTAATGAAAGATTGCACTGGATACGCAGGTGCACTGAGAGTTCAGAGTTCAATTGAAACATTGTTGTGTGAATTTGCAAACATGAGAGGTCTTCCAGGAGGTGGTTGCTATGGAAACAAGGCAGACAGGGCAGAGGGGGGAAGGGTTTTGATTTGAAAAAAGTGAGGGAAGAGGTATGATTGGCTAATATGAGAGATATGTGAAAAGAATATCTGTATTTCTGTGCTTTCAATAGCTGCAGCCTTTGGAGTGCATCCTTTTTCTTCTGCTGAAGACAATTTGGTGTATTTCTGAGACTGTTTTCAAAACTCAAAAAATATTTGCTAAGGTGAGAAAAGATTTATTTAATTTAGATAGAGAATAGTATGATTTAAGGAGAAAATGATGAAGAAAGCTGTGTTTTTAAAATGTGGTTTTGTCTCTAGTGATATACTAATAGAATTAGTTTCAAAGAGAAATTATAATTGCATATTTGGTGTAACATTCTGGCATGCAGTTACACAAGATATTGTAATACATGGAGGCCATTTCATGGTCTGTTATGTAAGCTGAAACAGATATGTTGCTTTTAAAAACGATTTAAGAAATCAATTACATTTCTAGATATGTACTGCTAGAGCTTCATAGGTTGTTTTGGGCCATATTTATAAGGTATTTGAGTGTCTAAGATGTTGTGTTCGCCTTTTAAAATGTAAAGTGTTCCTCATGGGACAAGTGTCTTGTAAATACGCTCCCACTTGTGCTTGGCAAATTTAGATTTTGATTATGGGAGTTACCTAGCCATGTTAATAGTGTCCCAAAAATGGTGCTAGGGCATTCCAGAAAACACTTTCATGTGTCTCAAGGACATTTTTAGTCATTTCTTCATGAATGCAGGTATACAATTGATTTATATGCTGTGTTTAAAAACGAATTTTGAAATGAATTAAATTTCAGGATATGTACTGTTAGAGCTTCATAGGTTGTTTGGGGTCATATTTAGAAGGCATTTTAGTGTCTTTGAAGTTATTTTTCCCTTTTTAAATGGAAAGCGTTCCTCATGGGGCCCTGAGCAGTTCTTAGCCATGTTATTTAATAGGAAGTGGATAACATGGCTAAGAGCATTTGCTGGGAAATGCATGAATATCGCTGATTTTTCTGCTATATTCATGCATTGTGGCCGTTTTTTTTCACATTGCTTCATAGGTTGTTTGGGTTCATATTTAGAAGGCATTTTAGTGTCTTTGATGTTATTTTTCCCTTTTTAAATGGAAAGCGTTCCTCATGGGGCCCTGAGCAGTTCTTAGCCATGTTATTTAATAGGAAGTGGATCACATGGCTAAGAGCATTTGCTGGAAAATGCATGAATATCGCTGATTTTTCTGCTATATTCATGCATTGTGGCCGTTTTTTTCACATTGCTTCATAGGTTGTTTGGGTTCATATTTAGAAGGTATTTTAGTGTCTTTGATGTTATTTTTCCCTTTTTAAATGGAAAGCGTTCCTCATGGGGCCCTGAGCAGTTCTTAGCCATGTTATTTAATTGGAAGTGGATAACATGGCTAAGAGCATTTGCTGGAAAATGCATGAATATCGCTGATTTTTCTGCTATATTCATGCATTGCGGCAGTTTTTTTTCACATTGCTTCATAGGTTGTTTGGGTTCATATTTAGAAGGCATTTTAGTGTCTTTGATGTTATTTTTCCCTTTTTAAATGGAAAGCGTTCCTCATGGTGCCCTGAGCAGTTCTTAGCCATGTTATTTAATAGGAAGTGGATAACATGGCTAAGAGCATTTGTTGGAAAATGCATGAATATCGCTGATTTTTCTGCGTTATTCATGCATTGCAGGCCTTTTTTTATCACATTTGCAAGCACTTCTTAGCCATGTTATCCAATGGGAGGTGGATAACATGGCTAAGAGCATTTGCTTCAAAGGTTGTTTGGGGTTATATACCATTTTTGGGAAATTATTAACATGCCTATCTAACTCCCATAATCAAAATCTAAATTTGCCAACCGCAGGTGGGAGCGTATTTACAATAAATTTGCACCATGAAGAATGTAAAATAGCATACTAGATACTCAAATAACTTATAAATATGATCCAAAACATCTTATGAAGCACTAGTAGTGCATATTTCCAGAAATGTATTGGTTTTCATTTAATGATTTACTTCATTGGTAGGCCTTCACATGTTTTTTTACCTTGGTTTTTTTTCAGTGAAAATCTTATCTGCAACCATGTGTTGGCCTCACCTCAAATAAACAAAACAGGTGATGGACTGAATGTGGATCAATGACACACATTCACCCCAGTCCAAAGATCTGGGCCTAAACAAACCTTTAGATAGGCTACATCTTATCGTCATCCTGAATTAATGATTTAAAATATTAGGGAGTGATTTATGAGTGTTGTATGCCTGTTTTGTACCATTGAGTGTCATTTTTGTGATGCAGTGCTGGTGGAAAATATTTGCTATGTTAAATAATTAGTACAGCATTAAGTTTTAGATGACTGTTATTTATTTACTGTTTGGTAATAGTGGTTAATAACATTTTATATTATATTTTTTCACAGATTCAACTGCAGATTCTTTCATAGTTTGGAAAATGCCTTCCAGAAGTCGAATACGAAAGGCTAGAAAACGTCAAAGACAGCAGGATGATGTTTTATTGCAGCAGTCCTCTTCCCCAAATACTTGTCAAAACACCAAGAAAGGTCCGGGTAAGAGCACGAAATCATTCTTAAGAAATATTTGTAGTAAAAAAAATTTTGCTCAAAAAAATGTGTCTCTTAACAAAAAGAGAAGTAATTTAAATGGAAAGGAGAGACCCATCACAAATGTTACTGGTAGAGGAAGAGATAACTCTGTGCATGATAGTAGAAGGAAACAACAGTTTAGGGACATTCGACAACGAATGTTCCGTAATAGGATATTAGTTAATTTATTGAAAAATATTAAAAAGAAAGGCCAACAGAAAGCGGCATTTTATAGGAAGAAGAAAAATGTAGAGAAAATTATTGATCATGCTTTTGAAATCAAGCGAAAGTTGTTTATTTTGGTAATCAATAGAATTAGGAAACTAAGCAAGGTAATTTCTGATTTCAAAACAAAAAGTAGATGGAAGAGAGTAGTAAATCGTACTAACTTTTGTGAAGTTTTTTCTGGAGAATGGATGCATAGTTCAAGTTCTGAGGCATTTTTTAATGAGGAGACTTATTTTCAGGATAATGATTTGGTGCATGCAGTTGACATCAGTGGTCGAGCTTATGAAGTGAAGGATGGTTGTCCAGTTGAAAAAGAACAACTTGTGACAACAGAGACAGAAGAGGCGCTAAGTGATGAGGTTTTAGGAAGACGTCCTAAGGGTCCTGTGTACATTTGGAAGTGTAGTTCTATTTGCAGTGTGCGACAGGTTTCCATCAATTTGCTATGTGATTTTATACGGACATTTAATAAGAAAAGTTTGAAGCAGAAAATGAAGTTGTTGCAAGATTTAGATCCTTGCAGAGTGAGACAAATGACAGGTTTGCGTGGTCATTCACTGGCTTGTCTTTCCAGGAGAGTATGCCAGAGTGTTTTTCATCATTTCAGGATGCTAGCAGTGCATCATAATAAAGTGAGAAAATTAGTGAGAATGTTGTATTATGCTAAGAGTCCAGCAATTATGCTTAAACAGTTATGTGCTGCTCTTTTGCATGGTTCTGAAATAGATGTGAAGAATCTTTGTGAAGAAATTGAGTTTTGTTACTTTGGTAGTAAAGATGAGAATGTTCAAATTGACCCTGAAGTAGAGGGTAATGTGGAAGATAATGTACAGGTTTCCAGTACAGATAATTTTCAGAAGGAAATTGCCACGTTTCAGATGAAATCAAGTGAGAGGCCTAATTTCACTTGTGTATGTTGTCGACGCACTTATTATAAGAATCAGACTAAGGTAGTGGATTTATATGCAAAAAGTGAAAGGGAAAATAATAGTGAATGGAAGGATTTAGCCACATACTTGATGGTAGAAAATTATTTTGATTTGGGATCGGATCAACGTGTGTGTACTTATTGTTGTAATAAATTAAACCAAAACCAGATGCCTGCTAGGGCAGTTCATAATAATCTGGAATTGGTTGAGATTCCTTCTGAATTGAAGGATTTAAATACTTATGAATCTATTTTGATTCAAAGTATCCATCCCTTTCAGGCTATTGTAAGAATGGAGCCAAAGACAGGGAAATTGCCTCCAGCAGATTTACAGAGAGGATTAAAGGGAAGAGTTGTTTATTTGCCTCTAGATTTGAACAAAAACATTAACACAATTGGAATAGAAAAAGTGGAAGAGGAACCTCTGGTTATCTTGGTTAATGGGGTTCCGACAAAGAATAAGAAAATATGGCAAGATTTAGTGGATGTTAGGAAAGTCAAAAAGGCAACAGTGTATTTGAAGAAAAATAATAAGTACTATAAGAATGTATATGTTGCAGAAGAGGAAGTAAGTGATGAAGAGGATAGCGATTTGTGTGCTGGCCAAATTGAGAAAGTAGAGGCCTCTAAAAGTGAAGAAATATATGAACATTATAGTGTTCATCCTTTGCATTCCAAGGAAGTGATGGGGAATGCTATTGAGTTGTTTCAAATGAAACAAGCCAAAGGGAGTCCCATTAGTGTTTGGGAGGAAAGTTTGGAAGCTCGGTGTTTCCCACAGCTATTTCCCACAGGTCAAGGAGGAAGATATGATGAGCGACCTCGTGAAATTCCTGCGTCTGAATACCGGACTTTACGATTGTATGCAGAAGATCCTAGGTTTCGGCAATGCATTCCCTATTTGTTTCATCTCCTGTTTGAAAGCGATCTGTCTGGACTGTCATATGCAGTGAACCACATCTTAAAAAGTGGTATACAGATGCGAAACATCTCGGCAAGTGACTTTATGCATAAAGTCAATGTCCAAGACAGTATTTTGGATTCTCACTTAATTAATCTCATGGCGTGTCAGCGTGGTACTAATGAGTACTGGTACCGTCGTCATGGTGACTTAAAATGTATGCTGAGGAACTTAGGAACTCCGACATGGTTCCTCACTCTGAGCTGTGCCGAGTATGGCTGGGATGACTTACTTGAATTTCTACGAGAGGCAAATGGAAATATTGAAAACATTGAATTCAAGACACCTGGAGAACTGTGTTCTTTGGATCCTGTGAATGTATGCAGGTACTTCAATCATAGATTTGAAGCTATGATGTCTTTCATCACAAATAAAAAGAATCCACCTCTTGGAGAGGTGTTGGATTTCTTCTGGAGAAAGGAGTACCAAGCAAGAGGTGCCCCTCATATACATATGTTGCTGTGGATCAAGGATGCACCTAAATTTGGAACAGATCCGGATGACTTAGTGATGAATTTCATCGAACAGTATTCTACGTGTGCTGTTCCAAACGCAACGGAGAAGAAAAGTCTAAGAGAACAAGTTCTACGTTTCCAAAGCCATCGTTGTGGAAAGTACTGTCGTCGTAAATTCAGAAACAAGGACAAGTTCTACACCAAATGTCGTTTCAACTTTCCACGACCGGTGATTTCTAAAGGAAGAGTGAACAGTTTGATGTCTTCGCTGCGACATAATGTGACGAGGAAATCACCCAAGAATACATACAATTTGAAAAGGAACGAAGAGTCCAAGTACATCAATGACTACAACCCAGTGATTTTGTCCATGTGGAATGCCAACATGGATATACAGTTTGTGGCTGACAACTGTATGGCTGTGGCTCGGTATGTGACATCTTACATCACCAAAAAAGAAAAGACCGAACTGAAGGATATGTGGGAGGACATTTCCCATGAAAAGAGCCTCAGCAAGAAGTTGTACAGTTTCAGTCTGAAGATGTTGTCGCATCGAGAAATCGGAGCTTACGAATGTTCTGATCGATTGTCTTCAGCAAGTCTCTATGCCAAATCCAGGAGTCTCGTTTGGGCGAGTCTTGGTCTTGCTGCAACGCGAAATCGAGTTCTAAAACCTGTTCGGGAAATTGAGTATTTGGCAGAAAAGGAACCAAACAGTACCGACATTTTGAAGACCAACATGTTGGATACATATTATCCAAATCGAAGCAGTCACCTTGAGAATATTTGTCTATATGAGGTTCTCCAAAATTATATATTCAAGAGGAACATCAAAGAAGATATTGAGAAAGGAGTGTATGCTGTAATTGGAAGTGAGGGATGCCTGGTCAAGCAAAGAAAATGCCAATTAGTAAACCATCGAAAATTAAGTGGCGAATCTCCAGAAAAAAAGGAGTTTTTCTATTTAGCACTTTTGCAACTTTTCAAGCCTTGGCGTGCAGAAGAGGAACTGCTTGGAGATTTCCTCTGTTACGAAGACTCTTTCAATGCAGCCAAGGAGTCCATAGAATGTCCTGCTTTTTCTAAATATCAAGAAATGCTAACTTTGGAAATTGAGCAGGAAGCAACGATTGCAGCCGAGATTGCCAGAGACAGTTCTCAGGACAGTCAGAGTTCTGTTTCATTGAGTCAAGATCCACTTGGAGGACCTATTATCGAAAATGAAGCTGCCACTGCTATGAATGAAGTAGAAAGAGCCATGGCACATGCTCAGGAGGATTCAGTTAACTTACAAGACTTGGAAAAACAACTCAACGTTGAGCAGAGGAAAATATATGATGAAGTTACCAAGGAAATTGAGCACGGATTAAGTCATGAGAAGAAAGAGTGCTCGTGTACGTCGTTGAAGCCTGTCCGACTGTACGTGAGTGGAGAAGCGGGAACTGGAAAAAGTTTCCTCATTAAAGCAATCTCTTGTTATTTGCAGGAAAGGACTGAGTCATCGCTGTCTTGTGTTGTCACCGCTCCTACTGGACTGGCAGCACATAATATTAAAGGTATTACTTTGCATCGTCTATTGATGCTGCCGGTGGAGCATGACAACAAATTACAATACAACAAGTTATCTGGAGATGCTTGCTGTGAAGTTTCAAGAGTTTTGAGGAAAATGAAACTACTTATCATTGACGAAGTAAGCATGGTTTCCAATGTCATGCTTGCCTTTGTGCATTTGAGAATGCAAGAAGTACTTAAAACTGAATATGATGTCTTATTTGGTGGGAAACACATTATTGTTTTCGGAGATCTTCTACAGCTGACACCAGTAAAAGGTCAACCTGTGTTCAAAATACTCACGCATGAAGATACCAGGAAGTGCCTAGGGAGCATTGGCAACGTCAATATATGGTTAAACTTCAATTATGCAGAACTGCATCAAAATATGCGTCAGGCAAAGGATGAAGATTACAAGAATATTCTACAAGATATTAGAATTGGAAAAGTGACCGAGCATGGGAAAGAAGCTTTAAATGCACGGTTACTGTCAAATTTGTATCCCAAACAAGATATTGTGCCTGAGAATATTTTTCAGAAAATTACTGAGAAGAAATCCGGGATATGTCTCATGCCAACTCTTGCAGAATGTGCCATCTTCAACAACAAAATGTTGAATTTAGAAAAGCAAGAGATTGTGAAACTTGAAGCTATCGACAAATTAGAGCATATGGGATCAACAATTATTTTGTCAGACAATTTGAAATCAAAATTGGATTCATTAGAGAAGACTATATCTAAAACAGCGGGTTTTGAAAAGACTTTGAATGTGTGTTTAAATTGCCGAATTATTTTGAGAAGGAATTTACATGTAGAAAGAGGTCTGGTAAATGGATCAATGGGTAATGTTGTTGATTTTGAGAAATACAGAAATAGAGATGGAATAGAATTTTTAAAAATTAAATTTGATGGCATTGAGGAAGTACAGCAAATTGGTCGTTGTTCTGCTAGGTTTTTGCTTGTTAAAGATTTATATGTTCGCCGTAAACAGTTTCCTGTTTGCTTGGCATATGCGGTGACAATCCATAAATCGCAAGGTTTAAGTGTAGACTGTGCATTGGTGAATATTGGCAGTTCTGTGTTCAAGGAGGGTATGGCATATGTGGCATTGTCACGAGTTAGAACTTTATCGGGATTGTACTTGATTGACTGTGATGTCACAAACATTTGTGCGGATCTAGATTGTGTTAAGGAATACAATAGGTTAAGAAGAGAGTATGCGCCACATTTGCCTCAATATCCTTTGTTTGAGAAACGTGTGGTAGGCCGCAAACGTAGAAATAGCAGTAATAGTAGGGAGGTTGTTGCAAAAAGACTAAAAGTCAATGAACCGAAAATTGTTAGCAGAAAGAAAGTGGATTCTGTTGAAGATGTTGTCGGTTTTCAATTTGAAAACAGTTCTGGTGTCAACTGCTATGCAAATGTAGTGGTTAATGTTCTCTTTTCACTAGAGAGTTTAAAAGAACAGATTCTGTTGAATTCTGAACAAATTTTATGCTGTTTGTTGAATTCTGTTTTCGAGAAATGTAGCAGTGATCGAACAAAAGTAGAAAGTGTGTCTGAAGTTCGTTATCTGTTAGATGAATGTTCAGGTCAAACAGACTTCTCTGAAAATAATCAGCAAGATTGTCAGGAGTTTTTAATGTATATGCTTGATATATTGCAAGTTGAGGGTGTAGATGTAGATCACCTGTTTGGGCTTTCTTATCAATGGCAGCATGACTGCGAGAACTGTATGGTATCAAGTACTACTAGTGTAGACTCAGAAAGATTTATATATTTAACTTTGCCAGACAGTAAATCAGTCTCCTTTAATAAGCTAGTAAATGCAGCGGATCACAACATGGAGTGTAGCCAATGTAAATGTGATATGATGTCAACATTATTTATACGTAGATATGGCCAGTATGTCATTTTAATGATGCAACGATGTAGGCCTGATGGAACAAAATTGTCAACTTTAATAAAAAATTTTGTGGCTTCTCAGCTGTCAATATCAGGGAGGACTTTTGTTACTGTAGCAATTATCTATCACGATGGTCCATCAACAACATCAGGACATTATACAGCTTACTTAAAGTCTGGAAACGGCTGGTCATTCTGTAATGATTCTGTTGTAACGTTCAAAAAAAAATTGCCGTTTGACCTTAAAAATTCTTACCTGGTGTTTTTAAAACCAAAATTTTAAGTAGAGGGAATGTAAGTCTGCAATGCTGTCTCGATTAAAAATTCAACTATATAAACCTAATGCAAGTAAGTCTGCTTCATAGTAAGCAGTATCAGTGTCATAGGAAAAGGAGAACATGACTGACAAAGAAGAGTAAGATATTAGTAGTCCAGGATTGTGAAAATAATCTCAAATATTTTATTTTTGAAAGTTGCGAAAATAGAAAATGTCGGGATTTGATTGGAAGAATTACAAGATTTGCGAATCGCGGCAACATGATTTGGCCTAGTGGAAACATGTGATATAATGAGAGAAGTTTTTTTTCTATGTAACATATTTCACGTATCGATGGAGGTTTTCTTTCAGAAAGTGGCGGGCTGAAAATATTTAAAGCACAACAGAGTGGATGCTGTTTATAGGAGATCCTTCGACGTCATTGAAAGTAAGTTAATTTTAAGAAGTTTTGAAATCAGATTTCTTAGGTTGTATGGGTTTTTTAAACACAGTCATTTTGATTGTGTTTTTTTTTCCCCGCTGTTACATGATGAATACCTTCAAGTCACTGATTTAAGTGAAATTTGATACATTCTGAGAACAGCAAAAATAAACCATTTAACATGTATAATTAATGTTATGCTTTTTGTCCTTATGATATACATTTAGAAATGTGTGGTACATATGGGTAAGGTGAGTTCTGTAAATATCAATTTTAATGCTTAGAGTGCTGTACTTCTGGGTAGTGTTTTTTTTTTATAAAAAAAAGAGGCCTCACCTCAAAGAAAGCTCTTGAAAGCACACATCTTATTTGCATCCTAAAACAATCATTTACAATGTTAGACACAATTTTATTATGACTTTACATCTTTTTTGCGCTGCTATTGCATCACTATTGTGAGACATTAGCAGTGCAAGAAAAACATCATGTTTCAAAATAGGCCTCAGTTCAGCAATATCAAGATACAGTTTCTTTCGAATATATATCTTTAGGATTGTGTAGGGAACGTAGAGAAGCAGAGACTTCTGTAAATGTCAAAGTTGTTGAAAAACTGTTTGTTTTTGAACCTTTTCCCTTGTCTTTTCTAATTTTTAAATACATGTTTTAATATTTTTTGAAATGTTTGTTCTTTGTTTTACAGATTGAAAGTATGAAAAAATATTTAAAAAAGGTAACAAGAATTATAAGGTAAATGTTTTCCACTCTTTTTACCCGCAATGCACTGCTGATGATGTCATTGACAGTATCTCTCATTTACTCTCTCTAGCTGTCTTTCTTTTTACATTATTCTCTGTTTACTTCCCTTATACTAACTCTTCTTTTTTTTTAAAAAAATATTTTTTTTAGTTCGCTTAAAGTTCGCGAACCGGTCAGCGAACTTGAAGCGAACCAAAGAAATAGAGGTTGCCAGAGTGATAAACATTCTAGCAATTTTGTTTGAAAGGGGAGGTAGTTCTGAAAAGAACTGTTTTTTTTTGTTTTTGTTGTTTTATGTTTTTTTTGTAATTTTTTGAACATTTTTTGATTTTTTTGTATTTTTAGAACTGTTTTATGTTTTTTTTGTGTTTTTTAAGGAGGGGAGACAACAAAAAACAGGCTTTCAAAACGGCTCAACTGGAGCAAAAAAAAAGAAAATTACTTTTTGGGTGCATTAGGGCACTTATGATTTTCATATGCAATGTTCATGAGGTTGACACTCATGTTGCCATATGACAGCATAGCACCACAGTAAATACAAGACAACTTCATGTGCTGGAAGTTAGGTTGGATGTTTGGCACAGTCTCTTGTGCCTCTCTTCCCGTCAAAGACAATGTGGATGTAGATCTTGCCACAGGAGTTGCCGTCGGATTGTCTTCAAGATCCCTCAACTCAGCCCGGCTGTAGTTCAAGGGATGCCACCTGCTCATGTGACGGTGCATTGTATAGTTCCCCATACTGTACTTCTTTTCTGTGCCTCTCGACAATCTGTAGTCACAGATGAGGCAGGTGGCATATTTTGCATTCACTTTCTTGGTTCCAGGAGGGATGGTGAAAAACTGCCAGATGAAACTGGTTTTTCGTTTAGAAACCCGGGGCAACTCATCAACAAATTGTTGTCCCTCTCTCTCCTCTTCTTCTTCTTCCTCATCTTCCTCCTCTCTGTTAGTCATAATTTGACTGGGTGGTCCTCTCTTCTTATGGGGAGGTGGAGGTGGTGGTGGGGGTGCACCAGCTGCAGCAACAATGGAAGCCATTGTGGATCTTCAGATAAATGGTCTTTCTCTCACCAAGATGAAAGTCAGAGTGAGGAAATAAGGAGGGGTTTACTTGATTTGGGGAAAACAAAAGTTCTGAGCCAATGAAAAGTGTTATTTTTAGGTCACATGACCTAGTCATACATCATTTGGAAACCAAAAGTGAAATGAACCAATGAGAAGTTTGATAAACAAGTCACATGACCTGTTCCGCTTACGTTACGCGGCGCGCGCCGCGTCCCAGATCGCTTCCGGTTCGCGGTCCGGAGCACTTCCGGGAGCGCTAACGCGGCGCGTCATTAGACGCATTACGCGATAACGTGATACGTCGCGCTTCCGCGGCGCGTCACTGTTCCGCTAACGTAACGTTGACCGGTTCGCGGACTAGATCGCGGCATCAAGATGAGCTAACGGAAAGCTTCCCGGTTCGCGAACTAGAAGCGAAGAAAAAAAATATTAAAAAAAAAATTATCAATAAACATCTAAATATATTTTGGGATTTAAAGAATAATACATTTTACAGCTACAGATGTTAGCTTTTAAAAAACCAATGAAATTCACTGAAAAAACCATAGGTTATAGACCATATATAGTTAGAAATTTGCATTTAAAAAACCATTGAAATTCAATGAAAAAACCATAGGTTATAGACCATATATAGTTAGGAATTCGCATTTACAAAACCTTATTTTACTCGCATAAAACCATTGAAATTCCATATATAGTTAGTTGCGCTAACTATATATCGCGCACCCGCAATCCACTGCTGATGATGTCACATATTACATCATTCATGACATGGTCAGTGACATCACTGATGACATCACTGATGACATCTCAAATGACATCACTGATGACAACATCCAGTGACTGTATGTTTCTGTGAAGTTAAAATATGTCTTACATATTGAAGAATGAGTGGATGTATAAGTGTCTGGATGAAGGATTTAGTAGGTGCATGACTGACTGTATGAGTGAGTGATTAAATGTGTCTCACTGAGTGCATGGGTTAGTGACTAAACTGTCTTAATTTGTGCATCATTATGTCTGTTGTTCTGTAAACTGTTGCATGTGTTGATAAGTAGCTATATGAGTAACTATATGGGTTATTGATTGGTTACCTTAGTATTTGTATGGGAGACTGAGTGTGTGTGTGGGTGGCTGGGAGGTGTATGACTCTGTGCATAGATGTGTGAGCAGTTGATTCACTAGAGGTATGGTTTCAAAAGTGCATGTGGTAACAGCTGTATGGGCGGTTGACTGTGTGCATGAGTGTATTGGTGAGTGAATGGATATCTCAGTGCTACATGTCAAAGTAAGTACATATGTAAAACACAGTACATGTGAGAGTTGACATATATAAATAACTGTGCATAAGAGCCAGTGAATGTGTGAGTGGCTGTATGGATCATTGTGAACTTGTATCAGGGATTGTATAAGAGAGTAAATATGTGTTAGTATATGTTTGAATAAGTAAAGTTTGTATAACTGTATAGTTGAGGAAATGGAGGTGTGATTGATTCTTTGCATGACTGACTAGGTGTGTGAGTAACTCCATGGATGAGTGACAGTCTGTGAGTGTCTGTTTACACTGATTGTATCTAAGGTTATATTAGAGTCTGAAGAGGTTCATCGTATTATCACATGAATGATATCATCAGTGATGTGATCAGTAATGTCAAATGAGATGTCATCAGTGATGTCATCAGTGATGTCATTTGAGATGTCATCAGTGATGTCATCAGTGATGTCACTGACCATGTCATGAATGATGTAATATGTGACATCATCAGCAGTGGATTGCGGGTGCGCGATATATAGTTAGCGCAACTAACTATATATGGAATTTCAATGGTTTTATGCGAGTAAAATAAGGTTTTGTAAATGCGAATTCCTAACTATATATGGTCTATAACCTATGGTTTTTTCATTGAATATATATATATATATATTCACTGAAAAAACCATAGGTTATAGACCATATATAGTTAGGAATTCGCATTTACAAAACCTTATTTTACTCACACAAAACCATTGAAATTCCATATATAGTTAGTTGCACTAACTATATATCGCGCACCCGCAATCCACTGCTGATGATGTCACATATTACATCATTCATGACATGGTCAGTGACATCACTGATGACATCACTGATGACATCTCAAATGACATCACTGATGACATCTCAAATGACATCACTGATGACATCACTGATGACATCTCATTTGACATTACTGATCACATCACTGATGATATCATTCATGTGATAATACGATGAACCTCTTCAGACTCTAATATAACCTTAGATACAATCAGTGTAAACAGACACTCACAGACTGTCACTCATCCATGGAGTTACTCACACACCTAGTCAGTCAATCAAAGAATCAATCACACCTCCATTTCCTCAACTATACAGTTATACAAACTTTACTTATTCAAACATATACTAACACATATTAACTCTCTTATACAATCCCTGATACAAGTTCACAATGATCCATACAGCCACTCACACATTCACTGGCTCTTATGCACAGTTATTTATATATGTCAACTCTCACATGTACTGTGTTTTACATATGTACTTACTTTGACATGTAGCACTGAGATATCCATTCACTCACCAATACACTCATGCACACAGTCAACCGCCCATACAGCTGTTTCCACATGCACTTTTGAAACCATACATCTAGTGAATCAACTGCTCACACATCTATGCACAGAGTCATACACCTCCCAGCGACCCACACACACACTCAGTCTCCCATACGAATACTTGGGCAACCAATCAATAACCCATATAGTTACTCATATAGCTACTTATCAACACATGCAACAGTTTACAGAACAACAGACATAATGATGCACAAATTAAGACAGTTTAGTCACTAACCCATGCACTCAGTGAGACACATTTAATCACTCACTCATACAGTCAGTCATGCACCTACTAAATCCTTCATCCAGACACTTATACATCCACTCATTCTTCAATATGTAAGACATATTTTAACTTTACAGAAACATACAGTCACTGGATGTTGTCATCAGTGATGTCATCAGTGATGTCATCAGTGATGTCATCAGTGATGTCACTGACCATGTCATGAATGATGTAATATGTGACATCATCAGCAGTGGATTGCGGGTGCGCGATATATAGTTAGTGCAACTAACTATATATGGAATTTCAATGGTTTTGTGTGAGTAAAATAAGGTTTTGTAAATGCGAATTCCTAACTATATATGGTCTATAACCTATGGTTTTTTCAGTGAATTTTCAAGGTTTTGTAAATGCTAATTCCTAACTATATATGGTCTATAACCTATGGTTTTTTCAGTGAATTTTCAAGGTTTTGTAAATGCTAATTCCTAACTATATATGGTCTATAGCCTATGGTTTTTTCAGTGAATATATATATATACATACATATATAAACATATATCATCTGTATATCTATATAAATACAAACATAAATGCATGCATACATATACTTATATGCATTTTAGGGTTGTTAGGGCGTTTTCGTGTGTATTATGTTGCTTTTTTAGGGCTTTTGGGTCAATTAAGTAGGGTTCCCGGAGCCTAGGGCTGAGGGGCCGGTTCAGTTTCGTGCGTATTGGTGTTGGCAAGGTTTTGAGGGATTTTGGCGGTTTTTGGTCGAGATTTGGCCGTTTTATGGCTTTTTTTGTGTTTGCGGGGGGCGCGTATTCGGGTTGAAATTCGTCCCCGTTCCAGTGGATGGATTGGGCTGATTTTTGGTGAGATGTTAGGGAATCGCTGGAACTAGTGTCCAGCCAAGTTTGAAGCGGATCGGAGCAGTGGAAGTGCTTTAAAGAGCAATTTTTGTGCGGAGTAGCGAATTGTCATGTTATTCAATGGGAGTTTTTGGTGCGCATGGAGAAGGTGAATTTGGGGTGTTCCAGTTGCGCTAGAGGGACGGGGCTTGGGTGAGCTGTAGGGAGAGTGGATCGGCAGGTGTGCCGAATTTTTGGGATTTGTTGGCCGAAGGGAAGGGTGTGCTTGGGCAAAGTCGATTTGGTGAAAACGGTGCGTTATTTACATGAAAGTTGAAAAAACACTAATAAAAGCAAAGCTAAAAAGCCACCTCATTACAAACAGAATGGCTTTAACTTAAACGAGGGCGAGATCTATTGCATTTTCAATGCTTGTTTACTTTGGTTCCATCAAGAAGGCATTCAGATGTGTCACACATTTGCCATAAATTCTGAATGTTAGCACTCTAGTTGCACATTAGATCACTGTAGTAAAGCTACTGCTCACCAGGGACGTCTGCTGCTGGTATTCAAAGTGCATGTTTCAGTCTGCATGTCAGAATTTTTTTAATGAAATAGAAGAGGATTTGAGAAGTCACTCAAAATGATCCCTAATTTTTCTTTCTGAAGCACTAATCATACTTTCTATGGCAAAATTAACCCCCTCATGTTGTTCCTTTTTAAATTGAGTGTTTTCAGACTTACCACTTCATTCCAATCAAGATGGCTTCTGGTGTGCCATACTTTTGTCATAAGTAAGACTGTTAGCGCTCTAGTTGTTCTTTAGAACACTCTGGGACATTCTGTCATTGGGCTATACTTGGGGTACATCTGGGTGATATTTGGGCTACATTTAGGCTCTTTTGTCTCTGGTGGCCATCTTGCGAGACTATGTCAGAATTTTTTAATGAAATTGAAGAGGGTTTGAGAAGTCACTCAAAATGTGCCCTAATTTTTCTTTCTGCAGCACTAATCATAATTCATCTGGCAAAATATACCCCCTCATTTTGTTCCTTTTTAAATTAAATGTTTTAAGAGTTACCACTTTATTCCAATCAAGATGGCTTCAGGTGTGCCATACCTTTGTAATAAGTAGGACTGTTAGCGCTCTAGTTGTTCTTTAGAACACTCTGGGACATTCTGTCATTGGGCTATACTTGGGCTATATCTGGGTGATATTTGGGCTACATTTGGGCTCTTTTGTCTCTGGTGGCCATTTTGGGAGACTGCATGTCAGAATTTTTTAATGAAATAGAAGAGGATTTGAAAAGTCACTCAAAATGTGCCCTAATTTTTCTTTCTGCAGCACTAATAATACCTTCTATTGCATAATATACCCCCTCATTTTGTTCCTTTTTAAATTAAATGTCTTAAGAGTTACCACTTTATTCCCATCACGATGGCTCCAGGTGTGCTATACCTTTGTAATAAGTAGGACTGTGAGCGCTCTAGTTGTTCTTTAGAACACTCTGGGACATTCTGTCATTGGGCTATACTTGGGCTACATCTGGGTGATATTTGGGCTACATTTGGGCTCTTTTGTCTCTGGTGGCCATTTTGGGAGACTGCATGTCAGAATGTTTTAATGAAATAGAAAAGGATTTGAGAAGTCACTCAAAATGTGCCCTAATTTTTCATTCTGCAGCACTAATCATACTTTCTATGGCAAAATATACCCCCTCATGTTGTTTCTTTTTAAATTAAATGTTTTAAGAGTTACCACTTTATTCCAATCAAGATGGCTTCAGGTGTGCCATACCTTTGTAATAAGTAGGACTGTTAGCGCTCTAGTTGTTCTTTAGAACACTCTGGGACATTCTGTCATTGGGCTATACTTGGGCTACATCTGGGTGATATTTGGGCTACATTTGGGCTCTTTTGTCTCTGGTGGCCATTTTGGGAGACTGCATGTCAGAATGTTTTAATGAAATAGAAAAGGATTTGAGAAGTCACTCAAAATGTGCCCTAATTTTTCATTCTGCAGCACTAATCATACTTTCTATGGCAAAATATACCCCCTCATGTTGTTTCTTTTTAAATTAAATGTTTTAAGAGTTACCACTTTATTCCAATCAAGATGGCTTCAGGTGTGCCATACCTTTGTAATAAGTAGGACTGTTAGCGCTCTAGTTGTTCTTTAGAACACTCTAGGAGGCTGCAGTAGAACACAAAGGAATCAACTGACAGTCTCTGTCCTTGTTGGATGTACATGTTTTACTGAGAATGTCAGACTTCATTTTCACATGACTGAGAAAGATAATGTGAATTTACAGAAAATATGCTTTCAGTTTAGCTTATAGATCCCCTTCCAAACCACTGTGGGAAAATCATGAGATATTAGTTTTCTTTCAAACAATATTCATGATATCACAGCAGAAGGTTTTTTCACATGGTAAAATCACCTTAGAACCCACCACAATTCCTAAAACGAGTATGGTACCATCAACAAATGATTTATAATGTAACTAAAGTCCTAAAACCCTCTATTAACTACAATGCTTTTTAATGAGGTGCTATCATGTATATTGGTCCCAAGATGGCTGCCAACACTTCTTGGATGAAGTGCTGACAGCCAATCAGATCAGATGTGTGGTTAGGCTCCGCCCAGATATATATATTTTTTTGAACCTAAATTACTCAAAATCCACTGGAGCACATATATTGAGACCTAGCAAAGGCACATCAGGCTAACAGTCCCTACAATTTTGCCAAGTTTCGTGCAAATCCAATCAGCCGTTCGAGCTAAAAGTGAGGCCAACCGCCCTATGGAAATTAACATGGGAAAAATGCGTTTTGGGACCCCCCTTTTTACTCGGCCCCCCCTTGATGAAACCCCCCCAAATTGTCAGGGGCTGCTCAGAAACAAAATGTTCCATTTTCCTGAAAATTTCAGCCAATTCCGTCCACAAACGCCAAAGTTATTAGACATAGAATTTTCAAAAATCCCATAGAGAAAAAATCCTAACTATATATACCTACTGGCGACCGCCAGTAGGTAATATATATATATATATATTCAATGAAAAAACCATTAGTTTTAGGCCATATATAGTTAGGGATTTGCATTTACAAAACCTTATTTTACTCGCATAAAACCATTGAAATTCCATATATAGTTATAAGCGCTAACTATATATCGCGCACCCGCAATCCACTGCTGATGATGTCACATATTACATCATTCATGACATGGTTAGTGACATCACTGATGACATCACTGATGACATCACTGATGACAACATCCAGTGACTGTATGTTTCTGTAAAGTTAAAATATGTTTTACATATTGAAAAATGAGTGGATGTATAAGTGTCTGGATGAAGGATTTACTAGGTGCATGACTGACTGATTGAGTGAGTGATTAAATGTGTCTCACTGAGTGCATGGGTTAGTGACTAAACTGTTTTAATTTGTGCATCATTATATCTGTTGTTCTACAAACTGCTGCATATGTTGATTCGTAGCTATATGAGTAACTGTATGGGTTATTGATTGGTTGTCCAAGTATTTGTATGGGAGACTGAGTGTGTGTGTATGGGTGGCTGGGAGGTGTGTGACTCTGTACATAGATGTGTGAGTAGTTAATTCACTATATGTATAGATTCAAAAGTGCATGTGCAAACAGCTGTATGGGCGGTTGACTGTGTGCATGAGTGTATTGGTGAGTGAATGGATATCTCAGTGCTACATGTCAAAGTAAGTACATATGTAAAACACAGTACATGTGAGAGTTGACATATATAAATAACTGTGCATAAGAGCCAGTGAATGTGTGAGTGGCTGTATGGATCATTGTGAACTTGTATCAGGGATTGTATAATAGAGTAAATATGTGTTAGTATATGTTTGAATAAGTAAAGTTTGTATAACTGTATAGTTGAGGAAATGGAGGTGTGATTGATTCTTTGCATGACTGACTAGGTGTGTGAGTAACTCCATGGATGAGTGACAGTCTGTGAGTGTCTGTTTACACTGATTGTATCTAAGGTTATATTAGAGTCTGAAGAGGTTCATCGTATTATCACATGAATGATATCATCAGTGATGTTATCAGTCATGTCAAATGAGATGTTTTCAGTGATGTCATCAGTGATGTCATTTGAGATGTCATCAGTGATGTCATCAGTGATGTCACTAACCATGTCATGAATGATGTAATATGTGACATCATCAGTAGTGGATTGCGGGTGCGCGATATATAGTTAGCGCTTATAACTATATATGGAATTTCAATGGTTTTATGCGAGTAAAATAAGGTTTTGTAAATGCAAATCCCTAACTATATATGGCCTAAAACCAATGGTTTTTTCATTGAATTTTTAAGGTTTTGTAAATGCAAATTCCTAACTATATATCCACTATAACCTATGGTTTTTTCTATGAATTTCATTGGTTTTTTAATAGCAAATATGAAAAGCTTTAAAATGTCAAGTACGTGATAGATAAAAACATTTTCGTATTTATGCACGCTGATGTGCTTTGAACGCTGCACCCCCCCCCTCCCCTCTTTTGTCTTAGTAGTACTCTCTCTTTGCAGATAGTGAACGGTAGTTAACGCAAGCCTTTGCCCCCGTTGTAATCCGTCGTGCCTGCTTGTCTCTCCATTTGATTGATTGTTGTCCAAGCATTTACTGTTTTAGAATTGGTTCTCTTTGGATCATTCTCTATTTACAAACAAGCACAAAGTCGCAATACTCTGTTCAGTCTTTGCAGATAGTGAAAAATCGTGTAAAAAAATAAAAGTAATCGAGCAAAATCAGTAGGCCACTAATTGGATCTCTTTTTGACCTCGCTAAAATAGAAATATTAGGAACAACCCTTCATGAGAAATACGAAAATAGTGAGATGAACTGAGCTCCACACCATGAGGGCTGCAAGGCAGCTCGGCTCCGCCACCCATCCCGCCCAAAATAACAACAAACCCTATGCAAATATTAAAAATATAGACAACACACCAGCAAAGAAACAGGGTAAAACATTTTATTAAAAAACTATTTACATTACGTTGGTTTATAAAATGATGTCAGTAGTGGACCGATGTGTGAATAGATCGAAAACAGCACAAGGCTCCAAGATCCGGATGGCAAGCTCCTGGATGTTGGGTGCCATAGTTTAGAGTTCTGAATTTCAGCCTTTTTCAATGCCTGTGCTTTGTTGAATCAAAATGGCGGCTTGACACAAAGCTGACTCAAGCGTTGCTACTGATGCTATGCAGACCAAAACTGGTTTTCAGTTTGTACATTTTTCTAGATTTTTCAATCCAAGTTTGGTTGACTTTGTAGAACGATGGCTTCAGATTTTCAACATACGGTGTGGTGGCGCTGACTGGGAGGGGGCGCTTCGCTCCTGCCCCCTCCCCAAGTAAGATTTTTATACGTGAAAGTACGTTAATGGTTTTGGTCCCTGAGATGCTTCGATGTCACTGCCATTCTCAAATAGCATAAGTTCTGGATGTTGGGTGCCATAGTTAAGAGTTCTGAGCAGTGCTTGTAACACTGTCTGAAGCTTATTTTCACCTACTGCAGCTTCACTATTCTCAAAGTAAGTGAGTGTCGTTTGTGGACCTGACTGCATTAGAAAACAATGTGATATGTTACCTTCCTAAACAGCTTGACGGAGGCCCCTGAGGGGCGGTGTGATGGCCATGGACTCGGAGAAGACGCTTGGCTCCGACACCCTCCCCAAGTCTTATAGCACTGGTGTAGCCTGAGATCGCCCCCGACATAGGCGGCCGGCTCCCGGGGTCCGGCGGAACTTTTTGCCTTTTGATGACTCTTCAATTCTGGACCTTGTCCCACAATCCGTTTGACCTGAAGACAAGCTGTAGTGGGGCGCCCCTTTATCGTTTTAGTTGCCATTCCGCCCGCTTTTGCTACACTGTGCCTCTTCCGCCATTCAGCTGTTTACCGCCCGCTCTTGCGACTACAGCGTCTCGCTCACCATGTAGTTGAGTTGCGCCCGCTCTTGCGGTGCAGCGATAGGCGGCTGCCACAGGACTCTCAAAATGGCGGCCGGCTCTTCGGTTTTGGGCCTGGTCCACTAAAATGGCCCTGGGACACCTTGGAACTCGGACACTTCCCTGATAGGGCTTGGGTCCCATTCTCGAAAAGCGTCCCCTCAGCCGTGAAGATTCTACAAAAGTCTTGGGGGCCTCTGACTCCCGCAGGCTTCTGGTGGGGAGCGGCTGCCATGATTGCTCGTGGAATGGCCACGACGGAGCTACGAGATGGTAGTGGTCTCATGCTGACGCCAGCTTTAGTCTGAAACATCCAGAAACACTATAGACTACCAATTCGATCAGTTCCGGTAGCGCCCCAACATGACCCGGAAGAGAAGAACTTGCCCTCCCCTCTTTGACTGATGGTTCTTGTTGCCTGTCCCCTCTGTTGTCATTTAACAGAACTTTTTGGACTGCTGAAAGGGGTTGTGTTCTGAACGCTGGTTGGTGGAGACATTTAGACTATATTCTTGACCTACGTTGTCGCGTAATGCGTTTTATGACACGCTGCGTTAGCGCACCCGGAAGTGATCCGAGGCGCGGCGCGCAGCGTGTAACGTAAGCATAACAGGTCATGTGACTTGTTAATAAAACTTTTCATTGGTTCATTTTACTTTTGTTAATTTAATGATGAAAAGTTTGGTCATATGACCTAAAAATTACGCTTTTTATTGTTTTCGAACAATATTTTTTTTTCAAACATATGTTATAATATTCCAGGCTAATGTACTTTCCCGGAAAATTTACAACTGTCTTGCAAGTAAAATATATTCCTTTTTCGAGAAAAAGGGCGTTTCTTCCTTCCATGACGGAGCCGTTGAGTAAAAGAGATTCGGCCTGCTGTCTTAGTCGCCGATACGCCTGATTATCAGATTCTTATCGATCACTTTATGTTGCAGACATGAAAAACACAACTGCCCTTGACCATTTATCTTTACTGCGTTCCTACATATTATACCTTTTATCCGTCATGTAATTGGACTGCTTTATTTCACTTGCCTTTTACTGATTCGAAAACAGTGACTAAAAGTAAAAACTTTACCAATGTAAACACTACTACCGTGTTTTGTTTTAAAAACCTTTATTGTGAAAATGTCAGTATACAAATACGGGCCTATAACCACGTGGGCCGGCCACGGAGCAAACTGAAATCGTATATGATGAGGAGACATTTACACTGTAGAGGAACGTAAGGAGCGGGCCATTAGGTTGCAAGAACTAAGGTGTCTAACAGTTGCGGAATCGGTGGACATACATTTTGTAATTAAAATTAGAACAGGGCCACTTACAATAACATTTTCTAGATATACATTTGCGGGCAAGGAGTTACGAGTCCCATTTATACCGGCGCCATTTTGGGCGAGGCCGGGCAGGTCCAAGATATAGTCAAAATGTCTCCACCAACCATCGGCCAGACCAGAACCCCTTTCGGCCCTTTATGCTACAAGATGGTGTCTTCCATTCAGAAAATATTGTTGGCAGCATTTTGAAAGGAAACAGAAACAGCCGTTCTCCTAGTGAGTTTCACATTGTTACATTTAGGAAGAATGATGAAGAGTAGTATGTGGAAAATCTGAAGCCATTTTTCTACAAACTCTCAATCAGACTTGGATGGAAAAAAAAAACCTGAAGAATGTACAAACTGAAAACCAATTTTTGTCTGTATAGCACCAACAGTAACGCTTGAGTCAGCTTTGTGTCAAGCCGCCATTTTCATTCAATCAATAGCGTCCCCCTGCACACATTCAGGGACCTGGTCGTGTCTTCAGATGAAACGCATTGTAGGAAAAGAAGCAGAAAGGAAAAGGAAAAAAGTTCCGCCGGACCTAGTGAAGCTGCAGCAGGTGCAAATAAGCTTCAGACAGTCTTACAAGCACTGCTCAGAACTCTCAACTGAGGCACTCAACATCCAGGACTTGCCATTCGGATCTTGGCGCCTTGTGCTGGTTCCGACCTATTCACACATCGGTCCACTACTGACATCACCTCATAAGCCAACGGGGCACCCCACGCCGACTTTCGGCGCAGCATTGTAGGATGGCCACACCAGTGCGGCAACTTGCTGGACACAACATCGGGGCCATCCAGATCTCGGCGCGTTCGACTCACTGTACCGCAACAGTGACCGCAACTCAGCTGGACACGCCGTCTTTCGGCGCAGCATTGTAGGATGGCCACACCAGTGCGGCAATTTGCTGGACACCACCTCGGTGCCATCTGGATTTCGGCGCGTTCGAGTCACTGTACCGCAACAGTGACCGCAATTCAGCTGGACACGCCGTCTTTCGGCGCAGCATTGTAGGATGGCCACACCAGTGCGGCAATTTGCTGGACACCACCTCGGTGCCATCCGGATCTCGGCGCGTTCGAGTCACTGTACCGCAACAGTAACCGCAACTCAGCTGGACACGCCGTCTTTCGGCGCAGCATTGTAGGATGGCCACACCAGTGCGGCAATTTGCTGGACACCACCTCGGTACCATCCGGATCTCGGCCCGTTGTGCTGCCTTCGGCCTATTCGCACATCGGTCCGCTACTGACGCCGCCTCACGTGCCAACGGATTTTCTACACTTTTTGTAGCCCTATGCCGCATAACAGGTCATGTGACTTGTTTATAAAACTTTTCATTGGTTCATTTTACTTTTGGTTTCCTAAAGATGGAAGGCTTGGTCATATGACCTAAAAATAACACTTTTCATTGGTTTAGAACATTTTTTTTTCCCAAACGATGAAAGCCCCACCTTGTTTCTGGATCATTCAGACTGAAGCTGGCGTCAGCATGAGAGCACCACCATCTCGTGGCTCCGTCGTGGTCATTCCGCGAGCAATCATGGCAGCCGCTCCCCACCGGAAGCCTGCGGGAGTCGGGGGCCCCCAAGACTTTTGTACAATCTTCACGGCTGAGGGGACGCTTTTCGAGAATGGAGCCCAAGCCCTAGCAGGCAAGCGTCCGAGTTCCAAAGTGTCCCAGGGCCATTTCAGTGGACCAGGCCTAAAACCGAGGAGCCGTCCGCCATTTTAAGTGCCATGTGGCAGCCGCCTATCGCTGCACTGCAAGAGTGGGAGCAACTCAACAACATGGTGAGCGAGACGCTGTAGCCGCAAGAGCGGGCGCAACTCAGCTAGATGGCCGCCACCTGGGGAGGCCCGTTCACGCCGCCTCCCCCACGCCCCCCCCCCCGGGCCGCCGCACGCCAATTTTCGGAGCAGCATTGTAGGATACCAAAACCAGTGCGGCAGTTTACTGGACATCACCTGGGTGCCTGTCGTACATGTTGTGTCAGCCATGTGACACTGGACACAGACCGCTACTGACGAGGCCTCCCCCCGCACCACCCGGGACGCCCCACGCTGTTTTTCTGTGCTGCATTGTAGGATCCCTAAACCAGTGCGGCACCCAGGCGACATCACCTGGGTGCCGTCCAGAACTCTGCACGTTGTGCTGCCTTGGGACTATTCGCACAAAAGACAGCTTCTAACCATTGTTGCTTTTTGTGTTGAGAAATGTTTAAATGTTTTTAGTTTTTGTTCCGTTCGTTAAAGTTAATAAAGTTTTATAACCTTACTTTGTTGGAGTGTTATCTATTTTTTTAAAAACGGGTGAATGGGGCCTTGAATCGGGTTATTGTCATGTGTGGGCTTTGGAAGTGTGCTGCTGCAGGATCGGACATTTCAAACTCAAATGCACGTTCTTTTTCTTACCTTTCCGAAGCATGGAGCGCAATAGCAAGCAGAGAAAGGGTGATGCACGTGTTGAACACTACCTGACCTGGCAAGTTGCTGGCAGTGCCCCCCCGCCCGCTCCTGAAAGAGGGCACACACACACACCGCCGCTCCGAGTACTTCACAAATCTTTAAAAGACCATGCGCTTGTTCATGAGGCTTAAATGGTTTATCACCTCTTCTAGAACCCCTGCATCGACCCTCTGACGTTTCCTGGAAAAATTACCATGTAACACAATACCAAGCCCTGTCAGCTGAAACCCCCAAGGAATCGTGGGGCATATTATCAAGGGGGTTTATCTCCGCTTTTTTGGCTTTAAAAGCCTTGAAAGCGGAGATAAAATTATCTCCCTATTACCAAGCTGTCGCTAACACCAGTTAGTGACAGCTAAAAGGAGATAGCGACCATCTTGGGCCCCGCTTTGCATATCAGTGATACTTATCACTAATGACATGCTAAGTGGCGTGCCAAGATGTTAGCGACTGGAAACAGTCCCTAACATCGCTACCTTCTATTACCAACTTTTGGAGATATTCGCGCTAAGCGCGAATATCTCCAAAATCTAACACCTGCCCTGAGCAGTTCTTAGCCATGTTATCCAATGGGAGGTGGATAACATGGCTAAGAGCATTTGCTCGATAATACATGAATATCGCTGACTTTTCTGCGATAATAGCAAGGTTTATCTGCGATAAAAATCGCCAATGTGCGGCGATAATTTTTGTCTCTAAACAAGTTAGAGACAAAAATTATCGCTAGTTGTTCGTAATATGCCCCCGTGTTTTTGCTTGCAGAAATCGGGAGGCGGGAGACTAGCACTGAAATCAGTAGTCACACGCCTGAATCGGGAGGGTTGGCATGTCTGAATTCTCTACAGCTGGGGCCATAAACTACATCCGCAGGGGTAGGTGATAGCCTGGGACCAGCCTGGCATCTAAAATGGCTGCCGTGCACGACAACATTGTGGCATTGGAAAAAAGGCAAGATGGCGCAGCCGGTGGAAGAGATGTATCAACATATATCAGCCTCCTCAGCCACCCTCAGGAAACATAGGGGATTAGGATACGTCTCCCGCACCCACTTATACCTAGTAATTTAATTAACGAAGCACAAAATGGCGAATTCCCGTTTCGCTACCAGTTTGCGGCCCAGTTCGCGGCCCGTGAAGCGCTTCTACCGTGAAAAATCATTTTTTTTCATTTTCCCCACGGGACCCTTTAATAACCCCAACAACATTCCTAGGGGGTCAAGAGGGGGATACCTTGCCCCCTTTGATTAAATTCCCCTTTCGTTTTTCACCTCTTCTTCTCTCTCGATCCTACCGAGAGACAAGATGGCGGCCGCTCCGGACTGTTTAGAATGTTGACAGACACCGGAGAGCCAATCAGCTTTCTGCGCGCAAAGTTCCGATAAGCGAAAAGTAAGCGGACCGGATCGCTGCCCGGAGCGCTGTTACAGATATATATCTTGATTTAAACGTTAATTTCTCAAAATCCACTGAAGCACATATATTGAGACCTAGCAAAGGCACATCGGGCTAACAGTCCCTACAATTTTGCCAAGTTTCTGCAAATCCATTCAGCCGTTCGAGCTAAAAGTGAGTCCAACCGCCCTATGGAAAACTCAATGCAAAAAACGCGTTTTGGGACCCCCCTTTTTTCTCAGCCCCCCCCTTGACGAAACCCCACCAAATTTTCAGGGGCTGCTCAGAAACAAAATGTGCCATTTTCCTGAAAATTTCAGCCGATTCCGTCCACAAACGCAAAAGTTATTAGACATAGAATTTTCAGAAATCCCATAGGGAATTAATCCTAACTATATATACCTACTGGCGATAGCCAGTAGGTAATATATATATATATATATATATATATATATATATATATATATATATATATATATATATATATATATATATTCACTGAAAAAACCATAGGTTATAGACCATATATAGTTAGGGATTAGCATTTATAAAACCTTATTTTACTCGCATAAAACCATTGAAATTCGCATATATAGTTAGTTGCGCTAACTATATATCGCGCACCCGCAATCCACTGCTGATGATGTCACATATTACATCATTCATGACATGGTCAGTGACATTACTGATGACATCAATGATGACATCTCAAATGACATCACTGATGACATCACTGATGACATCTCATTTGACATTACTGATCACATCACTGATGACATCATTCATGTGATTATACGATGAACTTCTTCAGACTCTGATATAACCTTAGATACACTCAGTGTAAACAGACACTCACAGACTGTCACTCATCCATGTAGTTACTCACACACCTAGTCAGTCATGCAAAGAATCAATCACACCTCCATTTCCTCAACTATACAGTTATACACACCTTACTTATTCGAACATGAACTAACACATATTTACTCTTTTATGCAATCCCTGATACAAGTTCATACAGCCACTCACACATTCACTGGCTCTTATGCACAGTAATTTATATATGTGAACTCTCACATGTACTGTGTTTTACATATGTACTTACTTTGACATGTAGCACTGAGATATCCATTCACTCACCAATACACTCGTACACAGTCAACCACCCATACAGCTGTTTCCACATGCAGTTTTGAACCCATAGATCTAGTGAATCAACTGTTCACACATGTATGCACAGAGTCACACACCTCCCAGCCACCCCCACACACACACTCACTCTCCCATACAAATACTTGGACAACCAATCAATAACCCATACAGTTACTCATATAGCTACTGATCAACACATGCAGCAGTTCATAGAACAACAGATATAATGATGCACAAATTAAGATAGTTTAGTCACTAACCCATGCACTCAGTGAGACACATTTAATCACTCTCTCATACAGTCAGTCATGCACCTACTAAATCCTTCATCCAGACACTTATACATCCACTCATTCTTCAATATGTAAGACATATTTTAACTTTACAGAAACAGACAGCCACTGGATGATGTCATCAGTGATGTCACTGACCATGTCATGAATGATGTAATATGTGACATCATCAGCAGTGGATTACGGGTGCGCGATATCTAGTTAGCGCAACTAACTATATATGCGAATTTCAATGGTTTTATGCGAGTAAAATAAGGTTTTGTAAATGCTAATCCCTAACTATATATGGTCTATAACCTATGGTTTTTTTCAGTGAATTTCAATGGTTTTTTAATACCAAATATCAAATGCTGTCAAATGTCAAGTACATGATAGGTAAAAACATTTTCGTGTTTATGCACGCTGATGTGCTTTGAACGCTGCCCCCCCCTCTTTTCTCTTAGCAGTACTCTCTCATTGCAGATAGTGAAGGGTAGTTAACGCAGGCCTTTGCCCCCGTTGTAATCCGTCGTGCCTGCTTCTCTCTCTATTTGATTGATTGCTATCCAAGCATTTACTGTTTTAGAATTGGTTCTCTTTGGTTCATTCTGTATTTACAAACAAGCACAGAGTCGCAATACTCTGTTTAGTCTTTGCAGATAGTGAAAAATCGTTTAAAAAAACAAAAGGAATCGAGCAAAATCAGTAGGCCACTAATGGGATCTGTTTTTGACCTCGCTAAAATTATTATTATTATTATTATTAATAGGGTTTTGTTGAGCGCAAACAACCCGGAGGCCTCGTAGCGCTGTATTGTCTGATTCAAGAGAGGGCCAGAGAGCCAAGTTAGATGAAGAGGAGCGTTTTAAAGTTTTTCCGGAACTTCAGCAGGTTGGGTTCGCCGCGAAGGGAATCAGGCAGGGAGTTCCAAGCCTTGGCTGCATTCCAGGAGAAGGATCACCCGCCCCATCTGGCCCGTTTGGTTCTGTTTACCGTGGCCAGGAAAGCTGAACTAGATCTCAAAGGTCTATGAGGAAGATAAGGGGTTGCCAGAGAGCAGATCATAGATGGGGCAGTCTTCCACATGGCCTTGTGCATAATGCACATAGATTTAAACAGAACTCTAGCCTTGATGGGCAGCCAGTGCAGTTCCTTAAGAGCTGCTGTAGCAGATTCTCGCCGGCTCAGGCCTAAGAGGAGGCGAGCAGCCGCATTTTGGGTGACCTGGAGTTTTCTTGTGGTGGAAATGGGAGCTCCCAAGTATAGAGAGTTTCCATAGTCTAATCGAGATAGAATAATGGCTTGCACCATGATTCTACGTGCCTGGAAGGGTAATAGTGGCAGCACCTTCCTGAGCGTCCGCATCAGGCCAAAGCAGGTGGCGGACAGAACAGTAGCTTGTTGCATGAAGTTTAGCTTAGTATCCAGCCACATTCCCAGACTCTTAATTTGGGTTTTAGGTTGAGGCGGGTTTCCCAAGCTAGGAGGCCATTCTAACATGGGACCAGGGGTGAGAGAGTTGCCCAGGATGATAAGCTCAGTCTTCTCACCATTGAGCTTTAGATGAGAAGAGGTCATCCACTGGTTTACTGCTACTAAACAATTGGTGAGGTTAGGGGGGGAAGTATTAGGCTGGTTCATAGAAACGACCAGTTGTGTATCGTCGGCGTAGGTTACGATGTCTAGGCCAAACGACTGCACAATTTCAGCAAGGGGTTGTAGATACACATTAAATAGGGTAGGGCTCAAAGACGAACCCTGTGGAACGCCTTGATCAAGGGGCCAGATTTTAGAATGGGCATTGCTCTCAACTACTTCAAACGAGCGATTCTTCATAAAAGATTGGAGCCAAAGTATGGCCTTCCCTGAGATTCCTATTTGGCGTAGGCGGTGGAGAAGAATGCTGGTATTGATGGTGTCGAAGGCGGCACTGAGATCAAGCAACATAATTGCTACAGTGCCGCCTTGATCCATCTGTTTCCTTGCCATCTCAGTCACTGTCAGGAGAGCCGCTTCCGTCCCTAGTTTAGGGCGGAAACCTGCTTGGGACTCATGGAGCAGGAGATTATCTTCCAGGTATTGAGTGATGGAGGCATTAATATGTTTCTCCAGCAATTTGCTGACCCAGGGGAGGAGTGATATTGGGCGATAATTGGCCATGTTATCTGGGTCCAGGGTGTTTTTTTTTAGGAGTGCTCTAACTTGGGCACATTTCCACGCCGTTGGAACTATACCTGAAGTGATGGAGGAATTTAGGACATTAAGAATAACAGGCCTAATGATGTCTGTGATCTTAGTTAGATAGTAGGGGGGGCAGGATCACTGGGTGACCCAGATTTGACCTTCCTCATTAAGATGTCAAGTGAGTCCTCATTAAGTAAGGGGAATTCATCCAGTGTCTGGGGCGTAGAGTATGATGGGTTAGTTCCATTATCAGTGGCCCCAGTAACTGGTTCAAAGTTAGAGATAATGTTCTGTATTTTGTTGTAAAAATATTCTGCCTGGCTGTCACATCTTAGTTGGGTTTTATTAGGATCAGGGGGAATGGTCGGAGTATCCATGAGGAATTTTGCAATTTTGAAGATTTCACTTGCTGAATTCGAGGCACTAATAATTTTGCTTTCAAAATAAGCAGCTTTTAAAGTTCTAATTTCTGCTTTGTATTTTTTAATTGCCTCTTGGTGGTTGAGTTTATCTAAATTTTTACGGGAAACCCTCCACGTTCTTTCCAATTTCCTGCAATCCCTTTTCAATTCTTTGAGTTGGGGGGTGTACCAAGGTGAGTCTTTTGATTTGGTTTTTTCTTTGAGCTCTCTCAGGGGTGCGACCTGATCCAGGGTTGTGCGCAACCAGTTGGTGTAACTGTCATAGAGAGATGTGGGGTCTGTTCCCAATAGGGGGGGAGCGAGTGACAGGGATTCAGTCCACTGGTCCATGGGAATTTTTGACCATTCTCTCCCCTGCAGAACAGAGCGAGGAACAGTAGGTGCTGAGATAACTGGTGTCCATTGTATTGGGACCAAGTAATGGTCTGTCCAGGCAAGGGGCAGAGGTGCGCCTACCTCTAGTCTTGAGTCATTGCTGAATACCCAGTCTAGGAGATGACCTTTTTCATGCGTGGGTAAAATAGAAACATTAAGAACAACCCCTCATGAGAAATACGAAACTAGTAAGATGAACTTAGCTCCACACCATGATGGCTGCAAGACAGCTCGACTCCGCCGCCCACCCCACCCCTCCCAAAATAACGACAAACCCTATGCAAATATTATAAATATATACAACACGCCAGCAAAGTAACAGGGTAAAACGTTTTATTAAATAACTATATACATGGCAGCCTGCTGCAACATCGATCCAAATGCCTTTTGGTGACTCTTCCATTGTGAACATTGTTCCACAATCCGTTTGACCTGAAACGATTACACAAATAAAACATTTGTGAGTTTTAAATTTCCGGAGAAGTATAATTCACCAATAGTTTTCTCTGTAGATCTTTTTCCATTAACAATCCCAGTTCCATCACCCGCCCAGGATATCACTACTGTTAGTTGTCATTGTTGCTTCTGTTTTAATAAAAAATGTTTTAAGGTGTTTACTGTTTTTGTTGCGATGTATATATTTATAAGTTATTAAAGTGTTATAATCCTACTAATTTTTTTATCGATTATTGCTGTTTGAGATATTCCCTGTCTACAAACAGAGAAGAATAGAAATATTCTGTCTCCCTTTGCAGATAGTGAATGATAGGTAATGCAGACATTTGTCCCCGTTGTAATCCGTCATGCCTGATTGATTGATTGGCTGGACATTTATTGTTCAAGGAATAGTTCTTTCGAGGTACTCTCTGTTTGCAAATAACGTGGAATAGAAATATTCTGTCTAGTCTTTGCAAGTAGTGAAGGGTGGGTAATGCGGACCTTTGTCCCCCGTTGTAATCTGTCATGCCCATCTACTCCCCACTGATTGAGAAACTAGTTCCACCCGGACCATTTATTAGAGGTACATCATCTGACTCAACCGGAGAGAACCCCTAATAAAGAAGACATATGTAAAATACGAAGTAATCCCTGTATCCTGTTAAACAGAAACTTTAGCATGAAACACACTTGAAAAGGAAGGGAAAGAAATCAAACAAAATCAGTAGGCCTCTGATGAGTTTTTGACTTCGCTAGAAATAAGAAACATGAAAGTGGTGAAAGAAGCCAAGCTTGACGTTATGGCAGCCACAAGGTAGCTAGGCTCCGCCACCCCCCACTGCTCCAATCATGTCTGTCCCACCGCCCGCCACACCCAATAACGGTAACATGAAATAAATACAAATCAGCAGATACCTACCCCCATTCCGGAAACTCCCGAAGTGCAACAGGTTCGCGGCTACGCCCATCCGGAAGACGAGGCCTTCGGCACGTGTAGGGCGAGTCCTGCTGGCAGCCGTCGGCCGGGGAGGTCATCCCGTAAGGTGGGCCAGGAGAGGAGCCGAGGCCGACAGGATTCTTCTTCTTTCTTCAATAATGGCTGCGACAACACGCGGGGGGGATGTCTTGCACATGCCACCGACCCCCCCCCCTCCCCTCGTATCTCCAGGCCAAGAAAGAAGCCGAGGCCGAGGGATTCTTCTTCTTTCTTAGATAATGGCTGCGACAACGGGGGGGATGTCTTGCACATGCCACCGACCCCCCCCCTCGTATCTCCTGGTCTGGCCCCGGCTTGATATGAGCTCCCTGTTCGGGCCTGAAGCGGTGCCCTGCAGGCCACAGGGGGGGGAATGTCTTGCCTCTGCCTCCGACCCCCCCCTCTTATCGCCTGGTCCGGACATCACGGATATCAACGCCAGGTGTCGGCGTGGGGTGCGCTGGGAGGGAGAGGCGGCGTGAACGAGCCTCTCCCACCCCCAACGCTCCACTCACCCAACCAAAGGGTTCCTCCACTCTTGCGATACAGCGACGCTGCACTCGCCCAACAAAAGGGTTCCTCCACTCTTGCGATGCAGCGACGCTCCACTCACCCAACAAAAGGGTTCCTCCACTCTTGCGATGCAGCGACACTCCACTCACCCAACAAAAGGCTTCCTCCACTCTTACTATGCAGCGACGCTGCACTCACCCGACAAAAGGTCTCGTCCACTATTGCGAGGCAATGATGCACCGCTCACCCAGCGGGGGTCTCGTCGACTGTTGCGGTGCAACGGCGCTTCTGAGTTCAACTAGAAAATGAGTCCTGCATCCAGAAACGTTCTCCTCAACTTTGAAGATTCTATAAGAGCCACGGGGGCCCCCGACCCCCGATGGGGAATGACTGCCATGATCACCGACGGAACGACCACGACATAGCCGCGGGACGTCGGCACGCTCATGCCGGCGCCGGCCTCAGTCTTGAAATCACCAAAATCCTGCAAGACTACCAACTTGATCAGTTCCTGTGGGACACCAGTATGACCCGGTAGGAGAGATTTTTGCCTCCCACCCCTCTTTGACTGATGGTTCATGTCGCCAGTCCCCTCTATTACCCTTCAACGAAAACTTTTGGACTGCCGAAAGAGGTCCCGGTCCAACCACGAGTTGGTGGAGACATTTTGACTATACTTGGACCTTCCTGACCTCACCCAAAATGGCGCCGGTACAAATGAAACTATTGTGCCCCGATTGATCAGCCTTGATATCATGAGATATGTATGCAGTTTTTAGCACATGAATTGATATGGGATAAGACTGATTATATGTTCGGACAATGAATTGATCCGGGATGGGTATTGATTATACGTTCGAACAATAAATTGACATGGGACTTGTACTGATTACACATTCGGACAATGAATTGATATTAAGTTCCAATGCATCATTGATTACTGTATTTATTGAAGGTTAGAATTGTCGACACTTTTGGTACTTGCTCACAATGAATTATCGATATGATTTTGTTGCACTTGTCGCACTTTTTACTGATTATATGTTCGGACAATGAATTGATCCGGGATGGGTATTGATTATACGTTCGAACAATAAATTGACATGGGACTTGTACTGATTACACATTCGGACAATGAATTGATATTAAGTTCCAATGCATCATTGATTACTGTATTTATTGAAGGTTAGAATTGTCGACACTTTTGGTACTTGCTCACAATGAATTATCGATATGATTTTGTTGCACTTGTCGCACTTTTTACTGATTATATGTTCGGACAATGAATTGATCCGGGATGGGTATTGATTATTGGTTCGAACAATGAATTGACATGGGACATGTACTGATTACATGTTCGGAAAATGAATTGATATTAAGTTCTAATGCATCATTGATTACTGTATTTATTGAAGTAATACTGATCTCTCCGCATGAAATTAATTTTCCACATGCTACACAAGTCAATCTCATCTGCCCAAAGTTCTTTTGCAGATTTGGGACCGTTTCCCTTGCCTCTGACTCACTTATTGCTAAGTCCTTGGTGGATGTTTTTGCCGGTCGGGGGTTATCCCCCAAATCTCGAAGTTGTGCTTTAGAATAATTAAGAGGGTGCCACCTCTCCATGTGCCGATGCATGGTATGATTACCATAGCTATATTTTTTTCGGTCCCTCTCGAGAGTTTTTTTTTTGCAGATGAGGCAGGTAACGAACCTGGCTTTAACTTTCTTTTCATGAGAAGGAAAAGAAAAAAATTGCCAGATAAAATTCACTTTCACATGGGACGTTCTTGGCATTTCTTTTAGTTTTTTAATGTACATGTTCATAAAACGATTACACAAATGAAACATTTGTGAGTTTTAAATTTCCGGAGAAGTATAATTTACCAATAGTTTTCTCTGTAGATGTTTTTTCATTAACAAACCCAGTTCCATCACCCGCCCAGGATATCACTACTGTTCCCCATGTCATAAAACCTTAGGATGTTCAATAACTGAAACAGCTAATATGGGTTTACTTACAGGGGACATCTTTTGTTCTGTTTTGTAAAGTAAAACTATTGTGAACGCAAGTATTATGCATAGTAAGTGTTTAATATAGCATTTGTCAGTCATTGGTTAAGCAGCTAGGACCTGTTCACTCTTGACACCCCAGGTGCTGTGTATGTTGCACTATAGTGCTGCATCGGGAATACGGACAACCCTATTGATGTTGATTTTTCATTATTGATTATTGTAAAGAAATGGCGACTCCCCCCGTTAGCAGATTAGCTAAATCTTTGCGTAATTTGGGCATAAAAGTTATATTATTGGAAGTAGATGGTTATAGTTCTGGTTAATTTCCATTCAGAATGTCGTACACAGCACCACTCTAGGTAAATATGCTGCCTTGGGACTATTCGCACAACAGACCGCTACTGACCATTGTTGCTTCTGTTTTAATAAAAAAAATTTAAGGTGTTTACTGTTTTTGTTGCGATGTATATATTTATAAGTTATTAAAGTGTTATTTTCCTTCTATTTTTTTGGAGTGCTATATATTTTTAATGTGACACATAATTGTGAAGACTTTGATGTACAAAAAGGCATCCCTGGAATCTTCCGCTTCAGGCTCGGTCCCACTCACCCTCACAGTGAGAATCCCCTCTCCAATCACAATACAGGATGGTTATCAGATTGCAGGAACGCTCACGGTAGAAGCGCTTCCCGGTTCGCGAACCGGGCCGCAAACCGGTAGCGAAACGGGAATTCGCCATTTTGTGTTTCGGTTTAATTAAATTACAGGGTATAAGGGGGTACGGGAGACGTATCCTGATCCCTAATGTTTTCTGAGGGTGGCTGAGGAGGCTCATATATGTTGATACATGTCTTCCAGCGGCTGTGCGTGAGCGTTTTTTTTTTTTTGCTGCGTGACGTCTGTTAACGTTCGATTCGATGGAAATCAGGAACTGTTGACCGCTATTTTGTCACTGCGATTAAATATTTTGATAAAAATAATTGTTATAAATTAATCCTTATTGATAAACATTGTCTGCGCCATCTTGCCTTTTTTGCAATGCCACACTTTTGTTGAGCACGGCAGCCATTTTAGATGCCTTGACCAGACCCACTCTCTGCACGCCGCTGATCCTCAGCATGGCTTCCCTCCCTCGCAAGCATCTCCCCCACGCACTGGTCTCCCCTGCTCTCTCTCTCATGCATGGGCCATAAACCTCCCCCCATCTGCGCTGCTCTTCCCTGAGAATCACACCCTGTGCCCGCCCGACACCTCCCTTTCACCCTATTCACTACCGCACCCTGTGACACTCCTCTTCCTCAGTGTCCGCTTGTCCAGGCCGGTCCCAGGCTATCACCTAGTCCTGCAGGTGTAGTTTATGGCCCCAGCTGTAGAGAATCACCCCTCTTCAAAGGAGTTACAGTAGATCAAGGCCCCCACCTCATGAGATCCGTCACACCACACGCGTTCCTACTATCTGATAACCATCCTGTATTGTGCTTGGGGAGGGGATTCTCACTGTGAGGGTGTGTGGGTCCGAGCCTGAAGCGGAAGATTCCAGGGATGCCTTTTTGTACATCAAAGTCTTCACAATTATGTGTCACATTAAAATATATAGCACTCCAACAAAGTTGTAGGATTATAACACTTTAATAACTTATAAATATATACAACGGAACAAAAACAGTAAATACATTTAAACATTTTTTAAAAAAAGAAGCAACAATGATCAGTAGCTGTGTTTTGTGCGAATAGTCCCAAGGCAGCAAAACGTGCTGAGTTCTGGACGGCACCCAGGTGATGTTACCTGGGTGCCGCACTGGTTTTTGGTATCCTACAATGCAGCTCCGAAAAATGGCGTGGGGCGTCCCGGGTGGTGCGGGGGGAGGCCTCGTCAGTAGCGGTCTGTTGTGCGAATAGTCCCAAGGCAGCAGAACGCGCTGAGATGTGGATGGCAACCAGGTGATGTCCAGTAAGTTGCCGCACTGGTTTTGGCATCCTACAGTGCTGCTCGGAAAAACGGCGTGGGGCGCCCCGGGGGGGGGGGGGGAGGTGGCGTGAACGGGCCTCCCCAGGTGGAGGCTCGCCTGCTGTACTGGGGCGCCCCTTTACCATTTCAGTTGCTATTCTGCCCGCTTTTGCTACACTGTGCCTCATCCTCCATTCTGTCATGATTCCCAGCCCCTGTTTGCCTTACATGCACATACATGCAGGCGTAACCTTACATGCACATACATGCAGGCATAGTACATGCAAACATAGTTTCCCACTCATAGAAACCCACCCCTGTCCCGTGCAACCAGCACGCCTGAGTTGTGTTAATGTGTGATTGTGTTTGGTGTTTTTAATGCTACTATGATTGTGCATTGTTGTTTTGCCAAAGGCTTGTTGGAAATCGTTGCCGAGTAAAGAAGTACAAATGGCCTGCCGATCTGCAGGTAAGAAATCTGAGAAAGACTATTGGCTTTAGGTAAAAGCGGGAGTCAATTTAGACACAGAACGGAGATGCCGGTTCAGCGCGCACGCTGTAAAAACGGCACGTTTAAAAACACACGCACGCATTTGGCGTGCGATGCGCCAGCCTTCCTTGGGTGTGGCTGGGTGTGGCCCCTCTATAAAAGGCCACACCCAGAGCAAACCGGCGCTTTGTCTTCTGCCTTCGCCGCTCTCCAGAGGTGTCTCCTGAACCGGCTGGAACTCCGTGGACTTCGGATGTCATCCTGGGATTTCGAAGGTCTGCATCCTTCGCGTGTACAGCCTACAGAGAAGAAAGGACATTATTTAAGCTAAGTTGCAGTTTTCTTTTGTTTGGTTTACTTGGCGCCCGACGCAAGCAAGCTTCCAGCGAATTACAGATTCAAAAGACTTACTTGGAAATAATTTAACCCTTGAAAACCAGTGGAACTTTTAAAGAACTTTTATAGAAAAGAGCAAGTTATAAGAACTACTGAAAGAAAGAATTAGAGACTTTGAGAAGTATCAAAGTGTAAAGTGTATATGTTATTGCTGTATGCCAATTTGTTTTCTTGTTTTATGAATGTGAATACTAGGGAGTGAAGGCGAGGAACGGCGTGGTGAGGATACTAAGTAAGTGAAAGTAAACTTAGGGGAGGAGCTGAGTAATGCAAACAATATAGTAAAACCGTAACTCATCATTTCTCTTTAAATAAATGTTTACAGAAAATAATCCTGAACAGCCAATCTTCAGCATCATCATCTCGCCCTGACAACCCCCTTCACGACGACAACACGGACGCGACGCCAAATCTTACACAGTCGCAGGTAGGACTCTTTTGAGAGCACAGTGAAAACCTAGAAAACTAGATAGGGGTAATATTCAACGTTAGAAAGAATAGTATTTACAAGAGCTTTCCTTATTGCTTCGCAGGTCGACAATCAAGGAAGCAGGTAGCGTCCACGATCCGGCCTACCTCCCTGATTTCTATCTAATACCTCAGTGTGATAATACAGTCACTAGGTGTTGCCTAGAATTTGGGGAAGTGGGTCCATAACGTCTCTGCGAAATCACTTACAAGCCATCTACAGGTAAGAGAGCTTGTAACCTTGTCAGAAGACAAAGCCCACGAAGATAATTTCACCCAGACGTTATGGATCCTTCTATCACAAGTTCTCTGCAAGACATAACAGCCTTGTTAACGGCTATTCAAGCCGAAAACGCCGCCCTTCGTAGGGATGTCACTGACATTCAGAGTAATATGCAAGCTGGTGCAAGTCAGTGGAGTTTTCCCTCAGCACAAAGACCTGTACTGAAACCCGCTACTTTTCAGCCAGGGTTTCAAACCTTGCACTCTGGTCCTAGTTCTTCCTCTACTCCAACTCAAATTCAGGTTGTGACTCCTGTGACAATACCTTTAGCACCTCCCGAACGCTTTTTGGGAGATAGTAACAAGTTTTCGATTTTCTTAAATCAATGCCATCTGCATTTTATAGCCAAGCCAACAGCCTTCCCAGATGACTCCTCTAAGGTAGCCTTTATTCTGTCATACCTAGGAGGGGACGCAGCCCTTTGGTCTGTGCCAATAGTAGAGCGTGATGATCCAATTCTATATAATCTCAGACTTTTTAAGAACACAATGAAAAAATTGTTTGCCAAGCATGTTTTTGTCCAGTCCGCAGACCATGAGTTACTCCAACTTAAACAAGGGTCTTCGGATTTATTACATTATATTTCCCAATTCAACAGACTGGTTATTGAGGCTCGTTGGCCTGAAGAAAAAAGAGTTTCCCTTTTTTATAAAGGGCTTAGGGATGAGCTAAAAGACATGGTTACACAAATTTTAGACCCACCAGATACCATAGAAGACTTCATTGACTTAGTGGTTAAGTTAAATCATCGACTTTTAGAACGCAGAGGAGAAAGGGGTAAATCTGAAATTAAGGTCTTCTCCTTTAAAGAAAGATACAATAGTACTAAACCTGAAAGCTCATCAAAGCTGGACACTGGAATAGAACCTATGCAAATAGGCACTATTAAAGGGCCCTTGAGTAAGGAAGAGAAGGATAAGAGAAGGAAATTGAATCAGTGTTTATATTGCGGCAAATCCGGTCATTTCGTCAAGGAATGTCCAGTTCGCCCAAATAAACCTAAAGGTAAGAACACTGAAGTAGCCTTGGTTCAGCAGTCGGAAAACTAACAGGCTCGACTAATCAGGAGGTCATATTGTCGAGTGAGTTAACCAGCTTGGCCTCAATCACCCCAGAGATAGCCTCCCATCATCTTAGCATTACTATTACTTTGCAATCAGGAACAGAGAAGGGGAAGGTATGGACTGTAGATGCCTTGATAGACTCAGGAGCCACAGGCAATTTCATAGACACTATGTTTTTGAAAAGATTAGAGTTTAAAACTACGGCCAAAGAACACCCAGAAGTGGTCAAAGCAGTCGATGGTAAGGAGTTATCATCGGGACTGATTCAATTTCACACTGAAACTCTGTTAATGACCTGTCTACATAAACACAAGGAAGACATAACTTTTGACGTCATAGATGCCCCTCAATTCCGCTTAATCTTAGGGATACCTTGGTTAGTCAAGCATAATCCTAAAATAGATTGGGTGAAGAGAACTTTGTTATTTGATTCAGATCATTGTACATCTTCTTGTCTGATTACACCAGATTCCCAAGTGACGATCATTGGAAATAATTTTCCCTTGACTTCTAAGAGCATACTTCTGCTGGAAGGAATTCCACAAGAATATTCTGACCTTCACGATGTGTTCGACAAAAAAAAGGCAAATACTCTACCCCCTCATCGGGATTTCGACTGTAGAATAGATTTGGTGCCTGGGGCTACACTACCTTGTAGTAGAATCTATGCTCTCACCGAGAAAGAAAACGAGCACCTAAGAGAGTATTTAGATGAATACCTGGCCAATGGCTTTATTCGACATTCGAAATCACCTGTTTCCTCCCCCCTCTTTTTTATTCCAAAAAAGGGAGGTGAGTTGAGAACGTGCATCGACTATAGAGCCTTAAACAATGTTACCATCAAAAACAGATATCCTCTTCCGTTGATTCCCACACTTTTGGACCAATTAAAGGATGCCACAATATATACTAAATTAGATTTGCGAGGAGCTTATCATTTGGTTAGAGTTCGCAATGGAGACGAATGGAAAACGTCATTTCGTACTAAATTTGGTTTATACGAGTACCAGGTTATGCCATTCGGACTCTGTAATGCTCCGGCAGCTTTTCAGTTTTTTATTAACGAAGTGTTGAGAGAATTCTTAGATATCTGTTGCATTGTGTACATAGATGACATTCTCATCTATTCAAAAAATACCATAGAACATGTACAACAAGTAAGAGCTATCCTTCGAAAACTACTTGACAACTCCTTGTACATTAAGCTGGAAAAGAGCGTCTTTCACACCACCAAAGTGGACTTCTTAGGATATGTTCTGAGCCCAGATGGTATTGAGATGGATCCTAAGAAAATCCAGGCAGTTGTAGATTGGACCAGCCCTTCTTCAGTAAAACAGGTACAAAGTTTCTTGGGGTTTGCTAACTTTTATAGACGCTTTATATGCAATTTTTCACAATTGGTAACTCCAATCACTAGGTTGTTGAGAAAAAACACAAAATTTGATTGGAATAGTGACGCGGAAGAAGCCTTTCAGAATTTAAAGAATCAGTTCACTTCAGCACCGGTGTTAATGCACCCTGATCCTTCCAATCCATTCATTGTGGAGGCGGATGCTTCACAGTTTGCCATTGGAGGCATTTTGTCGCAAAGACACAAAGAAACTGGTCAAATGCATCCAATCGCATACTACTCCAGGAAACTAACTCCTACGGAACAAAATTATGCCATAGCTGACAAGGAATTGTTAGCCATAAAAGCAGTTTTCGAAGAATGGCGTCATTACTTGTTAGGGGCAAGACATCCAATAACAATTTATACAGACCACAGAAATTTACAATTTTTGCGCTCAGTGAAAGCTCTCACTCCTAGACAGTTGAGGTGGACAATGTTCTTTAACGACTATAATTTTGTCATTACTTACCGTCCCGGAAGGGAAAACCTAAAGGCTGATGCTTTGTCACGTTTGGGAACTGTCGAGGAGAAAGAAAGTTCGCTTAAAGAAATTCAACCTGTATTACCAGAGACTTGTTTCAAGGTAGGAGTGGTGGTTACTGATGTAGTAGAAGACATTAAACTAAAAGTGCAGGAAAAGACTTTTCAAGAATGGAAAACACAGTATCCGTTAATGCAAATTAGAGAAGGTTTAATATGTTTGAATGAACAAATTGTTGTACCAACACAGGAACTGCAGAAAAAAGTGATACAATTACATCATGATCCACTTACGTGTGCACATCCAGGAGTTGCTAAAACTAGTCAGTTAATCAAAAGAAAGTTTTGGTGGCCTACCTTGTTAAATGATGTAAAAGAGTATATCGAAACTTGTGTAGTTTGCATACAACACAAAACACAACATCAATCACCTAGCGGGCTTCTACTTCCCCTCCCGATTTCGCCTCAGCCTTGGCACACAATATCGCTGGACTTTATTGTGGAACTTCCTGAGACCAAAGAGGGGTATAACACAATTCTGACTGTGGTAGACCATTTCTCTCAAATGGCTCATTTTATCCCACTAAAGAAAATCCCTTCTGCAAGAGAATTAACCCAAATCTTCTCGAAAGAAATAATTAGGTTGCATGGAATCCCCTCAGTAATTATCTCTGACAGAGGTCCACAATTTGTCTCTCACTTCTGGCAAAATTTAGGAGAAACTTTGAACATGGATATTCGCATGTCCTCTGGTTATCACCCTCAGACGGATGGTTTAACTGAAAGAACGAATCAAACCATAGAACAGTTTCTTAGATGTGCTTTGGCTGAGGACGAAAGAGAGTGGTCAGAAATTTTGTGGGTTTTAGAATTCGCTTTCAATAACTTAGATAATTCCTCCACCAGTCTGTCACCCTTCTTTTGTACTTATGGTTTTCACCCTAAAAATCTCCCAGAAAAGTTATGTATGCCTTCAGTCATACCGTCATTAGAGGAACATATTACTAGATTGGTTCAAATTCAGAAGCAGGCTCAATATCACTTGGCTCAAGCTAAAGAAAGTCAAAAGGAGTCAGCAGACTTACATAGAAAACCATCTCCAAATTATTCAATCGGAGATAAAGTTTGGTTATCCACAAAGAATTTGAGAATGACTACTTGTAAAAAGCTGCGTCCCAAATACATTGGCCCGTTTGTGGTGGAAAAGATAATAAATCCTGTCAGTATTAAAATTACCTTACCCAGTAGGTATAAGTTTCATTCGGTGTTTCATGTATCATTGATCAAACCTTGTAACCCAATGACAAGATTTAAAAAGAATCCACCACCCATTCTGATTGATGGCGTCCCTGAATTTGAAGTTCAAAGAATTGTAGATGCAAAGAGAGTCCGAGGGAAACTGTTATACTTAATTCATTGGAAAGGTTATGGTCCTGAAGAACGGACATGGGAACCCCTTTCTAACGTTCAAAATTCTGCTCGTTTGATCAGAAATTTTCATCTTCGTTTTCCGAATAAACCAAAACCTGTTCCACGAGTTTTGGGAGGGATCTTGAGAGGGGAGTACTGTCATGATTCCCAGCCCCTGTTTGCCTTACATGCACATACATGCAGGCGTAACCTTACATGCACATACATGCAGGCATAGTACATGCAAACATAGTTTCCCACTCATAGAAACCCACCCCTGTCCCGTGCAACCAGCACGCCTGAGTTGTGTTAATGTGTGATTGTGTTTGGTGTTTTTAATGCTACTATGATTGTGCATTGTTGTTTTGCCAAAGGCTTGTTGGAAATCGTTGCCGAGTAAAGAAGTACAAATGGCCTGCCGATCTGCAGGTAAGAAATCTGAGAAAGACTATTGGCTTTAGGTAAAAGCGGGAGTCAATTTAGACACAGAACGGAGATGCCGGTTCAGCGCGCACGCTGTAAAAACGGCACGTTTAAAAACACACGCACGCATTTGGCGTGCGATGCGCCAGCCTTCCTTGGGTGTGGCTGGGTGTGGCCCCTCTATAAAAGGCCACACCCAGAGCAAACCGGCGCTTTGTCTTCTGCCTTCGCCGCTCTCCAGAGGTGTCTCCTGAACCGGCTGGAACTCCGTGGACTTCGGATGTCATCCTGGGATTTCGAAGGTCTGCATCCTTCGCGTGTACAGCCTACAGAGAAGAAAGGACATTATTTAAGCTAAGTTGCAGTTTTCTTTTGTTTGGTTTACTTGGCGCCCGACGCAAGCAAGCTTCCAGCGAATTACAGATTCAAAAGACTTACTTGGAAATAATTTAACCCTTGAAAACCAGTGGAACTTTTAAAGAACTTTTATAGAAAAGAGCAAGTTATAAGAACTACTGAAAGAAAGAATTAGAGACTTTGAGAAGTATCAAAGTGTAAAGTGTATATGTTATTGCTGTATGCCAATTTGTTTTCTTGTTTTATGAATGTGAATACTAGGGAGTGAAGGCGAGGAACGGCGTGGTGAGGATACTAAGTAAGTGAAAGTAAACTTAGGGGAGGAGCTGAGTAATGCAAACAATATAGTAAAACCGTAACTCATCATTTCTCTTTAAATAAATGTTTACAGAAAATAATCCTGAACAGCCAATCTTCAGCATCATCATCTCGCCCTGACAACCCCCTTCACGACGACAACACGGACGCGACGCCAAATCTTACACAGTCGCAGGTAGGACTCTTTTGAGAGCACAGTGAAAACCTAGAAAACTAGATAGGGGTAATATTCAACGTTAGAAAGAATAGTATTTACAAGAGCTTTCCTTATTGCTTCGCAGGTCGACAATCAAGGAAGCAGGTAGCGTCCACGATCCGGCCTACCTCCCTGATTTCTATCTAATTACCTCAGTGTGATAATACAGTCACTAGGTGTTGCCTAGAATTTGGGGAAGTGGGTCCATAACGTCTCTGCGAAATCACTTACAAGCCATCTACAGGTAAGAGAGCTTGTAACCTTGTCACATTCTGCTGGTTATCGCCCGCTCTTGCGGTTACAGCGTCTCGCTCACCATGTAGTTGAGTTGCGCCCACTCTTGCGGTGCAGCGATAGGCGACTGCTACAGGACTCTTAAAATGGCAGACGGCTCTTCGGATTTGGGCCTGGTCCACTAAAATGGCCCTGGGATACCTTGGATCTCGGATGTCCCCTGAGCCTTGAAGATTTTACAAAAGTCTTGAGGGCCCCCGACTCTTGCAGGCTTCCAGTGGGGAGCGGCTGCCATGATTGCTCGCGGAATGACCACGACGGAGCCACGAGATGGTGGTGCTCTCATGCTGACGCCAGCTTCAGTCTGAAACATCCAGAAACAAGGTGGGGCTTTCATCGTTTGGGAAAAAAAATGTTTTAATCCAATGAAAAGTGTTATTTTTAGGTCATATGATCAAGCCTTCTATCATTAGGAAACCAAAAGTAAAATGAACCAATGAAAAGTTTTATAAACAAGTCACATGACCTGTTATGCTTACGTTACGAACTGGTATAAAAAGCGTAGAAAATCCGTTGGCACGTGAGGCGGCGTCAGTAGCGGACCGATGTGCGAATAGGCCGAAGGCAGCACAACACGCCAAGATCCGGATGGCACCGAGGTGGTGTTCAGCAAGTTGCCGCACTGGTGTGGCCATCCTACAATGCTGTGCCGAAAGTCGGCGTGGGGCGCCCCGTTGGCCTGTGAGGTCGCGTCAGTCAGTGGGGGCTGTTAGAGAAAGCAATGTGATGCTGTGCGTCGCCCCCAAGATGGAGGCTCCTCGGCTGTAGTGGGGCGCCCCTTGGTGTTTCACTCGCTATCCAGCTGAGTTGCGTCCGCACTTGCGGCTACAGTAGACCGAAGGCAGCACAACGCGCCGAGATCTGGATGGCACCGAGGTGGTGTCCAGCAAGTTGCCGCACTGGTGTGGCCATTCTACAATGCTGCGCCAAAAGTCGGCGTGGGGTGCCCCGTTGGCTTATGAGGTGGTGTCAGTAGCGGACCGATGTGTGAATAGGTCGGAACCAGCACAAGGCGCCAAGATCCGGATGGCAAGTCCTGGATGTTGGGTGCCATAGTTGAGAGCCAAGATCCGGATGGCAAGTCCTGGATGTTGGGTGCCATGGTTTAGAGTTCTGAGCAGTGCTTGTAACACTGTCTGAAGCTTATTTGCACCTGCTGCAGCTTTACTATTGCCCTGGTGTGGCCAAAGATCAACCATGACATAGGCGGCCGGCTCCCATGGTGCGGCAGAACTTTTTTCCTTTTCCTTTCTGCATCTTGTCCCACAATCCGTTTGACCTGAAGACCCGACCAGGTCCCTGAATGTGTGCAGGGGGACGCTATTGATTGAATCAAAATGGCGGCTTCACACAAAGCTGACTCAAGCGTTGCTGGTGATGCTATACAGACAAAAAATGGTTTTCAGTTTGTACATTCTTCAGGATTTTTCCATCCAAGTCTGCTTGAGAGTTTGTAGAACAATGGCTTCAGATCTTGCCCTCCCCTCTTTTGACTGTTGGTTCTTGTTGCCTATCTCTTCTGTTGTCATTTAACTGAACCTTTTTTGACTGCCGAAAGGGGTTCTGGTCCGACCGCTGGTTGGTGGAGACATTTTGACTATATCCTGGACCTGCCCGGCCTCGCCCAAAATGGCGCCGGTATAAATGGGACTCGTAACTCCTTGTTGTGTACTGGTTGAACAACCTTGATATCACGAGATACGTATGCAGTTTTGAAGCACATGGCGGGCGGGGACGAGAATTGATTGAATATTTCGACATCCTTATTGATATTAAGTTCTGATGTGTTATTGATTACTGTACTATTGTAAGTTCGAATTAACGTCACCCATGGTACTTGCCCGCAAATGTATATCTAGAAAATTTTATTGTTAGTGGCCCTGTTGTATTTTAATTACAAAATGTACGTCCACCGATTCCGCAACTGTTAGACACCTTAGTTCTTGCAACCTAATGGCCCGCTCGTTACGTTCCTCTACAGTGTAAATGTTTCCTCATCATATACGATTCCAGTTTGCTCCGTGGCCGGCCCACGTGGTTATAGGCCCGTATTTGTTTACTGACATTTTCACAATAAAGGTTTTTAAAACAAAACATGGTAGTAGTATTTACATTGGTAAAGTTTTTAATTTTAGTCACTGTTTTCGAATTAGTAAAAGGCAAGTGAAATAAAGCAGTCCAATTACATGACGGATAAAAGGTATAATACGCAGGAACGTAGTTAAGATAAATGGTCAAGGGCTGTTCTGTTTTTTACTCTTGCAATATAAAGTGAACGATAAGAATCTGATATTCAGGCGTATCGGCGACTAAGACAGCAGGCCGAGCATCTTTTGCTCAACGGCTCCGTCATGGGACGAAGAAACGCCCTTTTGCTAGAAAAAGGAATATATTTTACTTGCAGGACAGTTGTAAATGTTCCGGGAAAGTAAATTAGCCTGGAGCATTATACCTTATATGTTTAAGAAAAAATAATGTTCAAAAGCAATAAAAAGCGTAATTCTTAGGTCATATGACCAAGCCTTTCATCATTAGAATATCAAAAGTAAAATGAACCAATGAAAAGTTTTATAAACAAGTCACATGACCTGTTATGCTTACGTTACGCGCCGCGCCCCGGATCGCTTCCGGGAAGCTGCGCTTCGCGCACCGGAGCACTTCCGGGTGCGCTAACGCGACGTGTCATATAACGCATTACGCGACAACGTAGGTCCAGAATATAGTCAAAATGTCTCCACCAACCAGCGGTCGGAACACAACCCCTTTCAGTAGTCTAAAAAGTTCTGTTAAATGACAACAGAAGGGACAGGCAACAAGAACCATCAGTCAAAGAGGGGAGGGCAAGTTCTTCCCTACCGGGTCACGTTGGGGCACTACCGGAACTGATCGAATTGGTAGTCTACAGTGTTTCTGGATGTTTCAGACTGAAGCTGGAGTCAGCATGAGAGCACCACCATATCGTAGCTCAGTCGTGGCCATTCCACGAGCAATCATGGCAGCCGCTCCCCACCAGAAGCCTGCGGGAGTCGGGGGCCCCCAAGACTTTTGTAGAATCTTCAAGGCTCAGGGGACGCTTTCGAGAATGGGGCCCAAATCCTAGCATACAAGCGTCCGAGTTCCAAGGTGTCCCAGGGCCATTTTAGTGGATCACGCCCAAATCTGAAGAGCCGGCCGCCATTTTGAGAGTCTTGTGGCAGCCGCCTATCGCTGCAACGCAAGAGCGGGAGCAACTCAACTACATGGTGAGCGAGACGCTGTAGTCGCAAGAGCGGGCGGTAAACAGCTGAATGGCGGAAGAGGCACAGTGTAGCAAAAGCGGGCGGAATGGTAACTGAAACGGTAAAGGGGCGCCCCACTACAGCGTGTCTTCAGGTCAAACGGATTGTGGGACATGGTCCAGAATGGAAGAGTCATCAAAAGGCAAAAAATTCCGCCGGACCCCGGGAGCCGGCCGCCTATGTCGGGGGCGATCTTAGGCCACACCAGGGCAACACGACTTGGGGAGGGGGCAGGAGCCAAGCGCCCCCTCCCAGTCCGCGACGGCACATCGTATGTTGAAAATCTGAAGCCATCGTTCTACAAACTCTCAACCAGCCTTGGATGGAAAAATCTTGATGAATGTACAAACTGAAAACCAGTTTTTGTCTGCATAGCATCAGCAGCAAAGCTTGCTATCAGAGTTTATGAGTTTCATGCTCGATCGATTGAGCTAGCCGGATCGAGCAACTAAAAGTATAAAATAGTTATGTAAATAGTTATTTAATAAAATGTTTTACCCTGTTACTTTGCTGGTCTGTTGTATATATTTATAATATTTGCATAGGGTTTGTCGTTATTTTGGGTGGGGTGGGTGGCGGAGCCGAGCTGTATTGCAGCCATCATCGTGTGGAGCTCAGTTCATCTCACTAGTTTCGTATTTCTCATGAGGGGTTGTTCTTAATGTTTCTATTTTAGCTAGGTCAAAAAGAGATCCCATTAGTGGCCTACTGATTTTGCTCGATTCCTTTTGTTTTTTAAAACGATTTTTCTCTATCTGCAAAGACTAAACAGAGTATTGCGACTCTGTGCTTGTTTGTAAATAGAGAATGAACCAAAGAGAACCAATTCTAAAACAGTAAATGCTTGGATAACAATCAATCGAATGGAGAGAGAAGCAGACACGACGGATTAGAACGGGGGCATAGGCCTGCGTTAACTACCCTTCACTATCTGCAAAGAGAGAGTACTGCTAAGGGAAAAGAGGGGGGGGCAGCGTTCAAAGTACATCAGCGTGCATAAATACGAAAATGTTTTTACCTATCACGTACTTCACATTTGACAGCTTTTGATATTTGCTATTAAAAAACCATTGAAATTCACTGAAAAAACCATAGGTTTTAGGCCATATATAGTTAGGGATTAGCATTTACAAAACCTTAATTTACTCGCACAAAACCATATAAATTTGCATATATAGTTAGATGCAATAACTATATATCGCGCACCCGCAATCCACTGCTGATGATGTCACATATTACATCATTAATGACATGGTCAGTGACATCACTGATGACATCACTGATGACATCACAAATGACATCACTGATGACATCTCAAATGACATCACTGATGACATCACTGATGACATCTCAAATGTCATCACTGATGATATCACTGATAACATCTCATTTGACATTACTGATCACATCACTGATGATATCATTCATGTGATAATACGATGAACCTCTTCAGACTCTAATATAACCTTAGATACACTCAATGTAAACAGACACTCGCAGATTGTCACTCATCCATGGAGTTACTCATACATCTAGTCAGTCATGAAAAGAATCAGTCACTCCTCCATTTCCTCAACTATACAGTTATACACACCTTATTTATTCAAACATATACTAACACATATTTACTCTCTTATACAATTCCTGATACAAGTTTTCAATGATCCATTCAGACGCTCACACATTCACTGGCTCTTATACACAGTAATTTATATATGTGAACTCTCACATGTACTGTGTTTTACATATTTACTTACTTTGACATGTAGCACTGAGATATCCATTCACTCACTAATACACTCGTACACAGTCAACCACCCATACAGCTGTTTCAACATGCAGTTTTGAACCCATAGATCGAGTGAATCAACTGTTCACACATGTATACACAGAGTCACACACCTCCCAGCCACCCCCACACACACACTTACTCTCCCATAGAAATACTTAGGCAACCAATCAATAACTCATATAGTTACTCATATAGCTTCTGATTAACACATGCAGCACTTCATAGAACAACAGATATAATGATGCACACATTAAGACAGTTTAGTCACTAACCCATGCACTCAGTGAGACACATTTAATCATTTACTCATACAGTCAGTCATGCACCTACTAAATCCTTCATCCAGACACTTATACATCCACTCATTCTTCAATATGTAAGACATATTTTAACTTTACAGAAACATACAGTCACTGGATGATGTCATCAGTGAGGTCATCAGTGATGTCACTGACGATGTCATTAATGATGTAATATATGACATCATCAGCAGTGGATTGCGGGTGCGCGATATATAGTTATTGCATCTAACTATATATGCGAATTTCTATGGTTTTGTGCGAGTAAATTAAGGTTTTGTAAATGCTAATCCCTAACTATATATGGCCTAAAACCTATGGTTTTTTCAGTGAATATATATATATATATATATATATATATATATTCACTGAAAAAACCATAGGTTATAGACCATATATATTCGAATTGTGATCAATTCGAAACTTTGTTCCGAATTGATCACAATTTGTTCTTTTAAAGTCTCTAGTGAAAAAAGAACATTAACAACTACATTAGCATAGCAGTTGACACCAGAACTATTTTCAAATTGAAAACCAACAACATTTTCAACAGAATTCATTTTATTCCTGCTTACAATTTTTGGATCATCGACTTTTGGTCTTTTTGCTTCAACCTCCCTACTATTACTGATATTTCTTCGTTTCCGGCCTACCACACGTTTCTCAAACAAAGGATATTGAGGCAAATGTGGCGCATACTCTCTTCTTAACCTATTGTATTCCTTAACACAATCTAGATCCGCACAAATGTTTGTGACATCACAGTCAATCAAATACAATCCCGATAAAGTTCTGACTCGTGACAATGCTACATAAGCCATACCTACTTTGAACACAGAACTGCCAATATTCACTAAAGCAGTGTCTACACTTAAACCTTGCGATTTATGAATTGTCACCGCATATGCCAAGCAAACAGGAAACTGCTTACGGCGAACATATAAGTCTTTTACAAGCAAAAACCTTGCTGTGCAACGACCAATTAGCTGTACTTCCTCAATACCATCAAATTTAATTTTTAAAAATCCAATTCCATCTCTACTTCTGTATTTCTCAAAATCAACAACATTACCCATTGATCCATTTACCAGACCTCTTTCAACATGTAAATTCCTTCTCAAAATGATACGGCAATTTAAGCACACATTCAGAGTCTTTTCAAAACCCGCAGTTTTAGATATAGTCTTCTCTAATGAATCCAATTTAGATTTCAAATTCTCAGACAAAATAATTGTTGCTCCCATATGCTCTATTTTGTCAATAGCTTCCAGTTTCACAATCTCTTGTTTTTCTAAATTCAACATTTTGTTGTTGAAGATGGAACATTCTGCAAGAGTTGGCATCAAACATATTCCAGATTTCTTCACAGTAATTTTCTAAAAAATATCCTCTGGCAAAACGTCTTCTTCTGGATATAAATTTGACAGTAATCGTGCATGTAAAGCTTCTTTCCCACGCTCAGTCACTTTCCCGATTCTAACATCTTGTAGAATATTCTTGTAATCTTCGTCCTTCGCCTGACGCATATTTTCACGCAGCTCAGCATAACTGAAGTTTAACCATATGTTAACGTTGCCAATGCTCCCTAGGCACTTCTTGGTATCTTCATGTGTAAGCAGTTTAAACACTGGTTGTCCTTTCACTGGTGTCAGCTGCAGAAGATCACCAAAAACAATGATGTGTTTGCCACCGAATAACACATCATACTCTGTTTTAAGAACTTCCTGCATTCTCAAATGCACAAAGGCAAGCATGACATTGGAAACCATGCTTACTTCGTCAATGATAAGAAGTTTCATCTTTTTCAGGACTCTAGATACTTCACAACAAGCATCTCCAGATAACTTGTGGTATTGTAATTTGTTATCATGCTCCACTGGCAGCATCAGTAACCGATGCAAAGTAATCCCTTTAATGTTATGAGCTGCCAGTCCAGTTGGAGCGGTCACAACACAAGACAGCGATGACTCAGTCCTTTTATGCAGATAACATGAAATTGCTTTAATAAGGAAACTTTTTCCAGTTCCTGCTTCTCCACTCACGTACAGTCGGACAGGCTACAACGACGTACATGAGCACTCCTTCTTCTCATGACTTAATCCATGCTCAATTTGGTTGGTAACTTCGTCATATATTTTCCTCTGCTCAACGTTGAGTTGTCTTTCCAAATCTTCTAAGTTAACCGCATCCTCCTGAGCATGTGCCATGGCTCTTTCCACTTCAATCATGGCAGTGGCAGCTTTATTTTCGATAGCTGGTCCTCCTAGTGGATCCTGACTCAATGAAACAGAACTCTGACTGTCCTGAGAACTGTCTCTAGCAATCTCGGCTGCAATTGTTGCTTCCTGCTCGATTTCTGCATTCAACATTTCTAGATATTTTGGAAAAACAGGACATTCTATGGACTCCTTGGCTGCATTGAAAGAGTCTTCGTAACAGAGGAAATCCCCAAGCAAATCCTCTTCTGCACGCCAAGGCTTGAAAAGTTGCAAAAGAGCTAAATAGAAAAATTATTTTCTTTCTGGAGATTCGCAATCCAATTTTCGATGGTTTATCAATTGACATTTTTTTTGCTTGACCAGACATCCCTCACTTCCAATTACAGCATACACTCCTTTATCAATATCTTTGATGTTCCTCTTGAAAATGTAATTTTGAAGAACATCATACAGACAAACATTCTCCAGGTGACTGCTTCTATTTGGATAATATGTATCCAACATGTTGGTCTTCAAAATATCTGTACTGTTTGGCTCCTTCTCCGCCAAATACTCAATTTCCCGTACAGGTTTCAGAACTCGATTACGCGTTGCAGCAAGACCAAGACTCGCCCAAATGATACTCCTAGATTTGGCATAGAGACTTGCTGAAGATAACCGGTCAGAACATTCGTAAGCTCCGATTTCTCGATGCGACAACATCTTCAGACTGAAACTGTACAACTGCTTACTGAGGCTCTTTTCATGGGAAATATCCTCCCACATATCCTTCAGTTCTGTCTTTTCTTTTTTGGTGATGTAAGACGTCACATACCGAGCCACAGCCATACAGTTGTCAGCCACAAACTGTATATCCATGTTAGCATTCCACATGGACAAAATCACCGGGTTGTAGTCGTTAATGTACTTGGACTCTTCGTTTCTTTTTAAATTGTATGTGTTTTTGGGTGATTTCCTCGTCACATTATGTTGCAGCGAAGACATCAAATTGTTAACTCTTCCTTTTGATATCACCGAACGTGGAAATGCAAAACGACATTTGGTGTAGTACTTGTCCTTGTTTCTGAATTTACGACGACAGTACTTTCCACAACGATGGCTTTGAAACCGTAAAACTTGTTCTCTTAGACTTTTGTCTTCGTTTGTCTTTGGAACAGCACATGTAGCATACTGTTCTATGAAACTCATCACTAAGTCATCCGGACCTGTTCCAAATTTGGGTGCATCTTTGATCCATAGCAGCATATGTATATGAGGAGCTCCTCTTGCTTGATACTCCTTTCTCCAGAAGAAATCCAACACCTCTCCAAGAGGTGGATTTTTCTTGCTAGTGATGAAAGACATCATAGCTTCAAATCTATGATTGAAGTACCTGCATACATTCACTGGATCCAAAGAGCACAGTTCTCCGGGTGTCTTGAATTCAATATTTTCAATGTTTCCATTTGCCTCTCGTAGAAATTCAAGTAAGTCTTCCCAGCCATACTCAGCACAGCTGAGAGTGAGGAACCATGTGGGAGTTCCTAAGTTCCTCAGTATACATTTTAAGTCACCATGATGACGGTACCAATACTCATTAGTACCACGCTGACATGCCATCAGATTAATCAGGTGAGAATCCAAAATACTGTCTTGCACATTGACTTTATCCATAAAGTCCCTTGCCGAGATATTTCGCAGTTGTAAGCCACTTTTCAGGATGTGGTTCACTGCATAAGACAATCCAGAGAGATCACTTTCAAACAGTAGATGAAATAAATAGGGAATGCATTGACGAAACCTAGGATCTTCTCCATACAATCGTAAAGTCTGGTATTCTGAAGCAGGAATTTGAACAGGTCGCTCTTCATATCGTCCTCCTCGACCTGTGGGAAATAACTGTGGGAAACATCGAGCTTCCAAACTTTCCACCCAAACACTAATGGGACTCCCTTTGGCTTGTTTCATTTGAAACAACTCAATAGCATTCCCCATGACTTCCTTGGAATGCAAAGGATGAACACTATAATGTTCATATATTTCTTCCTTTTTAGAGGCTTCTACTTTCTCAATTTGTCCAGGACACAAATCGCTGTCCTCTTCTTCACTTACTTCCTCTTCTGCAACACATACATTCTTGTAGTACTCATTATTTTTTATCAAATACAATGTTGCCTTTTTGACTTTCCTAACATCCACTAAATCTTGCCAGATTTTCTTACCCTTTGTCGGAACACCATTAACTATGATAACCAGAGGTTCCTCTTCCACTTTTTCTACTCCAATTGTATTAATGTTTTTCTTCAAATCCAAAGGCAAATAAACAACCCTTCCCTTTAATCCTCTCTGTAAATCTGAAGGAGGCAACTTCCCTGTCTTTGGCTCCATTCGTACAATAGCCTGAAAGGGATGGACACTTTGAATCAAAATAGATTCATAAGTATTTAAATCCTTCAATTCAGAAGGAATGTCAACTAATTCCAGATTATTATAACCGCTCTAGCAGGCATCTGGTTTTGGTTTAATTTGTTATAGCAATAAGTCCACATACGTTGGTCCGCTCCCAAATCAAAACAATTTTCTACCATCAAGTATGTGACAAAATCCTTCCATTCACTATTGTTTTCCATATCACTTTTTGCAAATAAATCCACTAACTTAGTCTGATTCTTATAATAAGTCCGTCGACAACACACACAAGTGTAATTAGGCCTCTCACATGTTTTCATCATAAACGAGGAAATTTCCTTGTGAAACTTATGTGTACTGAAAATCTGTACACTGTCTTCCACATTACCTTCTTCTAGTGGTTCAATATCAACATTGTTCTCTTTACCAGCAAAGGAACAGAACTCAATTTCTTGACAAATATTCTTCACATCTACTTCAGAACCATGCAAAAGAGCACTGCTTAATTTTTTAAGCATAATTGCTGGACTCTTAGCATAATACAACATTCTAACTAATTTCCTCACTTTATTATGATGCACTGCTAGCATCCTGAAATGATGAAAAACACTCTGGCATACTCTCCTAGAAAGACAAGCCAGTGAATGACCATGCAAACCTGTCACTTGTCTCACTTTGCAAGGATCTAATTCTTGCAACAACTTCATTTTTTGTTTTAAACTTTTCTTATTAAATGTCCGTATAAAATCACAAAGCAAATTGATGGAATCCTGTTGCACACTGCAAATAGAACTACACTTCCAGGTGTACACTGGTCCCTTAGGACGTCTCCCTAAAACCTCATCACTTAACACCTCTTCTGCATCTGCAGACACAAGTATTTCTTTTTCAACCGGACGACCATCTTTTACCTCATAAGCTCGACCACTGCTGTCAACTGCATGCACCTATGGCCGGGATGCCTGTCACCCCCTCCCAACACAATCCCCAAGGATGGGAAGACGGACGCAGTTCTGAACTTTTGGAAGGCGGGAGGGGGTTACCCTCCCGGCCGTATTTATTAAAATATGAAACAAAATTAAAACATTAAAATAACAGTTTCATATCATGTACAATTTTCATTTATTACATTATGATGAAGACACGTTGATTGGCTAACCTTAACAAATCTCTAGTACAAAGGTTTTCCTAGCCGAGTCTAACATCCTGCCAATGCATACTTTTCTAAATTAAAATTGTACATCCTAGCATTACGGGCCAACGGCAAGGTCGCAACCAGTGTCAGATCCCAACTACCAGAACTCCCCCCTCACGGTGTGAGGGCGGGCGCACAGAGGACTGTACCTCTGTGCCAACTCCAATTTCCCTTGTCTTCGCGGGGGCTCTCTATTTAACTCGACGCCATCTTAATGGTCGTCCGAGGACTCGTGTGAGGTGTCTAGAAGGTAGCGTGGACCCCCTCCCACCCCACACTGCTTCTCATATCCGCCGTCGTGGATATCCTGGCCCTGGGAAATTCGTAGGAGGGGCATCGAGCCACCTCCTCCCCTGGAAGGGGCCTATGACCACCTTCCCTTAGGCGACCCCATACTTAGTGGGTGCCGCCTCCCCGTTTGAGGGGCCAATGGCTGCCTCCCCCCGGGCGCTCCCATCCATAATGGGTGGCGCCCCCCCCTCTAGGGATCTTGAAATTACTGCTCACCGATCATGACCTTACCGCCCGACCAAATAATAAATACGACGTTTGTTTACCTACTAAGAAAGAAAAAATAACCTCTAAATTGCAATCCTTTATTACTTATACATTCGACACATCCTTCAACTAGACTGTTATACTCCGCTCTATCAAGGAAGGAAAATTGTTATGAACAAATCATTTTATTGCAGTACCAACATCGACATTTTTATTAACGACAAAACCAGGAGAGAAAAGATGTGTATCAAAGCAAAACATTTCATTGCAGTACTAACTTTGCCATAAGGGGCTGGTGGGTGGGTTCAAAATTGCTCCTTGAGGGGAGCAGCTTCCTAGCACAGGAACCAGAGGATGCTTCTTCGGATTGCTGCTCCTTTTATTCCTCTTCGGGAGGGCGTGTACCCTCCTCCGGTACGCCTACGGGGCGTGGCCAACGGTGTAGGTGTCTAGGACAACCCCTCTTGGGCGGGAAAAGGCGCGCCCCGGCTACGCCGCTTCGGGCATACCAGCCGTGACACGCCCCCCCGCACAAAATGGTTTCCCGGGAGGATCCGGGCCCCCGACCATACGTTCGGGGGGACTGAGTGGTCACCCCTTTCCAAAATCATTGTGCTGAAAATAACTCGCCTCATTAAAAAAATGCCTCACTATTTGAACTATGCATCCATTCTCCTAAGAAAACTTCACAAAAATTACTTTGATTAACTTCTCTCTTCCATCTACTATTTGATTTGAAAACATAGATTACCTTGTTTATTTTCCTAATTCTATTAATTACCAAAATAAATAACTTTCGCTTAATTTCGAAAGCCTGATCAATAATTTTCTCTACATTTTTCTTTTTCTTATAAAATGCCACTTTCTGTTGACCTTTCTTAAATTGTTTTAGCAAATTGACAATTACCCTGTTGCGGAACATTCGCCTACGAATGTCCCTAATTGTATTTTCCATTCTACTGCCATGCACAGAGTTATCTCCTGCTCTAGCAGAAACTTTTTGGGCGGGCCTTTCCTTTCCATTTAAATTGGCTCTCTTTTTCTGGACTAAAACTTGTTATGTAGTTATACTTTTGTTTCTACAAATGTTTCTAAGGAATGATTTCGTTCTCTTACCCGGAGCTTTCTTCGTGCGTTGAGGTGATTTTAATGTAGAGGACTGCTGCAAGCATTTAGTAATCTGCTGTTTTTGACGTTTCATAGCCTTTCGGATTCTATCCTTAGACGGCATTGTCTAATTTCTAAATAATCTGCAGTTGAATCTGTGGTAAAATATAATAAAAAATGTTATTAACCACTATTACCAAACAGTAAATCAATAACAGAAAGAATTTGATTCAGCAATGCTATAAAGATGATTCAGTGAAATGTTTTTAATTTTATTGTGATAGTTTTACAGGGCTTTCATGCAAATGACTGCCCACCCTGCAACAAAAAAGCCCACATGAAACTTTACACACATTAAATTGTGTACTTACCTGCAATAATCCATATGCCAGTGTTTAGGTTCCTCCACCCTGCCCCTCCCCCTCCCCGCCTGCCTGCCCCACCGTAACTCCCTCCACGACCCGCGGCTGCAACATGGTGCATCTTGTAAATCTCTCCTGCATTATAAAAGTGAAGCAACAGCAGCACAAAAGAGGCGCACAACCATCATAAATCTGCCCCTTAGACTTTAAGGGCCAGATGTAGATCGGTCGGTAACGGCCGAAAAACGGTATTTTCGGCCATTACCAACCGGTTTACAAAATTTGGCAAGTAGGGGGCAATATTTTACCTAATCGGTAAAATTACCGAATCGGTAATTTTACCGATTTGGTAAAATAAAACATCGGTAAATATACCGATTTGAAGCCACCCATATGTAGGTGGGACTCTTCAGAGTCCCAGGAGCCTTAACGAATCGGTATTTTACCATCAAAACCAATTTGATGGTAAAATACCGATTCTGGTGTGCATGCAATTGATTTCAAAAAACGTTTTTAAACCTTTTATGTAAAACAATTATATACCTACATTCATGGGGAACTGACTTTAAATGCCCTAATAAACATGAAAACGTTTTTTTAAGGTACTTGCACCTTTTTTTCAATACCTTTTAACATGGCTATGTAACTCAAACAATCAAAATCAAAATTTTTCAAGCACACATGGGGCCGTATTTACAAGGGCCTTACACCACGGGGAAAGTGACTATAAATGACCAGACACACATGGGGACGTATTTACAAGGCCCTTGAACCAGGGGAAAGTGACTTGAAATGGCTAAGCACACATAGGAGAGTATTTACAATGCCCGTGCAACACTTATGCATCATTTTTTACATGTACACTGTAGATCAGCATGGGGCAATAACAACACAGATGCATCATGCATCTGTTCCGCAAAAGCGACGCATTGCAGGAGTCACATCACAAGTAAATAAATTCTCATAATTTTTTAAAGCATGCCTTTTCCTTAAAAACGATTTTCTGATCATAATTTGAAAACACAGCACAGCTCCTATGTACAACCACACCTTGTCAGTACTAATACTTTACATTATCTGCAATTACAATTAGTAAAAGAATGTAAAATTGTCTTTGAAAGCATAATGCAAACACTTGACGCAAAACATCATTTTAAATACACAGCTGGCTTTCTTATTTACGCAAAAAAGCATACTAGTCTTTATCTAAAATATAGAAACGATAACTCACCTTTAAAAATTCTTTTTGAATTTCAAAACAGTCTCAGAAACACACCAATTTTTCTTTAGCAGAATTAAAGGTATGCACTCCAGAGGCTGGAACCAACAAAGGCACTGAAACGCTGATATTCATCACACATATCTCTCATGTCAGCCAATCAAAACTCTTCCCTCACTATTTTAAAATCAACACCCTTCCCCCCTCTGCCCTTTCTGCCCTTTTTCCATAGCAACTACCGCCTGCCAGACCTCTCATGTTTACAAGTTCACACAACAATGTTTCAAATGAACTCTGAACTCTCAGTACACCTGCTAATCCACTCCAATGTTTCATAACAACACTTTTAAATAACCATTCAAATTACATCTTTCAAAGAACACATCCATGCACCCTAACTTTCTGTTTTCAGCAATGGAAATACACCAAACACTACTAATGAATCATTTGCACTCAAACTCCACAGTTTTCTTTCATTACAAACTTCACTATTTCAACTGCCATTTCATTCCCACACTTCATCTGACTGCAGCAAAAACTCCTCTAGCCATGTTTTCAGTCTGGATTCTTGGACATAGCTACATCCACTGGGCTCACAGGTATGCTGATAACAGAAATGTCCACAACCTCAATTTACAAAATGTGGAAATCAAATGGATTGGCCGAAGAGGATTGAAATATCACCAATTGATGCCATTGGTAAAAATCTTTTTACATTTGCCAAACCCTGACCTCATAATAGTGCACTGTGGAGGAAATGATTTGGGCACTTTGACTGGGGTAGGTCTGGAAATGCTCCTAAAAGACACCTTTGAGCAATTGATGACAATTTTTCCTCAAACTGCCTTGGTATATTCCAATATATGCCAAAGACAAAAATGGAGGTGGTCCAATCAATTTTGTCCACAAATGAGAAATCGAGGAAGCATGTAAATAAGTCTGTTTCTGCTTACATGAGAGACCATGGAATGGGTGCTATCTACAACAATTACTATATGCAAGAAATCTACAGAGGAGATAGCGTGGATTTCTCAGATGAGGGGAACAGAGTTTTCATACTAAGTTTAAGAATGTATATTGGTTCCTACTTATAAGTACCTAGAACTTACACAGAACCCAAAAGCTCTTTTCAGAGCTACCTTAACTTTATTTACTCTTTTGAAATTTCGAATGTACCCTTTTTCTCGAATTTTCACTTATGTTCGCTTCCCGGTTTGCTACCCAGTTCGCGTACCGGCAGCTCCCGCGCGACAAAATCAATTTTTTTTCTCGACATATATGAGCCTCCTCAGCCACCCTCAGAAAACCTAGGGGGTCAGGATACGTCTAAAGTACCCCCTTCTACCCATTTTGAACATTATTTACCCTCCATCTTGTATCTCAATTCTACCGAAACACAAAATGGAGGACTCCCGTAACGCTGCAGGTTCGCGTACCGGGACACGCACTGACAAGCACTCGCTCAAAAAAGGTGGGAAAGTAATTTACATAAAAACCACTGAAGGCACTTTCACCAATTAAACATTAGCTCAAACTGCATACCAATCCCTACCATTTTCACAAATTTCGTTGGAATTCCATTCAGCCATTTAGCATGTAGAACTCTCTAAAATCCCTGAGGTAAATTACTTCACAAAACATATTGGAAATGTTGGAATTGACAACCAATTAAAATATTACTTTCAATTTCTACTATTATATCATGACATTTAATTGGTTATGTACCTGAATATATATAAATAAAGAGAGAGAAACACAGCCATTTTGACTACTCCTTCTTGAAGTGCATATCCACTACATTTCAACTGATAACTTCAAGTTGTATTTAAAAGGTAAGATATTACTTTAAAAACTGAAGTATGTTCTGTACTGTAAGCTAATTAGGAAAAAAAATTCTGATAGTTATATTCTATCACTCTGTAATACTTATAGAATAAAATAGACTTCTCTGTTTTAGTTATGGATGGAGTTAGACTTGTCTTGTATAATTCAGAATTGACTAAGAGTTTATTTGATAATTTTTTTCATATTTCTACTTCCAGTTTGATATCATACACTGCCCAACGAAAAAATCACTGTTTAAAAAACCAAACAAACCTGTCTGTACTTAAACCCAACAGTGCCCTATCTATACTAATATATTTTTAAAAAAAAAAATTTTCAGCATACAAAATGGAAGGACAACAGAAAAATAACTTGGATATTGAAGTAGGAACAAAAAAAGAGTCAGAAATTGACCATGCATTCAATGATGATTCACGGAACAATGAACTTCTGCAATGCGTGGAAGCAGTAGATTTCCTACTGGAAAATGAAAAAAAAAATGATAATGAATTTTTAGAATTTCTTTTAAATTTTGAAAAAGAATCAGAATAATAAATTTTTATTTCATAATTCAAAAATTGTTTGACACATTATTCATTTTTATATGTATATTGTAAACTAGTAGCACATTGATTATAATGTGAAGTCAGACTTTAAATATACTGTGCAACTTTTTTGTGTTACATACTAAGTTTGCTCATAGTTGCTTCCTTTCTTCCACTATATTATCTCCATATATAAATCCAATGTGTATTTAACATCTCTTTATCATCTCCTACCTCCATATTGTTTCGGCTTTCCAGACAGACTATGGTATGAATTCCATATACCACAAAAACTTCAGAAACAACTTGCAAGATATCTACAAAGGAGACGGCGTTTATTGATTTTTAGACTCTGCATTGGTACCTACATGTTGCTACGTAAATAAAAAAAAACAAAAAAAAAACAACAAAACGAACAATCAATAAACATACAATAAGTTAAAAGTCAATCATTCTTCTTTCCTTATAGTACGCTCCTCGGACCGCTTTCCGGTGCGCGTACCGGGTGCACCCCATGAAAAAAAACGCGTATCGGAGCTTTGCGAAGTGAAGCTGATTGGCTCTCCGGTGTCTGTCAACATTCTAAACAGTCCGGTGCGGCCGCCATCTTGTCTCTCGGTAGGATCGAGAGACAAGAGGAGGAGAAAAACGAAGGGGGAATTTAATGAAAGGGGGCAAGGTAGACTCCTCTTGACCCCCTAGGAATGATGTTGGGGTTATTAAAAGGGTCCCGTGGGGCAAAAAAAAAAAATTGATTTTTCGCGGTAGAAGCGCTTCTCGGTTTGCGAACCGGGTCGCAAACTGGTAGCGAAACGGGAATTTTGTCATTTTGTGTTTCGATTTAATTAAATTACAAGATGGAGGAAAAGCAATGTGAGTATTGGGTCTAAGGGGGTATGGGAGACGTATCCTGACCCCTATGTTTTCTGAGGGTGGTTGAGGAGGCTCATATATGTTGATACTTGTCTTCCGGCGGTTGCGCGTGAGCATTTTTTTTTTTTGCCGCTTGACTTCTGTTAACGTTCGATTCGAAGGAAATCAGGAAGTGTTGACCGCCATTTTGACACTGCGAGTAAATATATTGTTAAAAATATTGTTATAAATTAATCCGTATTGATAAACATTGTCTGCGCCATCTTGCTTTTTTTCCAATGCCACACTTTTGTCGTGCACGGCAGCCATTTTAGATGCCTTGACCAGACCCACTCTCTGCACGCCGCCGATCCTCAGCATGGCTCCCCACCCTCGCAAGCATCTCCCCCACGCACTGGTCACCCCCGCTCTCTGTCTCATGCATGGGCAATAAACCTCCCCCCATCTGCGCTGCTCTTCCCTGAGAATCACACCCTGTGCCTGCCCGACACCACCCTATCACCCTATTCACTACCACACCCTCTGACACTCCTCTTCCTCTGTGTCCGATTGTCCAGGCCGGTCCCAGGCTATCACCTAGCCCTGCGGATGTAGTTTATGGCCCCAACTGTAAAGAATCACCCCTGTTCAAAGGAGTTACAGTAGATCAAGGCCCCCACCTCATGAGATCCGTCACACCACACGCGTTCCTACTATCTGATAACGATCCTGTATTGTGATTGGGGAGGGGATTCTCACTGTAAGGGTGTGTGGGACCGAGCCTGAAGCGGAAGATTCCAGGGATGCCTTTTTGTACATCAAAGTCTTCATAATTATGTGTCACATTAAAAATATATAGCACTCCAACAAAGTAGTAGTATTATAACACTTTAATAACTTATAAATATATACAACGCTCCAACAAAGTAAACACGTTAAAAAAAAACTTTTTAAAGAACTATTTACATGACATTGCTTTAACCAGGATCGACAAAGAAATGACACAGTGATGTAAAAGTTTCTGAAAGAAATGCCAAGAACGTCCCATGTGAAAGTGAATTTTATCTGGCAATTTTTTTCTTTTCCTTCTCATGAAAAGAAAGTTAATGCCAGGCTCGTTACCTGCCTCATCTGCAAAAAAAAAACTCTCGAGAGGGACCGAAAAAAAATATAGCTATGGTAATCATACCATGCATCGGCACATGGAGAGGTGGCACCCTCTTAATTATTCTAAAGCACAACTTCGAGATTTGGTGGATAATCCCCGACCGGCAAAAACATCCACCAATGACTTAGCAATAAGTGAGTCAGAGGCAAGGGAAACGGTCCCAAATCTGTAAAAGAACTTTAGGCAGATGAGATTGACTTGTGTAGCATGTGGAAAATTAATTTCATGCGGAGAGATGAGTATTACTTTAATAAATAGATCATATGAAAATCATCAATGTCCAAAACGTCCTAGAAAGTAATTTTTGTCATTTTTGAGGAAGAGAGATAACCTACAGTGGTACGGGGTCGTTTTCCTTCGTACTAGGGGGGCCAGGTGACATTCGTTCGGGGTGGCTTAGGGGCATGTAAAACAACTTCCCTGATACAGGTAGCATATAAAGTAGAGGCTAAATACCAGGATCTTTATCGATTGCTTTATGCTGTACAAAAATGAAAAACACACAACAAACCTGGACCATTCATATTTTCAATGTTTCTGCGTACTATACTTTTTAACCCTTAACTAATTGAGCTGCTTCATTTCACCTGCTTTTTAAAAAAAAAAAAAAAAATATCGGAAACAGTGGCCATTTATTCGAAACTTACCAATCTACGCGTTACAACTACGTTTGCTTTTTCAAAAACCTTTAATAAAAATGTTGGTGCCCAAATACGGGCCTACAACCCCGTGGGCCGGCCACGGAGCAGGCTGGAACTGTAAATGGGGGGGGGGGGGGGGGGGGTATTTATTTGTGGAAAACATAACGGAGAGTCAGTGGTCGTTGATTTCATAGTAAAAAGTGCGACAAGTGCAACAAAATCATATCGATAATTCATTGTGAGCAAGTACCAAAAGTGTCGACAACTCAAACCTTCAATAATAAATACAGTAATCAATGATGCATTAGAACTTAATATCAATTCATTGTTCGAACGTGTAATCAGTACCCGTCCCATGTCAATTCATTGTTTGAACGTATAATCAATACCCATCCTGGATCAATTCATTGTCCGAACATATAATCAGTCTTATCCCATATCAATTCATGTGCAAAAAACTGCATACATATCTCATGATATCAAGGCTCAGCAATCGGGGCACAACAAGGAGTTGAGAGTTTCATTTGTACCGGTGCCATTTTGGGTGAGGTCAGGAAGGTCCAAGTATAGTAAAAATGTCTCCACCAACTCGTGGTTTGACCGGGACCTCTTTCGGCAGTCCAAAAGTTTTCGTTGAAGGGTAGCAGAGGGGACTGCCGACATGAACCATCAGTCAAAGTGGGGTGGGAGGCAACAATCTCTCCTACCGGGTCATACTGGTGTCCCACCGGAACTGATCAAGTTGGTAGTCTTGCAGGATTTTGGTGATTTCAAGACTGAGGCCTGCGCCGGCATGAGCGCGCCGACGTCCCGCGGCTACGTCGTGGTCGTTCCTTGGGTGATCATGGCAGTCATTCCCCATCGGGGGTCGGGGGCCCCTGTGGCTCTTATAGAATCTTCAAAGTTGAGGAGAACGTTTTTGGACGCAGGAAACTAGAAGCGTCGTTGCACCGCAACAGTGGACGAGACCCCCGCGGGGTGAGCGGAGCATCATTGCCTCGCAATAGTGGACGAGACCTTTTGTCGGGTGAGTGCAGTGCCGCTGCATCGCAAGAGTGGAGGAACCTTTTTGTTGGGTGAGTGGAGCGTTGGGGGTGCAGCTGAGGGGCCCCCACCTGGGGGGGTGGGAGAGGCTCGTTCGCGCCGCCTCTCCCCCCCAGCGCACCCCACGCCGACACCTGGTGTTGATATCTGTGATGTCCGGACCAGGCGATAAGAGGGGGGGGTCGGAGGCAGAGGCAAGACATCCCCCCCGTGGCCTGCAAGGCGGCAGAAGAAGGGAATTGGGAGACCAGTACATTTTGGGCCATCCACCCCACGGCTGATGGCGGTTAGCCGGGCCCCGCCCTGCACGTGTCGAGGCTTCATCTTCCGGATGGGCATAACCGTGGCCCTGTTGCACTTCGGGAGTTTCCGGAATGGGGGTAGGTATCTGCTGATTTGTATCTATTTCACGTTACCGTTATTGGGCGTGGCGGGCGGTGGGACAGACATGCTTGGAGCAGTGGGGGGGTGGCTGCCGTAACGTCAAGCTTGGCTTTTTTCACCACTTCCATGTTTCTTATTTCTAGCGAAGTCAAAAACTCATCAGTGGCCTACTGATTTTGTTCGATTTCTTTCCCTTCCTTTTCAAGTGTGTTTCATGCTAAAGTTTCTGTTTAACAGGATACAGTGATTACTTCGTATTTTACATATGTCTTCTTTATTAGGGGTACTCTCCGGTTGAGCCAGATGATGTACCTCTAATAAATGGTCCGGGTGGAACTAGTTTCTCAATCAGTGGGGAGTAGATGGGCATGACAGATTACAACGGGGGACAAAGGTCCGCATTACCCACCCTTCACTACTTGCAAAGACTAGACAGAATATTTCTATTCCACGTTATTTGCAAACAGAGAATACCTCGAGAGAACTATTCTTGAACAATAAATGTCCAGCCAATCAATCAATCAGTGGGGAGAAAAACAGGCATGACGGATTACAACGGGGGACAACAGTCCGCATTACCTATCCTTCACTATCTGCAAAGGGAGACAGAATATTCCTATTCTTCTCTGTTTGTAGACAGGGTCCGATTATTGCTCTTTAAGATATTCCCTGTGACAGGGAATATCTCAAAGAGCAATAATTGATAAAAAATTTGTAGGATTATAACACTTTAATAACTTATAAATATATACATTGCAACAAAAACAGTAAACACCTTAAAACATTTTTTATTAAAACAGAAGCAAAAATGACAACTAACAGTAGTGATATCCTGGGCGGGAGATGGAACTGGGATTGTTAATGGAAAAAGATCTACAGAGAAAGGTATTGGTGAATTATACTTCTCCGGAAATTTAAAACTCACAAATGTTTTATTTGTGTAATCGTTTCAGGTCAAACGGATTGTGGGACAATGTTCAGAATGGAAGAGTCACCAAAAGGCAAAAAGTTCCGCTTGACCCCGGGAGCCGGCCGCCTATGTCGGGTGCGATCTCAGGCCGCACCAGGGCAACAAGACTTGGGGAGGGGGTCGGAGCCAAGCGTCTTCTCCGAGTCCGCGCCATCACACCGCCCCTCGGGGGCCTCCGTCAAGCGGTTTAGGGAGGTACCGTATCACATTGTTTTCAAATGCAGTCAGGTCCACAAACGGCCCCCATTTACTTTGAGAATAGTGAAGCTGCAGCAGGTGCAAATAAGCTTTAGACAGTGTTACAAGCGCTGCTCAGAACTCTGAACTATGGCACCCAACATCCAGGACTTAAGCCATTTGTGCAAGGCAGTGACATCGAAGCAACTCAGGGACCAAAACCATGAACGTACACTCATGTATGAAAATCTTACTATTGATGCTTGACTGAGGCCAAGGAGATCAGAGTGCATGAGTCTCATGCTCGATCGATTGAGCTAGCCGGATCGGGCAACTAAAAGTATAAAATAGTTATGTAAATAGTTCTTTAATAAAATGTTTTACCCTGTTACTTTGCTGGTGTGTTGTATATATTTATAATATTTGCATAGGGTTTGTCGTTATTTTGGGTGGGGTGGGTGGCGGAGCCGAGCTGTCTTGCAGCCATCATCGTGTGGAGCTCAGTTCATCTCACTAGTTTCATATTTCTCATGAGGGGTTGTTCTTAATGTTTCTATTTTAGCTAGGTCAAAAAGAGATCCCATTAGTGGCCTACTGATTTTGCTCGATTCCTTTTGTTTTTTTAAACGATTTTTCACTATCTGCAAAGACTAAACAGAGTATTGCGACTCTGTGCTTGTTTGTAAATAGAGAATGAACCAATTTATTTATTTATTTATTTTATTTTTTCGATTTGTAGGGCGCAACAGCTACCCAAAAAGGGTTTCCCCGCGCCTAGACTCAGCTAGTAGAAAGACAGGAGAAAGAGGGTGGCTATTGAGAATTATTGATCAAATAGCCAGGTCTTGACATGCCTTCTAAACCTGGCGTACTTTTCCTCCTTTCGGATAAAGGGAGGGAGTGTGAAGAGAACCAATTCTAAAACAGTAAATGCTTGGATAACAATCAATCAAATGGAGAGAGAAGCAGGCACGACGGATTACAACGGGGGCAAAGGCCTGCGTTAACTACCCTTCACTATCTGCAAAGAGAGAGTACTCCTAAGAGAAAAGCGGGGGGGGGGCAGCGTTCAAAGCACATCAGCGTGCATAAACACGAAAATGTTTTTACCTATCACGTACTTGACATTTGACAGCTTTTGATATTTGCTATTAACCCCTTCGATGCAGATGACGGCCGGGAGCCGTCATGGCACACGGCGCTCGTGTGCTGATGACGGCTCCCGGCCGTCATGGTGCCTACCTGCGGGAGAAGGGCTGTTGCTCCACCCGCGTGTCTCCGATCCTTTTTTTTTTTACTTCGGGAGGCAGGGGAAGACCTTCCGGTGCCTCCCCCACCCACCCCCTCCAACGTCACTGATGACGTCAGCGCGCGAGCCGCGCTGACATCGGCACTTGTTTACTTTCTGTTTCCCCACCGGTGGCCGCCATTTCCAAGCTGCGCCTTGGTGGGGAAACAGGTACGCACAGCGATCTCGCTGCATCATTCTTTGTTTGTGAGGCACCGGGGGACAGAAAAGGGTTTGCCTTTCCCCCTGGTGCCTCTTTTCTGCATACCTGCTGCACGGTCGTGCAGCAGGAATGCAGAATAGTACGATTTTTTCTATTTGTAGTGTGATTTCTGTTTCGGGGAGCGGCTCCTTGAGCAACGGTCGCTCCCCCAGGGGTGCATAATGTTTTACTGTGCTTGCCCCCCCCGGGGGGGGGGCAGGGGATATATTTTTGATTTGTGTAGCCCACTGGACCACCAATGTTACATTGTATGGGGAGTGGCCCCTTGGGCAAGGGTCACTCCCCTTGGGGGCATGTTTTTGGCTATCTGCCCCCTTGGGGGGGCAGATCAAGCCATGTTTTTTGTTTTTTGTAGCCCACTAGGCCACCAGGGATGCGTATAAGGAGAGTGATCCCTCGAGCAAAGGTCACTCTCCATTTAGGCCCCACTAGATCACCAGGGATGTGTGTGGGGAGTGGCCCCTTGGGCAAGGGTCGCTCCCCAAGGGGGCATATAATTTTACGGTGTCTGCCCCCCGGGGGGGAGGGGCAGGACACATATTTATGTATTTTTGAGCCCCCTGGACCACCAATTTAAATCTGTATGGGGAGTGGCCCCTTGGGCAAGGATCACTCCCCTTGGGGGCATGCTTTTGGCTGTCTGCCCCCGTGGGGGGGCAGATCAAGCCATGCTTTATGTTTTTTGTAGCCCACTAGGCCACCAGGGATGGTTATAAGGAAAGTGTCCCCTTGGGCAAGGGTCACTTTCCATTTTGGCCCACTAGACCACCAGGGATGTGTGTGGGGAGTGGCCCCTTTGGGCAAGGCTCACTCCCCAAGGGGTGCAAATATGTCTATGGTGTCTGCCCCCCATATATTTTGTATTTTTCTGCCTGCCTGGACCACAGATTTTGCGTTCTATAGGGAGTGGCCCCTTGTGCAAGGGTCACTCCCCTTGGGGGCATGTTTCTGGCAGTCTGCCCCCTTGGGGTAGGCAGATCACGCCGGTATTTTTGTTTTTTGTAGGGCCCACTAGGCCACCAGGGATGTTTAGAAGGAGAGTGACCCCTAGGGCAAGGGTCAGTATCCATTTGGCCACTAGACCACCAGGGATGTGTGTGGGGAGCAGCCCCTTGGGCAAGGGTTGCTCCCCAAAGGGTGCAATTTATTTTGGTACATTAAATGTTTGATAATGTATTGGCCCACTGGACCACCAATGAAGCCATGTGTGGGGGGTGGCCTCAAGGGCAAGGGTTTCTCCCCTTTTACAGGGGTGAATATTTTATTTATACTCTTAGGCCCACTTACCCCTTAGCTTTTTTGGTGTATTGTGTGTTGACTGGTGCATTATTTGAATATGTGATTGTAATGTTTTTTCTTCTCCTTTTTATTGTAGTGTAAAGCTTGTGATTCCTGTTTGCGGTTTTGGCAGTGGTTGTTCTGCAGTTTTGCGTATTTGCATTTATTTGGTAAGAAAAACATTTTTGTAGGGTTTACTTCAAATGAGTATTATTGTTATGCATAAATGTCTTTTTTTGTAAGTGCTGTCATAATGGCTGTATTTCTGTTTGTGTTCCGAGCATGAAATTAATTGCGATGTGTTTTGCGTTGTTTTATGTGTAATCTGTTTTTTTACCTTTTTCTTTTTTAGTGGGATATTGTTGATCCTTTCTGTGTCTGTGCAGAGTAGGTGGTGCTGAGTCTAGCTGCTTCTGTCAAGTGAGTGGTATAGTGTTGGAGTATATAGGTCTGTGAGATGAAGCAACATTGTGCTTATTTCTTTTTTTTCAAAGGATTTGTTGTTCACGTGTTTGACAAATAATCTTTTTTAGTTAGCATTATGGCTAGCCGTAGAATGACTGCTCAGCAGGTGATTAGTTTGCTTCTTGAATCTTCCTCTGAGCTGGATTATGAGACTGACAGTACGTCTGAGGGAGAGGAGGGAGGGGATGATTCAGGCAGTGAGTTTTCTCTCCACATGGAATCATCGGATGATGAATCCAGTCTCAGTGCGGACGAAGTGCCTGTTTTAGAGGAGGAGATTGATGTGCCGATAGAGCAAGAGACATCTGGCTTGCAGCCTGGTGCTGCAAGCCTTCCCATTGGAAGTGCTGGACTCTGGGTTGATCCAAAAATGGTGCAGCCGGTGTTGTCTGACTTTACTGGTTATGCAGGGTGTAAAGTGGATTGTGAAAATTTCTTGCCTATACAGTTTTTTAAGTTGTTCATGGATGATGTCTTTTTGGCTGAGATTGTTGAGCATACTAATTTTTATGCGGAACAGTTTTTGAGGAAGAACAGTGCCAAACTTGGGCCCCACTCTAGAGCTACCCGTTTGACTCCCACAAATCTGGATGAGATGAATAGGTTTTTAGGTTTGACTTTTTTGATGAGCTTGATAAGGAAGCCTTCCCTGGCTTCATATTGGTCTTCCAGTCCCTTGATGGCAACGTCTATATTTCCTGCAGTTATGTCTCCTGATAGGTATTTACTTTTGCTTCGGATGCTTCATTTCGTTGACAATGATTTGGCGTTGCCAAGAGATCACCCTGACTGTGACCGCCTTTTTAAGATTAGGCCTGTTATTGATCATTTTGTAGATCGATTTTCAGAGATCTATTCTCCAGGCAAAGAAATTTCTATTGATGAGTCTTTGATCTTGTTCAAGGGTCGTTTACTTTTTAAGCAGTACATTCCTAGCAAGAGGGCACGTTATGGAATTAAGCTGTATATGTTGGCTGAGAGTAGGACAGGATATGTCTCCAATTTATGTGTGTACACTGGTAAGGATTCCACTATTGACCCCCCTGGTTGTCCGTCCACTTTTGTAGTGGCAGAGAAAATTGTCTGGGATCTTGCTAGAGAACTGTTTAACAGAGGCCACCATTTGTACCTTGATAACTTCTACACTGCTTTGCCATTGTTTAAGGAGCTGTTGAAAGTAGACACTTTTGCCTGTGGCACAATCCGCTCTAACCGTAAAGGTTATCAGAAAGAGCTTGTTTGCAAAAAGCTTCAGAGGGGACAGTGCAGTGCCTTGTGTAGTGATGAACTGCTAGCTGTAAAATTTGTCGACAGGAGGGATGTGTACATGCTGAGTACCATCCATGATGAAAGTACTACATCTATGCCTGTTTGGGGTGCTGTTGCTGAAGTGCGTAAACCTGTGTGCATTGTAGACTACAATAAGCACATGGGTGGTGTTGACAGAGTTGATCAGAGGTTGGAACCTTACACTGCTATTCGTAAGTCTTATATTTGGTATAAGAAGTTGGCCATCCATCTGTTCAATATAGCAACTTTTAATGCTTTTGTTGTGTTCAAGGAGTGTTCTCCTGCGTCAAAGTTGACTTTTGTTCAGTTTCAGGAGTCTGTGATAGGCAGCCTTGTTGTTGTGGATCAGGCACATGTTCCCTAGAGTCGGAGCGGTGGAGGAAGTGGCTAGATTGCGAGATCGCCACTTTGCTGATTACATTACTCCCACGCCCAGAAAAAACAATCCCTGTAAGAGATGTAAAGTCTGTAATGTTTTTTATTGGTTATTCAGTTGCATCTGTGGCATTAGTATTTTGTTTTTTAGTTAACGCTGTTTGTAGTTGTAGTTTTATATCTAGTTCCAAATGGTTTGTAATTTTTTTCTTTGTTTTTAAAAAAAATTTATTTGGCGGTGTGCGTGGATTGGTGTTTGGCTGGCGGCGTGCATGGACTGGTGTTTGGCTGGCGGCCTGCATGGACTGGCACTTGACTGGTGGTGTGTATGGACTGGTGCTTTGCTGGCAGTGTGTGTGGATGGGTGCTTGGCTGGCGATGTGCGCGGGCTGGTGCTTGGCAGGCGGTGTGCGTGGGCTGGTGCTTGGCAGGCGGTGTGCGTGGGCTGGTGCAAAAGCTGGCGGTATTGACATTCAATACAACCAGCTTTTGCAAGAGGGGTTACCTGGGTTTTTGGCCCCGTGCTAGACGGCCATCTAGGGAAACCTACCAAACCCATACATTTCTGAAAAGTAGACACCCGGGGGCTTCCAAGGAGGTATGGCTTGCGTGGATCCTCCAACGTTCCTTTACCCAGAATCCCTTGCAAACCTCAATTTTTGCTGGAAAAATCAGTATTTTCACACTTTTTATGCGTGGGAAAGCGTGGCGTCACTGGGCTCACACAAATTTCCTCCCACCCAGCGTTCCCCCAGGTCTCCCGATAAAAATGGTACCTCACTTGCGTGGGTAGGCATAGTGGCTGCAACAGGAAACGGTCCAAATCGTACGGTGGAGAAATTACAATAACCAATAGCAGCATTACCTTCTTTTTTGGGGGGTAGGATTGAGTTTTTGGACCGGGGCTCGGCGGGCATCTTTGGAAACTACCAAACCCAAACAGTTCTGAAAACTAGACACCCGGGGGAGTCCAGGGAGGTATGGCATGCGTGGGTCCCCCAATGTTTTCCTACCCAGAAATCCCTGCAAACCATGAATTTAGGTTAAAAAAAACAGTTATCCATACTTTTTTGCGTGGGATCTCCGTGTCGGCACAAATGTCCTACCACCCAGCGTTCCCCTTGTTCTCCCGAGTAAAATGATACCTCACTTGTGTGGGTGGGCCAAAGGCCTGTGTCTAAGGCAGGGGGGCTAAGTTTGAAAAACTCAAATACTACTTTTTAAAAATTCATTTTCGGACTGCTCTGCTTTGGGGCACACACACAAGTTAGGTATCCTTTTACTTGGGAGAACAAGGGGAACGCTGGGTGGTAGGACATTTTTGCCGGCACGGAGATCCCACGCAAAAAAGTTTGGAAAAGTGATATTTTTACCTAATTTTATGGTTTGCAAGGAGTTCTGGGTAGGAAAAGATTGGGGGACCTACGCATGCCATACCTCCCTGGACTCCCCCGGGTGTCTACTTTTCAGAACTGTTTGGGTTTGGTAGTTTCCAAAGAATACCAACGAGCCCCGGGCCAAAGACTCAGGTGCCCCCCCCAAAAATCAAGGTTGTTTTGCATTTGGGTATTGTAAATTCACCACCATACGATTTGATCCGTTTCCTGTCGCAGCCACTATGCCTACCCACGCAAGTGACTCAATTTACAAGAAATTGGTACCTTGGTTCTACGGTTTATATTCTTAGTTGTAGTAATAGGGAATGAAGACAAAGTATTCCCTATTTAGTATTCATATTACTATGACCACACTTTATATATTTTTTCCATACAATCTCATGTCTCGTCATGAACCGCACCACGCCTTAGAATTTCACTAAATGATTTTTTATTTTATCAAATGAAGAGATTTTTTACTTTATATATTTCATTTTCAATTTCAAACACATTTGTATATACATGTATTCTTTATATATATACAAGAAAAGCCCTTCGTTTCAAAACTAGGATGTCTCACTGAAAAAATAAACAAGACATTCCTATAGAGATCTAACAGACTTATGTGTGGGAACAACAGGTATATATTATTCAAACCCAGTATCTTTTAAATCCCTCAACAAATTATTTAAATTAATCAAGTTTTTTTTATTCTGGTGTCTCTTTAAAGTCGACGTGTTTCAGCCAATCGATTCTGGCCTCTTCAGGACTAGGGCTATTCGTAATCCATTTGTACAAGTAAGAATTAAAAAAGGGGGGACAGACATCACTTATAGATCCCACAAATTAATAACATAGGTACCTATCTACATATCTACATATCAACATTATGAATGAACATACTTTTTTTGGATATTACTCCTGTGAGCAGACTGACCATTGTGCCCAACAATTTGTTAAACAAGGACATGAGGCAATCATCTTCTAACACTGGTAACCAGTTTATACCTTCCTAATATACTGTACTCCAGTTGTTACCACCAACTATTTCCTTAGATTCTATGTCTTTTTTAAAAAAATATATCCAGTTTAAGTTATCACATTGGCATCATATTTACCGGGTTCAAGGTCATCTGGGGCTGGGAGTCATCTTCATGTTAAATCAGGTTTCCTCTCTTTCACTAATCTTTGTTTATATCTATGTAAAGAGTGTATACTTTAGTTTTTATTATTTAGGGAACTCGTTTAATATTTTGCAAACAATCACAGTCTTAGCTGATCATGTCCTTACCCAGTTTGTGAATTTTAATAATGCGCTGCCGGTGTTTGGGTGATATAGATCTCTCCCCGACAGCGTCTGAAAAAGAGGGCATGAAAAACGCCTCAGTCAGCATGTTCTGTCAAATACCGAACGGATGTCTAAATACCCCGGAGTTCATACCACGCGCTCTAAGCAATCAGGAGACAGACTTACTTTGCTTTAAAGCGGACCGCCTCTTCGTTTTTTAACTCTTGTGTACAACCATGCACCCGACCCAGCTGGTGTGGCCTTGCTCTATTCCCGGAGTCTGTAAGATATAACAAAACCCCGCACTCGTCAGCCTCACGCAAGTGAGGTACCATTTTTTTCAGGAGACCTGGGGGAACGCTGGGTGGGTGGAAATTTGTTGATCCACGCAGATTCCAGAACTTTCCACCACAGAAATGTTAGGAAAATGTGTTTTTTTTGTCAAAATCTTAGTTTTGCAAGGGATTCTGGGTAACAAAACCTGGGGGTAGGCAGACGAGTCACCCCATCCCAAATTTCCCTGTGTGTCTAGTTTTCAAAAATGTATAGGTTTGCTAGGTTTCCTTAGGTGCTGGCAGAGCTAGGGCACAAAAACAAAAGGTAGTCTTTTTGTCCAAAAAGTGCAAAATTTTACTGGGAAATTGAGGTGCGACCATGTTGTGTTTTGCGCTGTTTCATGTCGCAGCCACTATGCCTACCCACGCAAGTGAGGTACCATTTTTTCCAGGAGACCTGGGGGAAAGCTGGGTGGGTGGAAATTTGTTGATCCACGCAGATTCCAGAACTTTCCACCACAGAAATGTTAGGGAAATGTGTTTTTTTTGGTCAAAATCTTAGCTTTGCAAGGGATTCTGGGTAACAAAACCTGAGGGTAGGCAGAGGACTCACCCCATCCTGAATTCCCCTGGGTGTCTACTTTTCAAAAATGTATAGGTTTGCTAGGTTTCCTTAGGTGCTGGCAGAGCTAGGGCGCAAAAACAAAAGGTAGTCTTTTTGTCCAAAAAGTGCAAAATTTTACTGGGAAATTGAGGTGCGACCATGTTGTGTGTTGCGCTGTTTCATGATGCAGCCACTATGCCTACCCACGCAAGTGAGGTACCATTTTTTCCGGGAGACCTGGGGAAACGCTGGGTGGGTGGAAATGTGTTGATCCACGCAGATTCCAGAACTTTCCACCACAGAAATGTTAGGGAAATGTGTTTTTTGTCAAAATCTTAGTTTTGCAAGGGATTCTGGGTAACAAAACCTGAGGTTAGGCAGGGGAGTCACCCCATCCTGAATTCCCCTGGGTGTCTACTTTTCAAAAATGTATAAGTTTGCTAGGTTTCCTTAGGTGCTGGCAGAGCTAGGGCGCAAAAACAAAAGTTAGTCTTTTTGTCCAAAAAGTGCAAAATTTTACTGGGAAATTGAGGTGCGACCATGTTGTGTTTTGCGCTGTTTCATGTCGCAGCCACTATGCCTACCCACGCAAGTGAGGTACCATTTTTTCCGAGAGACCTGGGGGAACGCTGGGTGAGTAGAAATTTGTTGATCCACGCAGATTCCAGAACTTTCCACCACAGAAATGTTAGGAAAATGTGTTTTTTTTGTCAAAATCTTAGCTTTGCAAGGGATTCTGGGTAACAAAACCTGAGGTTAGGCAGAGGAGTCACCCCATCCTGAATTCCCCTGGGTGTCTACTTTTCAAAAATGTATAAGTTTGCTAGGTTTCCTTAGGTGCTGGCAGAGCTAGGGCGCAAAAACAAAAGTTAGTCTTTTTGTCCAAAAAGTGCAAAATTTTACTGGGAAATTGAGGTGCGACCATGTTGTGTTTTGCGCTGTTTCATGTCGCAGCCACTATGCCTACCCACGCAATTGAGGTACCATTTTTTCCGGGAGACGTGGGGGAACGCTGGGTGAGTAGAAATTTGTTGATCCACGCAGATTCCAGAACTTTCCACCACAGAAATGTTAGGAAAATGTGTTTTTTTTGTCAAAATCTTAGCTTTGCAAGGGATTCTGGGTAACAAAACCTGAGGGAAGGCAGAGGAGTCACCCCATCCTGAATTCCCCTGGGTGCCTACTTTTCAAAAATGTATAGGTTTGCTAGGTTTCCTTAGGTGCTGGCAGAGCTAGGGCGCAAAAACAAAAGGTAGTCTTTTTGTCCAAAAAGTGCAAAATTTTACTGGGAATTTGAGGTGCGACCATGTTGTGTTTTGCGCTGTTTCATGTCGCAGCCACTATGCCTACCCACGCAAGTGAGGTACCATTTTTTCCAGGAGACCTGGGGAAACGCTGGGTGGGTGGAAATTTGTTGATCCACTCAGATTCCAGAACTTTCCACCACAGAAATGTTAGGGAAATGTGTTTTTTTTTGTCAAAATCTTAGCTTTGCAAGGGATTCTGGGTAACAAAACCTGAGGGTAGGCAGAGGACTCACCCCATCCTGAATTCCCCTGGGTGTCTACTTTTCAAAAATGTATAGGTTTGCTAGGTTTCCTTAGGTGCTGGCAGAGCTAGGGCGCAAAAACAAAAGGTAGTCTTTTTGTCTAAAAAGTGCAAAATTTTACTGGGAAATTGACGTGCGACCATGTTGTGTTTTGCGCTGTTTCATGATGCAGCCACTATGCCTACCCACGCAAGTGAGGTACCATTTTTTCTGGGAGACCTGGAGAAACGCTGGGTGGGTGGAAATTTGTTGATCCACGCAGATTCCAGAACTTTCCACCACAGAAATGTTAGGAAAATGTGTTTTTTTTGTCAAAATCTTAGCTTTGCAAGGGATTCTGGGTAACAAAACCTGAGGGTAGGCAGAAGAGTCACCCCATCCTGAATTCCCCTGGGTGTCTACTTTTCAAAAATGTATAAGTTTGCTAGGTTTCCTTAGGTGCTGGCAGAGCTAGGGCGCAAAAACAAAAGTTAGTCTTTTTGTCCAAAAAGTGCAAAATTTTACTGGGAAATTGAGGTGCGACCATGTTGTGTTTTGCGCTGTTTCATGTCGCAGCCACTATGCCTACCCACGTAAGTGAGGTACCATTTTTTCTGGGAGACCTGGGGGAACGATGGGTGGGTGGAAATGTGTTGATCAACGCAGATTCCAGAACTTTCCACCACAGAAATGTTAGGGAAATGTTTTTTTTTCTCAAAATCTTAGCTTTGCAAGGGATTCTGGGTAACAAAACCTGAGGTTAGGCAGAGGAGTCACCCCATCCTGAATTTCCCTAGGTGTATACTTTTAAAAAATGTATAGGTTTGCTAGGTTTCCTTAGGTGCTGGCAGAGCTAGGGCGCAAAAACAAAAGGTAGTCTTTTTGTCCAAAAAGTGCAAAATTTTACTGGGAAATTGAGGTGCGACCATGTTGTGTTTTGCGCTGTTTCATGTCGCAGCCACTATGCCTACCCATGCAAGTGAGGTGCCATTTTTTCCGGGAGACCTGGGGGAACGCTGGGTTAGTAGAAATTTGTTGATCCACGCAGATTCCAGAACTTTCCACCACAGAAATGTTAGGAAAATGTGTTTTTTTTTGTTAAAATCCTAGATTTGCAAGGGATTCTGGGTAACAAAACCTGAGGGTAGGCAGAGGAGTCACCCCATCCTGAATTCCCCTGGGTGCCTACTTTTCAAAAATGTATAGGTTTGCTAGGTTTCCTTAGGTGCTGGCAGAGCTAGGGCGCAAAAACAAAAGGTAGTCTTTTTGTCCAAAAAGTGGAAAAATTTACTGGGAATTTGAGGTGCGACCATGTTGTGTTTTGCGCTGTTTCATGTCGCAGCCACTATGCCTACCCACGCAAGTGAGGTACCATTTTTTCCGGGAGACCTGGGGGAACGCTGGGTGAGTGGAAATTTGTTGATCCACGCAGATTCCAGAACTTTCCACCACAGAAATGTTAGGAAAATGTGGGTTTTTTTGTCAAAATCTTAGCTTTGCAAGGGATTCTGGGTAACAAAACCTGAGGGTAGGCAGAGGAGTCACCCCATCCTGAATTCCCCTGGGTGTCTACTTTTCAAAAATGTATAGGTTTGCTAGGTTTCCTTAGGTGCTGGCAGAGCTAGGGCGCAAAAACAAAAGGTAGTCGTTTTGTCCAAAAAGTGCAAAATTTTACTGGGAAATTGAGGTGCGACCATGTTGGGTTTTGCGCTGTTTCATGTCGCAGCCACTATGCCTACCCACGCAAGTGAGGTACCATTTTTTTCGGGAGACCTGGGGGAACGCTGGGTGTGTGGAAATTTGTTGATCCACGCAGATTCCAGAACTTTCCAACACAGAAATGTTAGGAAAATGTGTTTTTTTGTCAAAATCTTAGCTTTGCAAGGGATTCTGGGTAACAAAACCTGAGGGTAGGCAAAGGAGTCACCCCATCCTGAATTTCCCTGGGTGTCTACTTTTCAAAAATGTATAGGTTTGCTAGGTTTCCTTAGGTGCTGGCAGAGCTAGGGCGCAAAAACAAAAGGTAGTCTTTTTGTCCAAAAAGTGCAAAATTTTACTGGGAAATTGAGGTGCGACCATGTTGTGTTTTGCGCTGTTTCTTGTCCCAGCCACTATGCCTACCCACACGAGTGAGGTACCATTTTTTCCGGGAGACCTGGGGGAATGCTGGGTGGGTGGAAATTTGTTGATCCACGCAGGTTCCAGAACTTTCCACCACAGAAATGTTAGGAAAATGTGTTTTTTTTGTCAAAATCTTAGCTTTGCAAGGGATTCTGGGTAACAAAACCTGAGGGTAGGCGGAGGAGTCACCCCATCTTAATTTCCCCTGGGTGTCTACTTTTCACAAATATATAGGTTTGCTAGGTTTCCTTAGGTGCTGGCAGAGCTAGGGCGCAAAAACAAAAGGTAGTCTTTTCGTCCAAAAAGTGCAAAATTTTACTGGGAAATTGAGGTGCGACCATGTTGTGTTTTGCGCTGTTTCTTGTCGCAACCACTATGCCTACCCACACAAGTGAGGTATCATTCTTTCCGGGAGACCTGGGGGAACGCTGGGTGGGTGGAAATTTGTTGATCCACGCAGGTTCCAGAACTTTCCACCACAGAAATGTTAGGAAAATGTGTTTGTTTTGTCAAAATCTTAGCTTTGCAAGGGATTCTGGGTAACAAAACCTGAGGGTAGGCAGAGGAGTTACCCCATCCTAAATTCCCCTGGGTGTCTACTTTTCAAAAATGTATAGGTTTGCTAGGTTTCCTTAGGTGCTGGCAGAGCTAGGGCGCAAAAACAAAAGGTAGTCTTTTTGTCCAAAAAGTGCAAAATTTTACTGGGAAATTGAGGTGCGACCATGTTGTGTTTTGCGCTGTTTCATGTCGCAGCCACTATGCCTACCCATGCAAGTGAGGTACCATTTTTTCCAGGAGACCTGGGGGAAAGCTGGGTGGGTGGAAATTTGTTGATCCACGCAGATTCCAGAACTTTCCACCACAGAAATGTTAGGGAAATGTGTTTTTTTGGTCAAAATCTTAGCTTTGCAAGGGATTCTGGGTAACAAAACCTGAGGGTAGGCAGAGGACTCACCCCATCCTGAATTCCCCTGGGTGTCTACTTTTCAAAAATGTATAGGTTTGCTAGGTTTCCTTAGGTGCTGGCAGAGCTAGGGCGCAAAAACAAAAGGTAGTCTTTTTGTCCAAAAAGTGCAAAATTTTACTGGGAAATTGAGGTGCGACCATGTTGTGTTTTGCGCTGTTTCTTGTCGCAGCCACTATGCCTACCCACGCAAGTGAGGTACCATTTTTTCCGGGAGACCTGGTGGAACGCTGGGTGGGTGGAAATGTGTTGATCCACGCAGATTCCAGAACTTTCCACCACAGAAATGTTAGGAAAATGGGTTTTTTTGGTCAAAATCTTAGCTTTGCAATGGATTCTGGGTAACAAAACCTGAGGGTAGGCAGACGAGTCACCCCATCCTGAATTCCCCTTTGTGTCTAGTTTTCAAAAATGTATAGGTTTGCTAGGTTTCCTTAGGTGCTGGCAGAGCTAGGGCGCAAAAACAAAAGGTAGTCTTTTTGTCCAAAAAGTGCAAAATTTTACTGGGAAATTGAGGTGCGACCATGTTGTGTTTTGCGCTGTTTCATGTCGCAGCCACTATGCCTACCCACGCAAGTGAGGTACCATTTTTTCCGGGAGACCTGGGGGAACGTTGGGTGGGTGGAAATTTGTTGATCCATGCAGATTCCAGAACTTTCCACCACAGAAATGTTAGGAAAATGGGTTTTTTTGGTCAAAATCTTAGCTTTGCAATGGATTCTGGGTAACAAAACCTGAGGGTAGGCAGACGAGTCACCCCATCCTGAATTCCCCTTTGTGTCTAGTTTTCAAAAATGTATAGGTTTGCTAGGTTTCCTTAGGTGCTGGCAGAGCTAGGGCGCAAAAACAAAAGGTAGTCTTTTTGTCCAAAAAGTGCAAAATTTTACTGGGAAATTGAGGTGCGACCATGTTGTGTTTTGCGCTGTTTCATGTCGCAGCCACTATGCCTACCCACGCAAGTGAGGTACCATTTTTTCCGGGAGACCTGGGGGAACGTTGGGTGGGTGGAAATTTGTTGATCCATGCAGATTCCAGAACTTTCCACCACAGAAATGTTAGGAAAATGTGTTTTTTTTGTCAAAATCTTAGCTTTGCAAGGGATTCTGGGTACTAAAACCTGAGGGTAGGCAGAGGAGTCACCCCATCCTGAATTCCCCTGGGTGTCTACTTTTCAAAAATGTATATGTTTGCTAGGTTTCCTTAGGTGCTGGCAGAGCTAGGGCGCAAAAACAAAAGGTAGTCTTTTTGTCCAAAAAGTGCCAAATTTTACTGGGAAATTGAGGTGCGACCATGTTGCGTTTTGCGCTGTTTCATGTCGCAGCCACTATGCCTACCCACGCAAGTGAGGTACCATTTTTTTTGGGAGACCTGGGGGAACGCTGGGTGAGTGGAAATTTGTTGATCCACGCAGATTCCAGAACTTACCACCACAGAAATGTGAGGAAAATGTGTTTTTTGTCAAAATCTTAGATTTGCAAGGGATTCTGGGTAACAAAACCTGGGGGTAGGCAGACGAGTCACCCCATCCTGAATTCCCCTTTGTGTCTAGTTTTCAAAAATGTATAGGTTTGCTAGGTTTCCTTAGGTGCTGGCAGAGCTAGGGCGCAAAAACAAAAGGTAGTCTTTTTGTCCAAAAAGTGCAAAATTTTACTGGGAAATTGAGGTGCGACCATGTTGTGTTTTGCGCTGTTTCATGTCGCAGCCACTATGCCTACCCACGCAAGTGAGGTACCATTTTTTCCGGGAGACCTGGGGGAACGTTGGGTGGGTGGAAATTTGTTGATCCATGCAGATTCCAGAACTTTCCACCACAGAAATGTTAGGAAAATGTGTTTTTTTTGTCAAAATCTTAGCTTTGCAAGGGATTCTGGGTACTAAAACCTGAGGGTAGGCAGAGGAGTCACCCCATCCTGAATTCCCCTGGGTGTCTACTTTTCAAAAATGTATATGTTTGCTAGGTTTCCTTAGGTGCTGGCAGAGCTAGGGCGCAAAAACAAAAGGTAGTCTTTTTGTCCAAAAAGTGCCAAATTTTACTGGGAAATTGAGGTGCGACCATGTTGCGTTTTGCGCTGTTTCATGTCGCAGCCACTATGCCTACCCACGCAAGTGAGGTACCATTTTTTTTGGGAGACCTGGGGGAACGCTGGGTGAGTGGAAATTTGTTGATCCACGCAGATTCCAGAACTTACCACCACAGAAATGTGAGGAAAATGTGTTTTTTTGTCAAAATCTTAGATTTGCAAGGGATTCTGGGTAACAAAACCTGGGGGTAGGCAGACGAGTCACCCCATCCTGAATTCCCCTGTGTGTCTAGTTTTCAAAAATGTATAGATTTGCTAGGTTTCCCAAGGTGCTGGCAGAGGTAGGGCGCAAAAACAAAAGGTAGTCTCTTTGTCCAAAGAGCGCAAGATTTCACTGGGAAATTGAGGTGCAACCACGTTGCGTTTTGCGCTGTTTCGTGTCGCAGCCACTATGCCTACCCAGGCAAGTGAGGTACCATTTTTTTTGGGATACCGGGGGAAACACTGGGTGGGTGGAAATTTGTTGATCCACGCAGATTCCAGAACTTTCCTCCACAGAAATGTGAGGAAAATGTGTTTTTTTGTCAAAATCTTAGCTTTGCAAGGGATTCTGGGTAACAAAACTTGGGGGCAGGCAGACGAGTCACCCCATCCTGAATTCCCCTGTGTGTCTAGTTTTTAAAAACGTATAGGTTTGCTAGGTTTCCTTAGGTGCTGGCAGAGCTAGGGCACAAAAACAAAAGGTAGTCTCTTTGTCCAAAGAGCGCAAGATTTCACTGGGAAATTGAGGTGCAACCACGTTGCGTTTTGCGCTGTTTCGTGTCGCAGCCACTATGCCTACCCAGGCAAGTGATGTACCATTTTTTCCGGGAGACCTGGGGAAACACTGGGTGGGTAGAAATTTGTTGATCCACGCAGATTCCAGAACTTTCCTCCACAGAAATGTGAGGAAAATGTGTTTTTTTTGTCAAATTCTTAGCTTTGCATGGGATTCTGGGTAACAAGACCTGGTGGTAAGCAGTCGAGTCACCCCATCCTGAATTCCCCTGGGTATCTTCTTTTAAAAAATGTATAGGTTTGCTAGGTTTCCCTAGGTGCCGGCAGAGCTAGGGTGCAAAAACTACAGGTAGGCACTTTGCTAAAAAAGGGTCAATTTGTAACTGCAAAATTTAGGTGTCACCACGTTGCATTTTGCGCCGTGTCCTGTCGCAGGCACAAGGCCGACCCACACAAGTGAGGTATTGTTTTTATTGGGAGACTTGGGGTAATTCAGATTTGTAAATCAACTGTTATTACCAATTGAGCTTTCGCGCATTTCTCCCTTTCAATGAAAGACATTGTGTAAAAAATAAAAAAATTTGAAAAATGACCAATAATTCTCATGCTAGTATGAGTATTCCCAATTTTGAAAATTAGCAATTATATACTGTTTCTGAACTCTATAATTTGTACCCAATTCAGAAATACATAGGTGTCTTTCATACAGATTTTTCCATGTATACATTTTCCAAGACAAAGGTCTCTATACCCAGTAAATGAAAAAATACCATTGCAAGTTGCTGCTCAGTTTTTGGATCTGGGTTTGTCGGGTTCTTGGTAAAACTACAAGTCCTATATATCCCCACAACCAGGACGGTCTAACAAATGTAACGGTATATTGTTTTCCAAGCGCTGTCAAAATTAGAAGAAGTTATAGGTGAAAACGTTGAGACAAAAGGCTATTTTTTTCAACAAATTTTCAATTATTCCAAAATTTAACTGTTAGTTTCTATAAAGAAACCTTCATGGATTTAGACAAATTACCCCTTTCTGAATTCAGAATTTTGTCTACTTTTCGAAAATGTACAGCTTTCTAGGATCCATTATTGCTTTTAAACTCATTTCTACCATTAACTGGAAGGAGGTGGAAAGCTCTAAAAATAGCAAAAATAGGCTATGTCCCAGAAAAATGCCAAAACTGTGTGAAAAATGTCGGTTCTCTGACAAAAGACTGTCATTTCCTAAATGCTGAGAAAATGGAGATTTCAGCCCCACAAACCCTTTTTTGATAACATTTTCAGGGAAAAACCCAGAGGCTTTCATTTGCAGCCCGTTTTTCCCATTTTTCTGAAAAAAACAAACAAAACCACTATATTTTGGTTAATTTCCGGGACCCCTCCAAGGGAATCCACAAACCCTGGGCGCCTTTAGAATCCACATGATGTTGGAAGAAAAGGACGCAAATTTGGCGTGTATACCTTATGTGGTCAAAAAGTTACAAGGGCCTAAGCGCGCACTACCCCAAATCGCCAAAAAAGGGCTTAGCACAGGAGGGGAAAAGGCCTAGCAGTGAAGGGGTTAAAAAACCATTGAAATTCACTGAAAAAACCATAGGTTATAGAGCATATATAGTTAGGAATTAGCATTTACAAAACCTAGAAAATTCACTAAAAAACCATAGGTTATAGACCATATATAGTTAGGAATTAGCATTTACAAAACCTTAATTTACTCGCACAAAACCATAGAAATTCGAATATATAGTTAGTTGCAATAACTATATATCGCGCACCCGCAATCCACTGCTGATGATGTCACATATTACATCATTCATGACATGGTCAGTGACATCACTGATGACATCACTGATGACATCTCACATGACATCACTGATGACATCACTGATGACATCTCAAATGACATCACTGATGACATCTCAAATGACATCACTGATGACATCACTGATGACATCTTAAATGACATCACTGATGACATCACTGATGACATCATTCATGTGATAATACGATGAAGCTCTTCAGACTCTAATATAACCTTAGATCCACTCAGTGTAAACAGACACTCACAGACTGTCACTCATCCATGGAGTTACTCACACACCTAGTCAGTCATGCAAAGTATCAATCACACCTCCATTTCCTCAACTATACAGTTATACACACCTTACTAATTCAAACATATTCTAACACATATTTACTCTCTTATACAATCTCTCATACAAGTTCACAATGATTCATAAAGCCACTTTCACATTCACTGGCTCTTATGCTCAGTTATTTATATATGTCAACTCTCACATGGACTGTGTTTTACATATGTACTTACTTTGACATGTAGCACTGAGATATCCATTCACTCACCAATACACTCATGCACACAGTCAACCGCCCATGCAGCTGTTTCCACATGCACTTTTGAACCCATACATCTAGTGAATCAACTGCTCACACATCTTTGCACAGAGTCATACACCTCTCAGCCACTCATACACATACTCAGTCTCCCATACAAATACTTGGGCAACCAATGAATATCCCATATAGTTACTCATATAGCTACTGATTAACACATTCAGCAGTTTACAGAACAACAGACATAATGATGCACAAATTAAGACAGTTTAGTCACTAACCCATGCACTCAGTGAGACACATTTAATCACTCTCTCATACAGTCAGTCATGCACCTACTAAATTCTTCATCCAGACACTTATACACCCACTCATTCTTCAATATGTAAAACATATTTAAACACACAGTCACTGGATGATGTCATCAGTGATGTCATCAGTGATGTCACTGACCATGTCATGAATGATGTAATATGTGACATCATCAGCAGTGGATTGCGGGTGCGCGATATATAGTTATTGCAACTAACTATATATTCGAATTTCTATGGTTTTGTGCGAGTAAATTAAGGTTTTGTAAATGCTAATTCCTAACTATATATGGTCTATAACCTATGGTTTTTTCAGTGGATATATATATATATATATATATATATATATATATATATATATATATATATATATATATATATATCTCAAGCTTAGACAGGGCACTCTGTCACTTTCACCCACCATCCGGTTTGCTGCCTTGCTGAAGCACATGAACTGCCTCTCAAATCATTCTCCCCCAATCCGACGCGTTTCAAGGCTGCTCACGCCCCTTCTTCATGGATTGTGCGCAGGGGAAAGCAAGAAGAAAACCCTCGTTGTTTTTCCAACCTTTTATTGTTGTGAAAAAACGCCCTCAATGGGCGTGGCATTTAGATGAACAGCCAGCTGCATGCTGGTATTTCTAGTCCAAAAACGAGGTGAGTATATGTTCCTTAAGTAGGTTTGCTTGCTCTGCTCATTGCACTTTCAATTAGTTCCTTAAGTAGGAAAGAGAGGATCTCTTCATGTGCATTTTCACCCGGTGAAAGGACGCTTCGTGGGATGGAAGCAGTTACCTTCCGAAGCTTCCTCTGTCTCCTGCTGACTTCAGTGAAAACGAGAATGGTGCTCCTGTCCCACGGCCATGAAGAAGGGGCGTGAGCAGCCTTGAAACGCGTCAACCTCTTCCGCCATTCAGCTGTTTACCGCCCGCTCTTGCGGCTACAGCGTCTCGCTCACCATGTAGTTGAGTTGCTCCCACTCTTGCGGTGCAGCGATAGGCGGCTGCCACAGGACTCTTAAAATGGCGGCCGGCTCTTCGGATTTGGGCCTGGTCCACTAAAATGGCCCTGGGACACCTTGGAACTCGGAGGCTTGTCTGCTAGGGCTGGGGCTCCATTCTCGAAAGCGTCCCCTCAGCCTTGAAGATTCTACAAAAGTCTTGGGGGCCCCCGACTCCCCCAGGCTTCCGGTGGGGAGCGGCTGCCATGATTGCTTGCGGAATGGCCACGACGGAGCTACGAGATGGTGGTGCTCTCATGCTGACGCCAGCTTCAGTCTGAAACATCCAGAAACACTGTAGACTATCAATTCGATGAGTTCCGGTGGAGCCCCAACGTGACCCGGTAGGGAAGAACTTGCCCTCCCCTTTTTTGAGTGATGGTTCTTGTTGCCTGTCCCCTCTGTTGTCATCTAATGGAACCTTTTTTGATTGCCGAGTGAGAAAAAAAAGGTGGGTCTTTCATCGTTTGGGAAAAAAAAATGTTTTAATCCAATGAAAAGTGTTATTTTTAGGTCATATGATCAAGCCTTCCATCATTAGGAAACCAAAAGTAAAATGAACCAATGAAAAGTTTTATAAACAAGTCACATGAACTGTTATGCGGCTTTGGGTTATAAAAAGCATACAAAACCTGTTGGCCCATGAGGCGGGGTCAGTAGCGGACCGATGTGCGAATAGGCCGAAGGCAGCACAACGCGCCGAGATCCGGATGGCACCGAGGTGGTGTCCAGAAAGTTGCACTGGTGTGGCCATCCTACAATGCTGTGCCGAAAGACGGCGTGGGGTGCCCGGGGGGAGGCGGCGCGAACGGCCTTCATCCGCCTCCCCAGGTGGAGGCACCTCATGTGCAGTGCGGCGCCCCTTAGCGTTTCACTTGCCTTCCAGCCGAGTAGCGCCCGCACTTGCTGCTACAGTATGCCGAAGGCAGCACAACGGGACGAGATCCGGATGGCACCGAGGTGGTGTCCAGCAAGTTGCTGCACTGGTGTGGCCATCCTACAATGCTGCGCCGAAAGACGGCGTGTCCAGCTGAGTTGCGGTCACTCTTGCTGCTACAGTACGCCGAAGGCAGCACAACGCGACGAGATCCGGATGGCACCGAGGTGGTGTCCAGCAAGTTGCCGCACTGGTGTGGCCATCCTACAATGCTGCGCCGAAAGACGGCGTGTCCAGCTGAGTTTCTCCCACTCTTGCGGTACAGTGACTCGAACGCGCTGAGATCCGGATGGCACCGAGGTGGTGTCCAGCAAGTTTCACTGGTGTGGCCATCCTACAATGCTGCGCCGAAAGACTGCATGGGGTGCCCGGGGGGGGGGGGGTGGAGTCAGCGCAAACGGGCCTCTCCCTCTTCCCTAGGTGGAGGCACCTCATCTGCAGTGGGGTGCCTCTTTGCGTTTGACTCGCCTTCCAGCTGAGTTCCGCCCGCTCTTGCGGTACAGTGACTCACCCGCCATCTAGCTGAATTGCGGTTACTCTTGTGGTGCAGCGATAGCCGGCTGCAACAGGACTCTCAAAATGGTGGCCAGCTCTTTGGATTTGGGCCTGGTCCACTAAAATGGCCCTGGGACACCTTGGAACTCGAACGCTTGCCTACTAGGGCATGGGCCCCATTCACGAAAGCGTCCCCTCTTTTGACTGATTGTTCTTGTTGCCTATTTCTTCTGTTGTCATTTAACGGAACATTTTTGGACTGCCAAAAATGGTTCTGGTCTGATCGCTGGTTGGTGGAGACATTTTATTTTTATTTTTTTTATTTATTTTTTTTTCTCAGCAAAAAAACTTTAATAAAAAAGTAGAACATTGGTGCCAAAGCATATCAATGCAAACTGTCTCCAATTTGCAATCAAAACACATAAAACGAAGTCTAGACTAAAAGGCAATGATCATATTTTCTACTCTTGCAATAGTTGTTCATGCACTGAGGGTGCTGTAGAAAAAAATAGAACAATGTACCCGATGCAGCACTATAGTGCAACATACACAGCACCTGGGGTGTCAAGAGTGAACAGGTCCTAGCTGCTTAACCAATGACTGACAAATGCTATATTAAACACTTACTGTGTATAATACTTGCGTTCACAATAGTTTTACTTTACAAAACAGAACAAAAGATGACCCCTGTATGTAAACCCATATTAGCTATTTCAGTTATGGAACATCCTAAGGTTTTATGACATAGGGAACAGTAGTGATATCCTGGGCGGGTGATGGAACTGGGATTGTTAATGGAAAAACATCTACAGAGAAAACTATTGGTGAATTATACTTCTCCGGAAATTTAAAACTCACAAATGTTTCATTTGTGTAATCGTTTCATAAACATGTACATTAAAAAACTAAATACGCTCCACTGTTTTAGAAAATCTTTACAGCTTGCTAGATCACCCTTTAAAGTTACAACTACGAAAACCTACTTACTTAAGCTGTTGAATTCGGCTTCAAATGTAAAGCATAAGTTCAAGCTAGCATATCATATGTCTAAAAGGTTAAACATAATTGATATGCAAATTTAAATACTACCCTTTCTTAATGATTTCACCTTATCTCTCCTATATCCCACAATTTCCATGAGCAAAGCAAAAGAAATTCTGAGGCCCTGAAGAAATAAGGCTTACTGTGGGGTTCAACTCCATCTGGTGATTGGGCGCTTCCATGTTTTGGGGTGATATTCTGTGACAGGGTGCAGGCACCAGAGGAGTTTTAGCCTAGTTCATCACATTGGAGAATGAGGGTCTGGGTAAATATCTAATCTGGTGAAGAACCACCCCTTCTTTAAACCCCATGGTGACCAACTATAGTTTATTCTCTATTTTGTTCCCTTGCCATAACAAAATAAAAGTCTTGGGTTATTTATGGAAGGGGAGACTTTTTGTTTCTTACAAAGGTTTAAGGAAAGGCAGCCCTTAATGTGCATGTTTTCCACAGAAATTTGCCTTTGAAAACTAGAGGCAATAAAAAAGGCCGAAATCTGTATTTTGTTTTTGGATACACATGTTATTTGTGTCTGTGTATTCATTTTTATGCATGACTTTATATGGAATGGTTAAAATAACTTATGATGCAACTTAACAGGAAAGATCACAAACATTCCAATGAGTGCTATGTCCCAGGTTTTACATAAAGTAGTGTTTACCTAGAGTGGTGCTGTGTAGGACACTCTGAATGGAAATTAACCAGAACTATAACCATCTACTTCGTATATGGTATATCCTCCGGGAGAGTACGCTCCTTTCGAGGAGATTGAAATCCCACTTAAATTTCAAGAGCACCTGCTCTGGTTTAATGGCGCCCTAAAACACAATGATCACATAACCAGGCTCGGTCCACTAGGTAGACCAGGAGCCACGTGGCCGGTTCTAGCCAGCTACACACCACATCCTGACATTGCAAAAATGTCTAGAGAAGAGCTGTTAGTACAGCTAAACACATTAATAAAAATACATAGGCAATTAGTCCAATATGTAATACGGACTGCAACAGTCCAGCCAGCTGTTAATTCACACCAGCTGACCCCTCATCAGGGGAACACAAATAAAATTACACCACAGAACATACAGTCATGTCTTGGTAAAACACCCGTAAAACGGGAACAAATTCCTTTCTGGTTAGCCCAGAAAATCACTCAAATAGAGGCAGTATTTCCTGATACTACCCCTATTGAGAAACACAGAATCTTGACCATCTGCCTTCCTATGGGAATCGCACCACACGTGGAGGACTGTGACACTTGGGGTACAGTCTTTGCTTCCATTTTCACAAAAACACACGGTGTTTCGTCTATGGCGGTAATACCAGACGTGCTAAAACAGATTCAAAATGAATTCGGTCCAGAACCCGCTTTAAATCTAGGTATGAAATTACTGAAAGACTTCAAGCAGGTCACGGCTATATTATTAGCCAATGTAAAGGGAGAAGCAGCATCTGTGGCGATTCGCCAGAAGTTGAGGGAAACAGATATAAAAGATCCTGTTGAGCTTGCAAAAATCATAGAAAAATGCTATGAAGAATTAGGTAGAGACAGCTTGGGTGGGAAACCAGTTAAGCCCCAACTGCTCGAAAATCCAGAAAAATTATTTATTAAAAATAATTCAAACACTCCTAAAAAGAGCTGGGATGGAAATAAACAATCCACTCCCAAGGAAAAAGTTTTCCAGTCCAGAGGAAGGTCTCCTCGACGGAGGGAAAGAACTCCGACTCGAGAACGCCAGTCTCCCCAACGGGAGCCCTCTGAGAAAAGATATAACCTTAGAAATAGGGATAATATAAAAAGACCTGATAGATATCAAAGTATTGATACACGTCCCTCTCGATCTTTTCCACAGAATTCGGAAAGAAGAGGACGGTCAGACCCAGGAGAGCACACCAAGTCCAAAGACAAGGAACCTGCTCAAAATAAGAAATCTCAATTTCCTAAAAAGAAGGTAGCCAGTATTAGAGTAATCAACCATGCCGAGAATACTGAGGACACAGTTGAAAAACGGGGAGTGGGCATTGACAATGTTGGACAGTGCAGCAGAAATCAGTATAGCGCGCAAGATCTTGATGAGTCATCTGGAGACAGTGGACACGAATGAATACATTCAGGTTGAAACTGCCGACGCCAGGCTTAGCGAGCCCCATAAAATATACAAAATAACATTGCGTATAGAGGGTGATAAGACTAGGAAAATTAAGGGTCTATTTTGGGATAAGCTCTCAAAAGGCTATGATATTCTGTTAGCTGAAAAAGATTGGCCCCCGGAGTTTGTCAGGGAGTGCCCTCGTGGCGAAGAAGTGATTATGCCTGCCTTCTCGAATCACATACCGATTCACAAAAAATACACATATGCAAGGAAATGGGCTGTAGCCCAGGCACCTGCATTGTATAAAAATCATGTAGGATGGGATGAGGATTCACCTCCTCACAAAATCCAACTAAAAAGTGAACCAACTGCCCAACGGCAGTATCCCATAAAGCAAGAAGCTAAAAAACAGGTCAGGGAGATCTTAGATCAACTTGAGTACCAGGGGGTGATTGAAACATGCACCTCTCAAATGAACAATCCTTTGTTTCCTGTCTCCAAGCCAGACAATTCATATCGTCTAGTTTTGGACTACAGACACCTTAATACATGTTGCAAAACTTTTGCAGTACAAAACTCGCATAGTGCAGCCCTAATGAATAACATAGTTAGGAAAAAATATAAAACGACATTAGACATTTCTAATGGTTTCTTTTGTCAAAACATTGCACCAGAAAGCAGATACTTGACCGCTTTCTCCGCATTTGGGTCACAGAAAAAATTCTGTCGACTCCCACAGGGGTTCAAGAACAGCCCAGGACTATTCTCAGCTAGGGTAACAGAGTTACTACAAATCTATGATGATGAAGCATTGTCTTACGTAGATGATATTTATCTCACAGACGACGACTTGGATACTCACTTGAAAAGAGTGAACACCATTATACTTGGGTTCGCAGCAGAGGGTTACAAATTCAACTTTAAAAAGTCTCGAATTGCCCATCTGACAGTACTGTTTTTAGGGTACGAATTATCAAGTGAAGGAAAAAGCCTAGCGGACAACTTCTTAGAGAAGTGCGCTGTACTCCAAGCTCCAAAAACGCTGAAGAATTTACAATCCATACTAGGTTTTCTGAATTTCGGAAGAACTTACATCCTAAATTACGCAGAGAGGGTTAAACCTCTCTACGAACTAATTAAACCTGATTTAAAACAAATCAATTGGACTCAAAAACACACAGAAATTTTGAGATCACTGCAAACAGACATGTTAGCAAAAACAAAATTAGATACACGTGACAACACGATCGATCTTGTAATCCGAGTCATCCCAGGAAGATGCGGATTCACGTACCTAACCTCTAATGAGGGAGAAAAGGTACCAATTTCAATTAAGTCTCACTTGTACACACAAGCAGAAAAAACATTCAGTCGCACAGAAAAAACTGTGAACGCAGTGCAAATCGCATTAGCAAATGAAAGAGAACTAGCACACGGCAAACGGATTAATATCCTTACAGCGGAATCCGCCTTCGAAGCGCTATTCAGCCCAGTAAACCTGCCTACAGTGTCACTGGATCCAAAATGGATACAGTGCATAGATTCTCTAGCAGCGGAAGACGTGAAATACTATTTCGCCCCGCAATACGAAGAACTGAATGATTTAGAATATGAAGAAGAATATCCTCTGCCAATCGAAATCCTGCCTCTCCCACAATACGCCTGTATAATCTATACAGATAGCTTTGTACAGCATTTTAATGTAGAGAGCAAATCCTACAATGCAGCATGTGCGATTATTAAAGGTCGTTGGCTGTGCGGTAAATTCAGACCGAAAGTAACAAAAACTGAATCTGTAAGAAACTGTTCGGTTCAGAGAACTGAAATCAGATCTTTAAAGATGGCGCTCGAAAATGCAGAACGCGAATTCCCCACACTTATCGTGTGCGATTCTCATTTTTGCGTCAAATCTTACAACAACAAACTGCAGAGTTGGATCGAAAACGACTACAAAGATGACACAGGTGCCACAATAAAGCATAAATTGCTTTGGGAACAGGTAGCTCTTTTACACAAAGAACTACAAATGACTCACGTGATTCACACACAGAGTCTTCAACGTGATGGCGTTCACGTTGCAGGGAATTCATTGGCTAATACAGCCACCACGGAAGCAACTAAACCGGCTTCCGTAGCCACAAAAAAGCGTACAGATAAGTATATAGACGGGGAAACCATGCTAGCAGTAAAAACGACCGTAAAAGGCGACTGTGCAGCACTACCCGTAAACTATCCACTCAATTATGCATACATAATCGATGCAAACTCCGTTCCTTTTGCTCGAATCCCTGGAGTGGGGGATAGAGTAATTCCAAACAGGAGCAGGAGGGGCTTCCTCCTACTGGAAGCACACATGGGGTTGGGTCTGAAACACCAAACAATCAAAGCCTCTCTGAAAGAATTGCAATCAGAGTACTGGTGGCCAGGAATGAGTATAGATATTCAATGTTTTGCTCAAAATTGTGAAGACTGCAACAGAGATCGCAGTAATGAACAGGCCAGTGTAGTTTCAGGATCCCTGCTAGACAGCATAAGGCGGTCTATCTGCGCAATCAAAGAAGAGAAACGCGTCCCAGTGTACAACGTTTAAGACGAAATGCACTTAAAAAATGAGGCCACCAGCACTCGGCTGACGCCTAGAACTGTTATAAAAGATTAGCGAGTCCATATCGGCACATGCGCAATTACCACGTTCCATTCTGACCATGGTCCTGCTTTCAGCTCTCGAGCCTATAAGGAGGCCATGGCCAGCATGGGAATTGGGTTGCGGTATTCTTGTCCATCGCACAAGTGTGGTAGAAAGAAAAAACCGGGACATAAAGCAATCTATAACAGCGGAGGTATTAGGTTCAGGCGCTGGGTGGGTCAAACATTTAATAAGTGTCCAGACTAGTCTTAACAACATGCCAAGAAATTCTCTAAAAGGTTTCAGCCCATACGAACTATTGTTCGGAATAAGAATGAACGTTCAGGACCTCGATAGTCAGATGTCAGTGGTACAAAAAGAAACAACGCAGTTTGAAGTAAAAGACCGTTTGGCTGTTTTACAGGAACTGAATGAAACAAGAAAATCATTAAGCAACATAAAGTTAAAGCAACAGCCAAGTACCACTGACGAGGCACCACCCGCAACAGCCCCAGCAAGGCCTGTCTGGATTCCAAAGATTGGGGATCTAGTCAGAGAAAAGATCGCGGTTAAGAAGGAATTTGGGCCTTCTTACAGAAAAGCAGTACCTGTCTTAGCAGTCACCGGAACAAGATCAGTTGTGCTACCGCCCCTTGCTGGTAAAAAGGAGAACAGAGTCGTGTCCATCGATCTGGTAAAACCACAAGCATGTGGCCTATAATCAACAGTAGGCCCAGTGGACTCCCAAGAAACAACAGAATACCCAAACTTGCAACAATCCAAGAGGTTCAAACTGAAAGACTAATCACATTCGATCAGCCTGCAGTGCACAATGAAGGACTATGCAATAATGCCATGGAACTCGTGCCTCTTGAAACACAGATTGAAACAGTTCGTCAAGAAACAACACCAGTCTACACTAATGTGGCATCAGAAAGTGCTACCGAGAGACAGATTGAAAGAACAATCCCATCAATTGACAGAACTGCCTCTGGTTATTTCATCAACTTCGACAACTTCTCTGAAGATTTAAACGACCCCGAAGTGATGCCAGAAACAAAAAAGATTTCTAAAGAAAATGAAACAGGACTCCTTCAACAAATCAAAGAACTATATCTGGATTCACCGTTGATTGAGCATTGGATTATCTCAGGGGTATTCATACTCCTACTATGCCTAATTTTAGTTTTAATTTTAGGGAAGTTCATTACAATTGAATGGACACAGCAAGTCAGAACATCAACCTAGTCCTGAAACCACACAGATCATCCCACGTAAAGAAAAGAGAACTGTCAACAGTAAATGTCACAGCAATTCCAATACCTGGTGGGGTAGTATGGGAGAAAACAGACTATGAGATCTATGGTCCGGTCGAAATCCTGAAGTATCCTCATCAACTAAAGGTTTCCTTAAGTGACTTTGTGACACCAAGTACATTCTCTGATGATTGGGACTTTAACAGTATTAATGACATGATGTCTGATTTAGTAATGTCAGCTAGATTCACAGATCATGATTATTTACAAGGTTCATCTAGTTATGAGCAGTTATTCTGTTACACCCACTATGGGGATCATTACTTGCATAAATCTGCACAGCCTAGAAATGTTTTTATGTATAATCAATGGGAACATTGTTCTACACCACCTAAAAGCAGTTCTAAAGCATTTTTTGAGAAATTCAAATATTTTTCAGGGTTTAACACCAGTGATGCAGAAACGTTTTATTATAAACTGTTAGATAAAACAGGAATGAAAACAATGCTGACAAATTCTAAATTGATATATTCAGAAGCATTTTATGACAAAATGATGACATTTGGTTTTGATTATTGGAAAAATAATATTGAAACGAAATCAATTTGGGGTACAAAAGATTGGCAGGTGCAAGGCATTGAAGCACTATTTAGAACCTGCATGATACCAGAACAAATGTTATTTTTAAATGACACTGTACACCAAACATCTTGTCTTGGCCTAGCTAAGAACAAAGACCTTAAAACACCGTCTATACCAAAGCCAATAGCTGAGAATACAACTGCAGATAATGAGTTAGACGTGTCACACATTTTACATTTCAACAGAACACATCCTGATTGGAAAAAGTGGTTAATCTGGCCTACAGACACAAATAGCTGTCAAGATAGGTTCCTGAATAAAACACAAGGGTTAAAAATGACCAGATTAGACCCAAGATACTCCCAGAGACAACATCCAGGAATTATAACCACATACAGTGTAGGGAAACTCTGCCTAGAATGGCTAACTACATCCACACTGGCTGAAATTAAGCAACACTTGTCTTTATTAAAAGATGGTGCTGATTTGCGCGATTTCATTCTTGGACCACGCAAACAGCGTCAAAAGCGTTTCATAGCGACCAGCATCTATGCTGCTTACAACGAGGCTTGGAAAGTAAAGCAAATTGAAACTGCTGAAAAAATACGAGAAATTGATCGTATTAATTTGGAAAAATCACTTTCTGTGGTAGACAATGGGTTAATGACTCTGTCTTCCAGAATATATTCTTTGGACAATATTGTATCCTCTGCCTTTGATGTGATAGACAGAGATTTGCTAATGTTACAACATGGCCAGTCTCAATTACGCTCTATTATAGAATTAGGCTGGACGCTGCAAAATCTTCGTTCAGGCTATGTGCCTTGGCGTCTGATAAACACAACGTCATTATTTTCCATTTTTAACCTTACTGATAAACAGATCAGTTTGGCACAGAAAGGAGCAGACTATACAATCTTGAGCATCGAGAAACTCGAGAGATTACCATTGACAATGTCAGAGAGTCCTGTCATTGAATGGATAATACACGGAATTATCACAATTCCGATAACAACTTTCCGCTTTAAAAAGTGCCTTGAATACATACCTGCTGGCCAGTATGAACAATTGGGTAAGGGATATGTTAAATCCGAATGGAAATTACCATACACTCATTCTTGCTATAGTGACAGCGACAAAAATGTATTTCTTAGTGGTGAAAATTGTAAACACTCACTAAGCGGTATACTTTTGTGTCAGGGTATTAATTTACACGGAGCATGTGATGGCAATTCAAACAACCTTTCATGCCACCAGCTAGTCACACCTGCAACTCAGATAGAGCCCTTCTTTATGCAACTCGCAAACGGGAGTTACATTCTTAGAACGGATCACAGGTGCTGTGGCCTCGCGCCCGGACTAAGTTATCTAGTAGAAGTAACGTCCATGGTCAAATGTTGCATGCAAGCATTGTTCCCGAGCGGGCCTCCAGACTTAGTGACTCCCCTCTGGCCTCGTCTGAATCTCTATTCTATACGAATTGATACATTAAGCAAAATGAAATCTGTGCTTTTACAGACAACAGTGCCTATAACGTCATCTAAAGAGACGTATGATCTTCTAGTCGCAAGGACGGCTACTGAGGTCCATGACCTTTTATCAACAAATTGCCCCGTGCATTTCGTACAAATGCTCGACCAACTCCTTAACATGTCTAGTGCTACAAGCATCCCAGGCATATTTAAGACAGTCTTTACGGGACTGCTAACACCCTTCCAGGCAATTTTGGGAATCTTTCCTAATTTTGTGCACTCCATCTTTGGTGGTATTCCACTATTTTTTGGACTCATCGCAGGGATTCTATTTTTGACCCTTCTGCTACGTTATGGCAAGCCTCGGCTCAGACATAGCTCCCATGGGAATGGAAGAAACAATCCTAGCAATGCGCTACAGGGACAGGATAACTAACGTCCTCGGATTGGCCAGGCTGAGAGATCTAAACATGACCTGGTTCCTTTCATTCAGACCAATATGGCAAAATTGCATTTTACCTGTGCTACGGTGTATGCTTTGCGGCGATGAATGCGTGTTGGACATCTGTCTTTCACTTCCATCAGCAGTACCAATGGACGTCGATACTTTGCTCAGTCCAATAACGGCTCACGCATTGTGTTGTCCCCAGCGGCTACCAATCCTGATGACGGCATTCGTGGACACTCCTGTACTACAGCCAAGTGGTAACAGTGGAGCGAGTGACAAAAGCAACATCATCCAGGTACAACGTTCTGTGAGCAGGGCTGGTCCTGTCTTCGATGACAGCAATCATTCTCACACCTGCCAAGTTACAGTGCTATCTAATTTGGTTGAACTATCACCTGATTTTGTAGACCAATTCTTTGCGAGCCTGTCTGATACGATGTTCTCACCCACAGAGAAACAATAACTTTTGAAAAGCTTTCCGACACACGGCGTTCCCATGAACTCTGAATTCGGCCTTCAGTTTTTGATCAACATAAAACTGCCAGGAGCTTTGGTAAACTGATTTTTCTTTGAATTGGACAATTTTTTAATATTGACCCTCTCCTTTTGGCACGAACAATTCTTTGCTTAACGTAAAAACTATTCTTAGAGAACAGAAGCTTCACACTTCTATTTCTAAAAAACACATCTAGAGACATAACAACATAACACCAGCCTCTAGCACACATCTTATTACAATGCATTTTTATGTGATGATTTATATCGCATTTCTTCTGTCAGAGATACTTCATGTGTAATTCTTTATGCATAATCGTTCATTGATTTCATATGCAATAATTTTTGAATGATTACTATGCTTTTAAAACTACGTACAGTACCTAAATTCCATGTATTACAAGTACGCCTATTTCGAATGCATTTATGTATTTTGGGGTGGGCTATGTTACACAATGTTACACATGCATCTAATTGCTTAGTTTTAGTAATTTTGATGGACATGAATTCGTGGAGTGGGTGTCATGTGCTTATCTAGGTTCCTGATCGATACTGTGACCTTATGCCCCTATTCGGCTATAAAGCCCCTTTTTCCCTATATTGGCATAACCGTTCAAGTGCGATTTTCTGAAAAGTCATCTCTGGCCTCACACGAGCAGAGCCACAGAGCCACATTCCAGCATGACTCTCTGCTACTTCCTTTGCGACCAATTAGTGCAATGACAGAGCAGCAGTCACTATCTGATATTCCTAGATAACACTCCGAGTTCTTCAACAAGATAAAAACTTAGCAAACCTGGAAATCCCCGCTTGCTATGTTTTGATTAGTAATGGAACTCTAATGAGCAACTGATAACTATCACTTCCTAGTGACATCTTTAATTGACGTCTTATGTCCAGCAAACTTGCGTCAAACCCGGCACCTGTCAGGTATAAATATTACCAACGTTGCCTTAAGCAATGAGCGAACATGTTGCTGATGCCAGCTGCCTGCATGACCCCGTGTTGGTAAAAACTAGCACTCTGTCGCTGCAGCCTGCTATCCTGTGGTGGTGAAGCTACTGATTACCATTATCGCCGCTACAGCGCGACCTATGGTGCAGTACGCTTGAGGAGCCGTGCAGCCGTCCTCTGCGAAGACATCCAGCCCAGCTGCCCGCGGACGCTGTCACCCCTCCTTCCTCGACGCGCTGAGAGAAGCCGCTGCCTTTCTCGTGCAGAGAAATCCAGTCCCGGCGCTTCCAGTTTACCCTCGCAGGTGACTGGGATATCGAGAGAGACCCCTGAAGGAGATACCAATCCTCCATCATTCTATTCAGAGGTATGGTGTTGACTAAACCCTTAGACGAGAATTCTTGAAACAAACCTTGGCAAAACCAACTTAACTTAAGCTACTTACTTACTCCCCTTCTCACGTGTTAGGCTTAGGTCAGGCACACTGGGGTAGGCTTAGTTAGAAGCACCAGTTGAGTATGTTAGCCTAATGTATATATGACTGTATATATGTTTTATTACTTTTAAACCATTGTATGGCTAAGAAACCATATCAATGCTTTTACAGTTCTATTTTGCTATTCTTATCTTACTGTACGTACTTTTTATAATAACAGTTATTGCAATTGTGGCAATACATTTCTCTTGTACGAGAAGAAAGACTGTTCAATAAATGTTAACCTTTATTGATACACGCCCGTCTCTCTATTCTCTACATACCGTGAAAGTAAACTGCACTAGACTGACTGAGTGAAATCTATGTCTATTGTTTCACACGACCCTAGAGATCGACTCTTGATCTGAGGAGCAAAGTTGTCATGTTGCACGGTTGTTGGAAAGCTGAATCCCTTCTTGTCTGTGCCAAGGAAGCTGATCACTTCCTATGCAGAGAAGAAAGTTTCCAGTGACCTCTGAGCTAGTTGGTAACACAACCCAATTAAGTTTAGCATAGTCAGTGGAGGCCTGGAATATCCGCAGTTCCACGTCGATACTACTGTTTATGTTATTCCAATGCGCAGGGCCTAGTGGGAAACTAGGAACTACACTACAAAATTTCCCGGGAAAATACATTAGCCTGGAACATTGTTAGTGATAAACTGTAAATGCATCTGGGTCCTTTGCTTTACAAGTCAGAGTGAGAAAAAAAAGGTGGGGCTTTCATCATTTGGGGAAAAAAAATGTTCGAAAGCAATGAAAAGCGTTATATTTAGGTCATATAACCAAGCCTTTCATCATTAGAATAACAAAAGTAAAATGAACCAATGAAAAGTTTTATTAACAAGTCACATGACCTGTTATGCTTACGTTACAGGCTGCGCGCCGCGCTCTGGATCGTTTCCGGGAAGCTGCGCCTTGCGCACCGGAGCACTTCCGGGTGCGCTAACGCGGCGCGTCATATGACGCATTACGCGACAACGCAGATCCAGAATATAGTCAAAATGTCTCCAGCAACCAGCGGTCGGAATACAACCCCTTTCAGCAGTCCAAAAAGTTCTGTTAAATGACAAGAGAAGGGACAGGCAACAAGAACAATCAGTCAAAGAGGGGAGGGCAAGTTCTTCTCTACCGGGTCACGTTGGGGCTCCACCGGAACTGATTGAATTGGTAGTCTACAGTGTTTCTGGATGTTTCAGATTGAAGCTGGCGTCAGCATGAGAGCACCCAATTCTAAAACAGTAAATGCTTGGATAACAATCAATCAAATGTAGAGGGAAGCAGGCACGACGGGTTACAACGGGGGCAAAGGCTTACGTTACCTACCCTTCACTATCTGCAAAGAGAGAATACTCCTAAAAGAAAAGAGGAGGGGGGGGGCAGCGTTGAGGTTCCGTGACAATTGTAAGTGGTGCATTCGACTCGCACGAATATAGTCGAGTCTGGTATCTATGAACCGCAAATGACGAGTTTAGTGGGTGTACGCAGTTTCGCTGTGCTAACCTAAACCGTTCGTCTGTTACGTGGGTATTTCTATCTGTACCCACGGGTTCCATCTTAGATACGGCATCCATTTTGTCTCTTGCCCTCAAGTAGCCAGCGAACGGACGTTGTCCGCTTCGTGACCCTGGGACTCCCAAGATATTTGCGGAAGACACATGTCCTTTGTAAGTGTCTTTATGATGAGGGGGATGCTACTGTAAGGCAGATGGCGCCGCTCGAGGCTCATCTTGCCGCACGGACTTATTGTCTCAGCCGTGCATCTCATTAGGCACGTCCCTTTGATGCCTGTATCTCGTGTTTCCCGATACCTCCCCTTTTACACCCTTTTCGATCTCCCCACTGTTCCCCTCTTCCTCTGCACCTGTCCCTGTTCCTATTTCGATCTGTTTTACTACTGATTGGAATGCGCTAATGGTGGGAAGATGGGTTTTTACAGTTGGGAACCGCCAAATGTTTCCGCACTTATGTCCCGGACCTTGTGCGTTTCAAAGTGACCAAAACGACCCCTCTGGGGGATGATTGTGGGAACCGGGTCATAAACTTTTGTGTTCAATGTAACCCTATGGGGAAATTGTGTATAAAAGGAGCGATCCACAGAACCAATTTGAAGCAGTCTCCCCAAGTTGCACGAGTTGTACTTGTCGTGATTTCTGTGTTCCCTGCAGCAAATAAACCTTGAATCTTTGACGTCGAAGGAAGTGTCCCGTGTCTCTGTGATTCGTACGCCGGAGCAGGTTACCCACGAAGGTTTCAGGTGTTGTGCCCTGGCACCGCTGGGTTCTAAATAACCCAGTCCTTCAGTTGGCGCCCAACGTGGGGCTGCATCAGTGGTACCGGTCCAAGCCCGACGATCGTGAGGAACTTCGTGTGAAATCTCCGAGGGAAGGTGCACCCCGCTTCATCGATCCTGTTGTCGAAATAAGTGGCCCGAAGACTTTTCCCGCGAAGATTCCCGCCTCCTGACGGCTGCGACGGACTGCTGCCCTGACTGTAGACCTGTTTTGGCGCCTGGCGTAGACCTTGGTAGAGCGAGATGATTGACGGGCCTTCCTGGTGACGCCATCGATCTTTGAGTTAAGTATTTGTGGGTCGCTCCCAGAGTTCTTGGTTGTGGTTACTTAGTGGTTGCATGGTTCCATTGCATTTGTAGTTCTTGGTACTTTGTTGTGTTGTTTGACGACTGCAGCCGCCAAAAACCGAGGGTTTTGTTCTTTGCTGGGACTTGGTAAATCCCGTAACCCTTGAAGTTTGTGAAACTTGGCTAGTGTGCAAGATGCCTGGTCGCAGTACTTTGTTTAGTTGTTTCAGACCCTGTGGTACGGATTCCCGACTGGAGGACTCGTGTCCGATACCTCCGGTTGGAACTCCCACTTATGAACTGTACAGTAAACATGGGCTAGGCCCGATTACTTTTAATGATTACTGGATTAAATACACGAAGAAGGACGGTGACCTTCGTTGGCCACCTCATGGTAGCTTCGAGGCCCCGATCTTAGATAATCTAGAGATTAAATTGTTCGAAAGAAAGTCAAGGCCGGCCATGTTTGATGCCTTTCGGTTGTGGCGTAAAGAAGCCCGACAGAAAGAAATCAGACAGACTAAACGAAATCAACGAGATAATGTTGCTACCATAGTGAAGAAAGCAGAGCAATTTCAGCGTGATAAGGAGGTTAAGGATAAGGAAGTGTTTGATAGACTACAGCGTATGACCGTAGATAAATGTTATCCCGCTTTGCCTACGGAGTCGGAAAAGAAGGAAGAGGCAGTTGAGGATCCTTTAATGTCTTATCTTATGAAGTCGCCACCTCCGTACGTACAGGGTACCGCAGCTCCTGTGGTTCCTGCCGTACCTATTCTTCCGCCTATTCTTCCTCCGCCTGTTCCTCAACCTGCACCCGCTCTTCCGACTGTTCCTGCTCCGTTGCCTACTGCTATCCCTACTGCTCCTCCGCTTCCACATACTCCTGCTCCCGCTATTGCTCCTGTTCTGTTAACTCCTGCTGTCGCTACTGTTTCTACTCCTTCACTTGTTAGTCCTGTGTCCTATACTTCTCCCTCTACTCGTTCTCGTACTACTCCTCTTGCGGCTAGCTTCTTTCATTCGCTCGGACCTGTTCATGGGTCCGCTGGTTCCGATGGTCCCCAGAGACGTAGTCAGCTTCCTGGAAACAGAGAACGCGTTGCGCTATATAATATGGCGATGGGTTGGATGGTAAACCCTCTTAGAAGTCCACCCCGTATTGTACTCGACACATTTTGTCAATTCAACGTGCCAACCCAGAGATATGTGTTCGATGAAATGTGTAAGTTCCTTCGCGAACAGATATCGGCCGATGCACCTGACGAGGTGCTGACCGCTTTGTCTGATCTACAGCTTCAGTTCTCGACTGGACTGATAGTGGATACCAACGTTCGACGTGCTGTTGAGCGGTTGCTATCTCTCCGTCCCGCTCCGATACCTCATGCATTGTTTGTTGAGGATATCGAAAGACAGCCAGACGAGTCTGGTCAGTTTCCTATGCGAGAAGTTCCACCAGTGTGGATGCCTGGTAATCCTGGGGCAAACCCCCCGATTTTGCCGTTCTTTCAGAGAGTGTGGATACATCTCCCATGGAAACGATCAGAGGTGTTACAAGTGAAGCAATCCCTGCCTGACCCTCGCAAAAATCCTACGCTACGGTAATGAATTTAGCGGATATTGACATGCTGTTTGGCAATGTCATACCGCAACCGGTGTGGGCTAAGATTCGTCAGGAAAACCATCCGAATGAATTAGGTGGTGCTTGGGCTGCCATTGTAGCGGCAGATGCCCGACAAACTGGTAGTGCTAAACCCGACCAGCTGATTGCTGATCTTCCTCAACGAATAATAACGTTAATGAAAACTCTTATGCCAGCTATGAGGGTGAATTGGGATAAATTGTCAGCCTGTAAGCAAAAGAAGGACGAGAGTGTTTCCGACTTCTTTACGAGGTTCGAGGAAGCATTCATTGACCATAGTGGACAGGATATGGGTACCGAGGGTGGTCAGCGATTGTTTGTGGATAAATTTGTTTCGAATTTACTGCCCGATTTGAGCAATAAATTAAAGAATTCGGAAAGTGCATGGGCCGTTTCTACCTCAGCTCAGATATTGGCTACAGCACAATATTATGAGAATAGAGAGAAAGAGGAGAATGACCGTGCTGATAAAAAGACGAAAGAACTAAAAACTAAAGTGTTGTTGCAACAAGCGTATCCTCCGCGTTCAAATCAGAATGCATCCCAACAGAATAGATCGCAGTCGCAATCGAATCGATCGCAGCCGCGTAATGATTCCTCCTCCCAAAGATCATCGTTAGGGTACAATCAATGTGCTTATTGTAGACAGGAGGGACACATTAAATTCAATTGCCCTGTTCTGAATGACCGCAATAGTGGTAATTCGTCCAAAGGAGGTCGTGGTGGTTCACATCAGGTATCACGTGGTAGGGGTCGTGGTGCTCAGAATGATCGTTCTGACAACTCCTCTAATTCTAATAATTGTTTCGATCAACGTGGATCATCGCAAGGACGATCTGCGCAGTACAATGTAGACGATTATTACGTCGATCAGGGAACTGACGACAGTAATTACTAGGACAGCCAAAGACAAGGAGAGGGAGTGGTATCAGTTCCGGTTGATCAGAGAGGGCCTTACGTCGCAGTTGCTACATCGGGCGTCGTTGAGCCTTTTCTGTTGGACACTGGTGCAGCGAAAAGTTCTATCATGCATTCGAAACTCCCTGGCGCACCTTTGTCTGGCTTAACAAATGTTTCCGTTGGATTCTCTGGCGCCCCCGTTAGCAATCCAGTTTCGTGCCCTTTGCCCCTTACAATTGGGCCACGTGAGCTTCAAGCTCCGTTAATTTTGACTACTGGCTGTGGTGAAAATCTTTTGGGCCTGGATTTGCTTAAACGTTTGTATGCAACTTTGTACTGTTCTCCTGGGGATGTAAAGCTTACGTTAGGAGAGAGGGTTGTCTCTCCTATGTATTTGTCTCTCGATAAGCTTCCACCGGAATTGGGTTCTCTTCCTGCGTCTTTGTGGGCAACGGGTCCAAATTACGTGGGCCTGCTTGACATCTCCCCTTATGTTGTTCAGTTGAAATCTAATGTGCGATTGCCACGTATTCCCCAGTACCGTATCTCTCTTGATGGTGAACGAGCACTGTTAGCGATCATCTATGATCTGATCGAGAAAGACGTTATTGAAGAGACTCGGGGAAACGTGTGCAACAGCCCTGTACTGCCCATTCTTAAACGTACTGATCCTTCAAAACCGCCTGTTTATCGCTTTGTTATCGATTTACGGGAGGTGAATAAAATTGTGGTTCCTCAATTCCCTGTTGTGCCTGACATCACGGCGCTACTGACTCTGATTCCAGCTTCTGCATCGTGGTTTTCGGTGATTGACTTGAAAAATGCGTTTTTCAGCATCCCGATTGCCGAGGAGAGCAGAGACCTTTTCGGTTTCTCTCTCGGTGGACGCAGCTTCCGGTTTAAACGCGCTCCTCAGGACTACTGTGAAAGTCCATCGATTTACAGTCAAGCCTTGAAGGGTCAACTGGATGCGTTTAGGTTGCCGGTCGGTGCGGCCTTAATCCAATACGTCGACGACTTATTGGTGGCTGCTGATACTCAGGACATGTGCAAAATTGCTACGGTGTCGTTGCTGCAACATCTCTGTGAGTTGAATCATAAGGTGTCCCCTTCTAAACTCCAATATTGTTGTCAAGCAGTAACCTATCTAGGTCACTTATTGTCAAAGGAGGGAAGGAGGTTGACCCCAGAGAGGATTGCAGCGATTGCGCGAATGGCTGTGCCAAAAACCCAAAGAGATGTGCGTGCCTTCCTAGGTATCACGTCGTACTGCAGGCAATGGATTCCTAATTTTTCATTGCTAGCGAAACCATTGGTGGCTCTTACGTGCAAGGATGTTTCAACTCCTTTACCATGGACGGAAGAATGTCAGAAAAGTTTTTCTGAATTGCGTGATTCATTGTGTTCGGCTCCTGTGTTGGGTACTCCTGACTACAGTAAGCCGTTTACATTATATGTTCACGAGAGGGAAGGTTGTGCTTTGAGTGTCTTAACGCAACCTTTTGGTGGTAAACAGCGTCCATGTGCATATTTTTCCTCGACCTTGGACCCAGTAGCTAGAGCATTGCCGAGTTGTTTGAGAGCAACTGCGGCAGCTGCGGTCTCCATCCGACAATCAGCAGGATTGGTCATGGATAATATGCTTACGGTGATGGTTCCGCATGCAGTCGATACTCTTTTGAATCGTACAAAAACTCAGCACTTGACGAGTGCGAGGTTGTCTGGGTACGAGCTGACGTTGCTGGCAAGTCATATTCAGATAAAACGTTGCAATGTTCTGAACCCGGCAACTTTGTTACCAATTAGCGCAGAGTCAGATGAAGTAGCAGAACATGATTGTTACTTGAGGACAGAAGAAGAAACAAAAGGTCGAGTGGACCTTAAAAACACCCCATTGGAAGACCCGGACGGTACACTGTATGTGGATGGGTCATGTTCTAAATTGCCGAATGGCGATGTGACTACTGCTTATGCCGTTGTAACGTTGAATACTGTTGTTGAGACTGCAAGGTTGAATCAGAATTCTGCCCAGGCTGCAGAGTTGATCGCTCTCACTAGAGCGTGTGTGTTAGCAAAAGGGAAACGTGTGAATGTGTTTACCGACAGCCAATATGCATTTGGCGTCGCACATAGTTTTGGACGATTGTGGAGAGAGAGAGGTTTCTTGACGTCGCATGGTACGAAGATTCAGCATGGACAGCTTGTGAATGATCTTTTGGATGCACTGACGTTGCCTAAGCAGGTAGCGATTGTTAAATGTAGTGCGCATCGTAAGGTGACGGATGATGTTGGTCGTGGTAATGCGTTCGCGGATGAGATTGCTAAGGAGACTGCCCGGAACCTTAGCACTCGAATGTATGTGACGAGTTCGGTTAGGTGGCCTACAGAGTCGAGCATGTGTGAAGACACTATTGAAAGTGTGAAAGAAATTCAGAATGAGGCCACCGAGACTGAAAAGGTGAAGTGGAAAGAAAGCACGGGAAAGTTGGATGCGAATGGTTGTTGGATTGATTTGTCGGATCAGAAAAGATGGTTGTTGCCCGATGCGTATGTGCTGGCCGTTGTGACAATGGCGCATGGGTTAGCACATATTAGCGCGAAAGGTATTTGTAAGTTGTTGTCTCCTGTATGGAAGAATGATGGTATCACGAAATGTGCTGAACGTCTGGTGAAGAATTGTATGGTGTGCATGATGTACAATCCTGGCAAAGGAACCCCAACTCCTCCTGGCAGTTTTGCTCCCCCTTCATGTCCCTTTGAGGTGATCCAATTGGACTTCATCCATATGGAGCGATGCAATAACCTGAAATACGTTTTAGTTGTGGTTTGCGCATTCTCCCGATGGATCGAGGCCTATCCTCTCAAAGACAATACTGCCTTGTCTACTGCGAAAATCCTACTGAAGGAATATTTTCCTCGGTATGGAATGCCTAGAGTCGTGTGGTCAGATAACGGAAGTGAGTTTGTGGGTAGTGTGATGCAGAGTGTGTGTAAGGGCCTCGGAATTAATCAGAAATTCCACAGCGCCAATCATCCCCAGTCAGCTGGATTGGTTGAAGGGTATAACGGTACCCTTAAACTGAAACTAGCAAAGATTCAGGCTACGACTGGTCTTTCGTGGCCTGACGCTTTACCTTTAGCATTACTGTCAACTAGGGCGACTGTACACTCCCGAGTAGGGCTTAGTCCCTATGAAATAGTGTTCGGCCGTCCTGCGAATGTGTGGGGGGTTCCTAGGCCAGGAATGTTCTGCGATCTTGAGTATCCAATGTTGATCGATTACCTTCATGACTTGACTGCTAAACTGAGGTTAATTCACCAACAGGTTTACGACGCACTGCCGACGCAGACGGAGGATCCAGGCCACCAGCTCCAGCCCGGAGATTGGGTGGTGACGCGGAACTTTTCGCGCAAGAACAACTTGGACCCGAGGTTTACTGGACCCTACCACGTTCTCCTTGCCACGAGGACTGCTGTTCGTCTCGAGGGACGTAAGAATTGGGTGCACGCCACCCATACCAAAAAGGTCCCTATCCCTTTGCCGGCAGACCCGTGGGTGAGGAGAGGCATTGCATCAACTGAAACCGAAGGATTGCCGACGTTTGTACCTTTCAGCGACGCACAGCCTGTTGGAGAATCCTCAGCGCAGCAGAAGGACACTGTTGAACAATTGTCATCAAAAGACTCAAGACCAGAACACTCAACTGATCAGCAGGACGCTGTCTCTTCAACGGATCCTTTGTTCGACGAGCAGACACGTCCTGGGAAAACCCGATACTTTCTACGATCTAGCACTAAGGACTAATAAAAGATCCTGCTTTGCTGTATTGACAACTGCATTATCCCGTTTTCCGAGATCAGTTTTGAACATTCATATTATTGTGATTATTCCTGTATATATACATTGAGCTTCATTCCTTATACTTTTTGCTTCCACAGCCGAGAGACTTTGTTTTTGCATATATATATATATTGTGCATTGAAGGCCGTAGGGCCGCGCGCGTACTTCCTTCTGGATAGTAGGTCTTGACGCTAGGTTAAAGACCGTCGGTTCCTGGGAACTCCTAGGGATTGACTATTGCTACACAGAACGAAGTGCGTCAAGAAACGTTGCGGACGGTCGTAGGGAATGGCATTTTCGAAGCTGATGGACTTGGAGGAAGCTCAGATACAAAGATTCAAGCTGCAACAACTTAGTCGTACGAAATGTTTCATATTTCAAGTGTTTATGTTGTTTTTGACTGTTTCAGCATTCTTGGCGGGTGGGGTGTACTATATGATGACTGGTTTTCTATCTCCTGTGTTACCTACTCCTACACCTGATCCTAAACTTACCTCCACTGCATCTCCCCATTCTTTCCATATCTTACCTGAACACGAGCAGGCTAGACGTACAGAATTCCGCAATAATTCCTTTATTCAGCTCCTTCATCAGCATCAGTTAGTGGTTAACACTACTAATTGTTGGGTGTGTGGGTTGATGCCACATACCACGGATAAGGGAATTCCATATCTGGTGTTACCGTATAGCTCCCAAGGGTCTGCTCGAGCATTTCAAACAATGTTTCGAAGCGCACTGGGTTTCCACCCCATTCGAGAACCACGTTCCCCCTACTCTGGTCCTACCTCGTATCAAAAACCTTTGTCGATAGCAATAGAGGACTTAGACAGCGATATCTATGATCCCTCGCTTATTCCCGAAGAAGAGGTACAAGCTTATAGGGTCCTGAGTAGAGGCGAGTATAGTGTGTTCACGAGTGAAAAACAGCTTAAAAGCTCACCTCCGATATGGGTCGTACCTCACATTGGTAATTTTTGTCTGATGGGTCGTGGCCGAAGATCGAAAGCCCGACTTGGAGAGAGTGCTTGCACTGAAAATTACATGCTGCCGATGGTCTCGTCCCCTGTGTTTCTGGCTGCCAAGGGTACATACTTTATCTGCCATGATCGTGCATACGCATGGTTGCCCGCTGACTTCATGGGCTCATGTTTCATTGCAAATCTGTTGCCTCCGACGTTCACCGTAGATGCCGATTATCATAAGACTAGAGTTGTGCGAGGCGTAATTAGCGAAGAGGATACTGCCGGTCAAGAGGCAGGAGACTTTTTCAAGGGTTTCCTCCCGTTTTGGGGACCTATGGTTAATAGTAGGAACCTGAGACAGTTGACTCGAGTGGTAGAATCGACAGCTAATATTACTGCCAGTGCCCTTGGTAATATCACCACAGAACTTCAGGCGGATAGACTTATGACGTTACAAAACCGTATGGTTTTAGATGTCATCTTAGCAGATCGAGGTGGGGTATGTAAGGTGATCCATTCGAGCTGCTGCATTTTCATTCCAGATAATGCTCCGACTGTTTATCAAGCCATCTCTAAGTTGCATAAGATCTCTGAATCCATACACGTGGATGTAGGGGATTGGACGCTACTTGGATGGTTTTGGGGCCTAATGTCGACTTGGGGTTGGAAAATTCTGATGATTATCGGAGTTGTCGTGGCGTTCCTGTTCACGTGTTGCCTTTGCGTGCAGTGCGGTCCTGCCTTATGTGGCCTCTGTGCTACAACGTGTATGAGACAGCCGCCTGTTACCAATGGGACTCGGTTGGACAGAGCTATGCTACAGCAACATCTAGATGGTCTGATGAATATCAAGTATGATTCCGACTAGTGCTTGCCTACATGAGGGCAAAAGGAGCGTCTGAGGTTCCGTGACAATTGTAAGTGGTGCATTCGACTCGCACGAATATAGTCGAGTCTGGTATCTATGAACCGCAAATGACGAGTTTAGTGGGTGTACGCAGTTTCGCTGTGCTAACCTAAACCGTTCGTCTGTTACGTGGGTATTTCTATCTGTACCCACGGGTTCCATCTTAGATACGGCATCCATTTTGTCTCTTGCCCTCAAGTAGCCAGCGAACGGACGTTGTCCGCTTCGCGACCCTGGGACTCCCAAGATATTTGCGGAAGACACATGTCCTTTGTAAGTGTCTTTATGATGAGGGGGATGCTACTGTAAGGCAGATGGCGCCGCTCGAGGCTCATCTTGCCGCACGGACTTATTGTCTCAGCCGTGCATCTCATTAGGCACGTCCCTTTGATGCCTGTATCTCGTGTTTCCCGATACCTCCCCTTTTACACCCTTTTCGATCTCCCCACTGTTCCCCTCTTCCTCTGCACCTGTCCCTGTTCCTATTTCGATCTGTTTTACTACTGATTGGAATGCGCTAATGGTGGGAAGATGGGTTTTTACAGTTGGGAACCACCAAATGTTTCCGCACTTATGTCCCGGACCTTGTGCGTTTCAAAGTGACCAAAACGACCCCTCTGGGGGATGATTGTGGGAACCGGGTCATAAACTTTTGTGTTCAATGTAACCCTATGGGGAAATTGTGTATAAAAGGAGCGATCCACAGAACCAATTTGAAGCAGTCTCCCCAAGTTGCACGAGTTGTACTTGTCGTGATTTCTGTGTTCCCTGCAGCAAATAAACCTTGAATCTTTGACGTCGAAGGAAGTGTCCTGTGTCTCTGTGATTCGTACGCCGGAGCAGGTTACCCACGAAGGTTTCAGGTGTTGTGCCCTGGCACCGCTGGGTTCTAAATAACCCAGTCCTTCAGCGTTCAAAGCACATCAGCGTGCATAAATACGAAAATGTTTTTACCTACCACGTACTTGACATTTTACAGCTTTTCATATTTGCTATTAAAAAACCATTGAAATTCACTGAAAAAACCATAGGTTATAGACCATATATAGTTAGGAATTAGCATTTACAAAACCTTAATTTACTCGCACAAAACCAAAGAAATTCGCATATATAGTTAGTTGCAATAACTATATATCGTGCACCCGCAATCCACTGCTGATGATGTCACATATTACACCATTCATGACATGGTCAGTGACATCACTTACATATTGAAGAATGAGTGGATGTGTAAGTGTCTGGATGAAGGATTTAGTAGGTGCATGACTGACTGTATGAGAGAGTGATTAAATGTGTCTCACTGACTGCATGGGTTAGTGACTAAACTGTCTTAATTTGTGCATCATTATGTCTGTTGTTCTGTAAACTGCTGAATGTGTTAATCAGTAGCTATATGAGTAACTATATGGGATATTCATTGGTTGCCCAAGTATTTGTATGGGAGACTGAGTATGTGTATGAGTGGCTAGGAGGTGTATGACTCTGTGCATAGATGTGTGAGCAGTTGATTCACTAGATGTATGGGTTCAAAAGTGCATGTGGAAACAGCTGCATGGGCGGTTGACTGTGTGCATGAGTGTATTGGTGAGTGAATGGATATCTCAGTGCTACATGTCAAAGTAAGTATATATGTAAAATACAGTCCATGTGAGAGTTGACATATATAAATAACTGAGCATAAGAGCCAGTGAATGTGAGAGTGGCTTTATGAATCATTGTGAACTTGTATAAGAGAGTAAATATGTGTTAGAACGTGTTTGAATTAGTAAGGTGTGTATAACTGTATAGTTGAGGAAATGGAGGTGTGATTGATGCTTTGCATGACTGACTAGGTGTGTGAGTAACTCCATGGATGAGTGACTGTCTGTGAGTGTCTGTTTACGCTGAGTGGATCTAAGGTTATATTAGAGTCTGAAGAGCTTCATCGTATTATCACATGAATGATGTCATCAGTGATGTCATCAGTGATGTCATTTAAGATGTCATCAGTGATGTCATCAGTGATGTCATTTGAGATGTCATCAGTGATGTCATTTGAGATGTCATCAGTGATGGCATCAGTGATGTCACTGACCATGTCATGAATGATGTAATATGTGACATCATCAGCAGTGGATTGCGGGTGCGCGATATATAGTTATTGCAACTAACTATATATTCAAATTTCTATGGTTTGTGCGAGTAAATTAAGGTTTTGTAAATGCTAATCCCTAACTATATATGGTCTATAACCAATGGTTTTTTCAGTGAATTTTCAAGGTTTTGTAAATGCTAATCCCTAACTATATATGGTCTATAACCTATGGTTTTTTCAGTGAATTTCATTGGTTTTTTAAAAGCTAATATCTATAGCTGTAACATATATTCTTATTCTAATTCACAAATATATTTTATATATATTTGTATTATATTTTTTTAATTCAATTTATATTATAGTTTAAATTATTTTTTTCTTGTTTCGCTGCCGGTCCGTGAACCGGTAAACGTTCCGTTAGTGCAAATACCGCGTTAGAAAGGCACATCGTAAATGCAACATATCGCGTTACTACGTAATGCCCCTTATGACGTGCTGCGTTAGCGCACCCGGAAGCGTTCTAGAACGCGAACCAAGGCGCGAAACGTAAAGCCCCGGAAACGATCCGAGGCGCAGCGCGGAACGCGGAACGTAAGCATAACAGGTCATGTGACTAGTTCATAAAACTTTTCATTGGTTCATTTTACTTTTAGTTTCCTAATGATGGAACACTTGATCATATGACGTAAAATAAACACTTTTCATTGGTTTAAAACATTTTTTTTCTCAAATGATGAAAGTCCCACCTTTTTTCCTCACTCCGACTTTCATTTTTATGAGAGAAAGACCTGTTTTTGTTTGCTTAGACATGGCATTTGTATTAGCTGCAGCTGGTGGATCTCCACCACCTCCACCACCACCAAAGAAGAGAGGACCGACTAGCCAGGTCATCTTCCAACAAGAAGAAGAAGAAGAGGAAGACGAGGAACAGGAGCAAGGGACAAGGGGGTTTCTGAAAGAAATGCCAAGGACGTCCCATGTGAAAGAGAATTTTATCTGGCAATTTTTTTCTTTTCCTTCTCATGAAAAGAAAGTAAATGCCAGGTACGTTACCTGCCTCATCTGCAAAAATAAACTCTCGAGAGGGACCGAAAAAAAATATAGCTATGGTATTCATACCATGCATCGACAGATGGAGAGGTGGCACCCTCTTAATTATAGTACTGAACAACTTCGAGATTTGGTAGATAACCCCGGACCGGCTAAAACATCCACCAATGACTTAGCAATAAGTGAGTCAGAGGCAAGGGAAACGGTCCCTAATCTCCAAAAGAACTTTGGGCAGATGAGATTGACATGTGTAGCTTGTGGAAAATGTATTTCATGTGGAGAGAGGAGTATTACTTTAATAAATAGATCACATGAAAATCATCAATGTCCAAAACGTCCAAGAAAGTAATTTTTTTTTTGATGCTCCTGTTGAGCCCTTTGAAGTGAATCATTTTTGTTTCCCCTTCCTCCAAAAAACACAAAAAAAATATAAAACATCAAAAATAATTAAAAAAAAGTTCTTTTCAGAACTACCTTCCCTTTTAAAAAAAATTGCTAGAATGTTTAGCACTCTAGCATCCTCTATTTCTTTTGATTCGCTTCCCGGTTAGCGTTCCGGTACGCGAACCGGGAGCGAACTAAAAAAAAATCTTTTTTAAAAAAAGACGAGTAAATAAACAGAGAGTAATGTGAAAAGAAAGACAAATAGAGGGAGTAACACACAGTTACTGTTGAAAGAGGGAATGATAAAAGAAGTGAAAAGAGTAGTATAAATAAGTAATAGAAAAAGAAATGAAGGAAGTAGCAAAGGCAGGAAACTAAGGGTTAAAGAAAATAAGCAGTGGAACTAATAAAAGTTAAATCTGATAGACATGTAACGTAAAGAGTACTAAACACTTACCTTATAATTGTCATTACCGTACTGAATTATCATTTTTATACTTTTAATCTGTGTAAGAAAGAACAAAAACATTTAAATTAATACAAGGTGGTAAAAAAAGAGTGAGCATGAGACAAAATGAATACATATTAGAAATCACAATTCAAAGTAGAAAATTAATTAAACATATTTAATGGTTTATTTTTGCTGTTATCAGAAAATATCAAATTTCACTGAAAACAGTGAGTTGAAGGTATTCATCATATAACAGTGGGGAAAAAAAAACACAATCAAAATGATTGTGTTTAAAAAACCCAAATAATATAACTAAGCAGAAATAGGAACTTCTCCAAAGTAACTTACAGCCTGATTCATGAAGTAAAATTGTGCCCGCAATCGCTGCGAAAATGCAATTGCGGGCGCAATTTCCATATGGCTGAGATACCCGCCACCCCCTCTCAACACAATCCCCAAGGATGGGAAACCGGAAACGGTTCTGAACTTTTGGAAGACGGGAGGGAGTGACCCTCCCGGCCGTATTTATTAAAATATGAAACAAAATCAAAACATTAAAATAACAGTTTCATATTATGTACAATTTCATTTCCACATTACGATGTTTGGCTAACCTTAACATATTTCTAATACAAAGGTTCTCCTAGCCGAACTAACATCCTACAAAACGTTTAACTTGAAATTGTACATCCTAACGTTTACGGGCCAACGGCAAGGTCGTAACCGGTGTCAGATCCCTAAACCAGAAATACCCCCCTCACTTGTGAGGGGCGACCGCACCGAGGCGTACCTCAAGTGCATCTACCAATTTCCCTTGCCTTGACGGGGGCCCCAATAAACTCGACGCCATTTAAAGGTCGTCCGAGGACTCGTGTGAGGTGTCTAGAAGGTAGCGTAAACCCCCTCCCAAGCCCCACACAACTTACCACATCTGCCGTCGCAGATGTCCTGGCCCCGGGAAATTCCCCAGGAGGGGCCCGTAGCCCCTCCTATCCAGGAAGGGGCCTTGACGCCTTTCCTTTCCTTTCGGCGGCCCATCCTTAGAAGGGACCGCCTCCCCGTTGAGGGGCCAATGGCCACCTCCCCCGAGCGCTCCCATCCGTAATGGGTGAGGCCCCCCCATAGGGATCTTCCAATTACTGCTCACCGATCATGACCTTACCGCCCGACCAAGATAAATACGACAATTTACTAAATAAAAGAAGGCAACCATAACTGTTTACATCTCAGTACAGATCCATACTAGTTCGACATTACTTTATTTATTTCAAAGAAAACATACTGTAAATGATCATTCTCTTTATTGCATATTCAAAATTAACGCGACAGTCATCACTACCTGTAAAAAAATAGGATTAACACATCCAAACTTTATTCAAAAACCACTGGCTGTCTTCAGGGGCTGGTGGGTGGGTCAAAATTGGCTCTTCGTTCTGTCTCGAGCTCACGTGCAGCGGGGAGGTGCAGCTTCAGAGCATAGGAACAAGAGGATGCTTCCTTGGCTTGTTGCTCCTTTTATCCGTCTTCGGGCGGGCGTAAACCCGCCTCCGCCTGCCTCCGGGGGCGTGGCCGGCCGCGTCAGTGTCTAGGACAACCCACTCCAGGGCGGGAAAAGGCGCGCCCCGGCTACGCCGCTTCGGGCATACCAGCCGAGACTTGCCTCCCGCCCAAGATGGCCTCCCGGGGGGATCGGGGTACTCCACCATACGTTCGGGGGGACCGAGTGGTCGCCCCTTTCCATATGGCTGAGATACCCGCCACCCCCTCTCAACACAATCCCCAAGGATGGGAAACCGGAAACGGTTCTGAACTTTTGGAAGACGGGAGGGAGTGACCCTCCCGGCCGTATTTATTAAAATATGAAACAAAATCAAAACATTAAAATAACAGTTTCATATTATGTACAATTTCATTTCCACATTACGATGTTTGGCTAACCTTAACATATTTCTAATACAAAGGTTCTCCTAGCCGAACTAACATCCTACAAAACGTTTAACTTGAAATTGTACATCCTAACGTTTACGGGCCAACGGTAAGGTCGTAACCGGTGTCAGATCCCTAAACCAGAAATACCCCCCTCACTTGTGAGGGGCGACCGCACCGAGGCGTACCTCAAGTGCATCTACCAATTTCCCTTGCCTTGACGGGGGCCCCAATAAACTCGACGCCATTTAAAGGTCGTCCGAGGACTCGTGTGAGGTGTCTAGAAGGTAGCGTAAACCCCCTCCCAAGCCCCACACAACTTACCACATCTGCCGTCGCAGATGTCCTGGCCCCGGGAAATTCCCCAGGAGGGGCCCGTAGCCCCTCCTATCCAGGAAGGGGCCTTGACCGCCTTTCCTTTCCTTTCGGCGGCCCATCCTTAGAAGGGACCGCCTCCCCGTTGAGGGGCCAATGGCCACCTCCCCCGAGCGCTCCCATCCGTAATGGGTGACGCCCCCCCATTGGGATCTTCCAATTACTGCTCACCGATCATGACCTTACCGCCACAGGCCGGATAGTTGACCGGCTATCCGGACCCCCCACAACAAATCCTTCCTAAAGGTCATGTTTAAAACTCCTTAGCCAGGCTATGAGGTCACCTATGAGTAACTCATTCCCCACCCGGGACAAATGGACCCCATCGCCCAAATACATACTGTCCCCCTTGATACAACCATGCGGAATAGAATGCAATGTACTTGAACGAAACAATCTACCCAATTTGTTATTTACTTTCTTTACTGAGTGATTCAGAGCAGAAACCGAAATCGCCCCCCGCCACACTTTCCGTGGAATCATATGGGACCATGCAATTGTGCACCCTGGAACTCTTCTCGCCAACCAACTTACTGTGGAAAGCATCGCCTCAAGAAGAAGTCGTCTACCAGTGGCCAACAAATCGTTGCCTCAAAGATGGACTATGATTATAGACGGCGGTGACCTTGTCCGCCTAACAAACCCTCGAAAAAGGATTGAAACTGGTCAATACAGAGCCCGCCCCTTCCGTAGAAGGTCACCCTGTACCCGTATTCCCCAGCCATGTGAATCATGTCACCTGCTTTGAATACGTCCGCGGCACGCCTCACGTATGAGTGGCCCACGACCCACACCTCTTTCTTCGCAGCCGGTGATGTCTGACCGCTGGTTCCCAGGTGTCGGGTCGACTGCACCGTCCGCCCCGCCTCGTAAGCTTGCGAAACTGTAAACCAAACAAAACAAGAAGCGTGAGTATATCATAACAGCATCACAACATGTGGAACCGCACATACCTTTTGTAACAATTCGAGGACCAACGCCCCAAACGTTTTACTTTTTCAACACTCAGACCCCTGGCTGTAGCCTCAATAGCAGCCCCTATCCGAAAGGAATGGGTCCCAAACTCGCCGGGGTTCAAGCCCGCGGCCGAAATTGACATCGCAAGCACCCGCTGGAACTGAAACCTCGTCAGTGGGGTGGCGTCAGCGTGTCTCAACAAGGTCCCCCCCCACGATGCCACCCTCTGCGCCAGATAGTCCTCTACGCAAACAACAGGGCACATGGACGACCCGGGGATCCTCTGTATGATTATGCAGTCGCCAATCGCACCCTGATCAGTTTTGGACCTGACAAAAGAGACAGTCATTGCCTCCACCTTGACCTGAATGTGCTCTCGGCACAGTCCCCCCATCGTATCCTGCTTGTTCTTCGCCACTAGTTCGCTTACCCGCATAGCCCCATGGAATGCTAGCGCAAAAGCGGCTCGGAATAAAACGGTTTCATACTTTGATGAACACGTTGCAGGGAGTACGGATAATAACAGGGCCAACCTATCCAGACCTATCGGGTGCCTCTCATCTACTCTGCGACCCTCAAGGCGTTGCCACCCACGTAGCGCTTTCTGAACCACGAAAGACGCTGTCGGGTCCTGGATCCCATGAGCCCTTGCCATAAAGGAGATGGCGGCCCGATGCCTCTGGGCCGTAGCTACCGATTTGCCCGCCTGACGTAAAGACAGCAAAAATTTAACAACAAGCTCTTCCTGACCCCAAAGCTCTCCCCTAGCAGGACCAAAAAAGGACCAATAGGAACGAAACGCCCCTTCATATGCCTTCCTTGTCCTGGGTGCTAAACTCTCTCCCACGAGGTTTTGTAGTTCGGGGCACCGAGAGACCAGAGAGCTTCGGGAAAGGGTGCCCCCACCGGGTCCGCTGTGGGCAGGAAACCCCAGAAGGCCTGCATACGGAAACGAGAAAGGGCATCAGCTGCTTGGTTCAGTACCCCCGGGACATGTCGCGCCCTAAAGAGCACATTCAACTGCATACACAATAACACAATTTCCTTGAGCAACCTCAGTATCCACTTACAACGTGCTGCCTGGTTATTGATACACTCAACCACGGTCATGTTATCAGACCAGAACACCACAGAGTGATCCCGGAACTCCTCAGGCCATGTCTTCAGGGCCACCAAAATAGGGAAAAGTTCGAGAAACGCAATGTTACTCGTCAACCCGCACTCGTGCCACCATGACGGCCATTTTTGAGCCGACCATTGTGTGCCGAATATGGCACCAAAACCTATACTCCCCGCCGAATCTGTCCACAGCCCCAGCTCCTCGGAGGACACCGCTGGTTTGTTCCAGACAATTCGACCATTGAAATCCGCCAGAAATGCCAACCAAATGCGCATGTCCTGGCGAACCTCTGCCGAGAGCCTCGTGCGGTGGTGACCCTCCTTCAGGCCGACCATGGCTTGTGCAATCGAGTGGGAAAAGGGGCGGGCCATCGGCATTACTCTCAGGGCAAAATTCAACTGGCCCACCACTTGTTGCAATTGATGCAGTTTTACCTTAGTCTCACTAATACATGTTTCAAGGGATGCCCTGAATTTTAACACTTTTTCTCTTGGTAACCGAAAACAACCTTCTTCCGAGTCGAGCTCGATCCCCAGAAACTCGAGGGAGGTCGAGGGACCCACAGTCTTACCTGGCGCCAATGGCACACCAAAATGGTTCATTAAGACACAAAATTCATTTAAAGCCTGTCCACATTCTGGATCCCCGGCTGCCCCCAGAAACAGAAAGTCATCGAGATAATGCATAACATGTTGAAAACCCGTCTTGTTTGTGAAGACCCATTGCAAAAAACAACTGAACTTTTCAAAATAGGCACAAGATGTAGAGCATCCCATTGGCATACATCTATCTATGTAATAGCGACCCTGAAACATGAAACCAAAGAGACGCTGATCGTCTGGGTGTACCGGGAGCAACCGGAACGCTGACTCGATGTCTGATTTTGCCATCAGCGCCCCGGGCCCCAGGCGATTCAACATGGCGACGGCCTCATCGAAAGATGCGTACCGCACCGAACACACTTCCGGGTCTATCGCATCATTCACGGAAAGACCACGTGGGGCTGACAAGTTATGTATTAGCCTAAACTCACCCGGGTCCTTCTTGGGGACCACCCCTAAGGGGGAACAAACAAAGTTAGCAACCGGTGGCGAATCAAATGGACCGGCGACCCGACCTCGAGTCACCTCTTTCCCAATCTTTACCTGTACCACCGCCGTATGCTGCAGGACCGACAGTTGGTTCTTACAGCTTGCTACACCCTGAAAATCCCCCACTGGGATGCGGAAACCATATGAAAACCCGTCCCGCAACACCCCAGCGGAAGCATGATCCGGGTATTCGTTGAGCCAAGGAATCATTGCCATGGTATCAATCGGGGTAGGTAAAGGCGCCCCTCGGACTATTTCAGACCTGTTTGGCGCTTCCCCTACCACCGTTATCACCCGTTTTGGCTCTGCACATGGTCTCAGGATGGGATGCCTGTCCGCACCCTCCACATTCATGTCTGAACTTGCACGACCCCTGAGGCCTCGTACATTTCCCCCTGTTAAAATTCCAACAAATCCCCCTTTTACCTGCGTTGCCACTCGACTTCGAGTGGTGCTCATTACCTGCACCCGTCCGAAAGGGTGTCCCCGAGGATTGGCGGGAAGATTCACCCCCGTTACCCCCCGACAATGGCACTTTTAACATTCCTGAACTCTCCATTTTCTGCCAAGAGATGGAGTCGAAACAATCCCATGTTAGAGCTGGGTCGTGCTCTTTAGCCTTTCTAAAAATATTGTCATAACAAAACCACTGATTACCCCCGTACGCCAGAGAATACTCCATGATACGTGACTGATAAATAGGCAACTCGGTCAACAACTCGGGCCTGCGCTCACCCATGATGGAGGTAAAAATGCCCCACGCTCTGCCCCAAGTGCCTATACTTTCATCAACCTTAAAGGCGGCCATTTTTGCGCGCCAAACACTCGGATGCATGAGCTCCTTTTGGCTCTTCACATGCTCCATCTCGTAATGGTCGGTAAGCAAAGAAAACATGTTCACATACTTATCCGCCCAAATCTTTTCCTTAATTTCCAGTGGAACATGCTGGGCCACTCTCTCCCTTCGTGAAGGTACAGACCCCTCCCCCGCAATCGGCAATAGCCGCTTACCTGAGCCACATGCCGTATTTGCTGCCGAACTTGCGCCTGCTGCCTTCTCAGCCGCCGGAACCTGTGGGGGAACCGAAGATGGTGCCTTCGCAGCCTCTCTAGATTCCCGCAGTTGTCTCATTACTGCCCGGGCGTCGTCAGCCGTGGTGCCCTCACTATCTTTTCCCAACCACGCTGCTAATTGCGCCGCCAACTCGGGAGGCATATCTTCCCCGCTCACGGGGGTGACCACCACGGGGATCGGATGCCCCTCCTTCGGAACCGAGGTTGGCTCCTCAAGTGGGGTATCGGGAACCGGGGCCTCCCCCCCAGGTGCCCCCCTTTTGGACCTCTTGCCTCTCCCGCTGGGGACTACTCCTGGCAAAGCTGGTCCGACGACTCGCTTCGGTCCTCCCTCCCCGTTCTTAGCCGCCATCTGCTTCTTCAAGTCGGCTACCTCCTTTATGAGCATGCGGAGCATCTGATCGGTCCCGACCCGCTTTCCGACCTTCTTGCCCGGCATTCTCGAACGAAGATATCTGGAAAACAAAGAGAAGATTACAACGTCCAAAATTGGCTCTTCGTTCCGTCTCGAGCTCACGTGCAGCGGGGAGGTGCAGCTTCAGAGCATAGGAACAAGAGGATGCTTCCTTGGCTTGTTGCTCCTTTTATCCGTCTTCGGGCGGGCGTAAACCCGCCTCCGCCTGCCTCCGGGGGCGTGGCCGGCCGCGTCAGTGTCTAGGACAACCCACTCCAGGGCGGGAAAAGGCGCGCCCCGGCTACGCCGCTTCGGGCATACCAGCCGAGACTTGCCTCCCGCCCAAGATGGCCTCCCGGGGGGATCGGGGTACTCCACCATACGTTCGGGGGGACCGAGTGGTCGCCCCTTTCCATAATCGGCATTCAACATCAAAATAGCGAATTTGCAAACACAGAATAGCGAATTCGCTATTATATTCGCAGAATCCCGGCAGGTGCGCATTAGCGATTCGGAAAATGCGAGAAACCACGGATTCTGCGAAATAAATAGCAAATTCGCTATAGATTCGCAATCGGTATTCAAGAAAAATCGCTATTAGCGAAAAACCCAAAAATCGCTTTTTGCGCCGCGCAAAATAAGGACAACTCAAAGGAGGTGGTAACCATAAAAGCCATGCAAAAATTACATTTAAAAAAACGTTGACCAATCACCAACAGGTTCTGGCCTGACCAATCACACATAAGGACAATCATCAGCAGCAGCATTAGGAGTCCCACAATGCCAGGAATGTACATGGTGGTGAGGCGTCGAAGGCTACAGCGATTAGCACGGAGGAGACGCAGGATCCAGGACAGGATATTCCGCCAGCGGGTCACCTTGCTGGGCCAAACCAGAGAGCAGATATATGCTAAATACAGGCTGAATGGGGAAATGATAATGCAGCTAATACAGGACCATGACCCCCTGATGCAGCACCCAACAAGCCGTACCAATGCGGTGCCTACACATGTGCAGGTATTGTGTAGCCTGCACCTCCTGGCCTCCGGGAGTTTCCAGGGGATAGTAGCGGCTGCTGGGGGGATATCCCAGCCCACCATGTCACGCTGCCTCCACACTTTTGTTGACGCCATGCTCACCCAGCTACACCGTCACATCAAATTCCCCGCCAGACGAAAGGAATTGGACATGACCAAGCTACAATTCTACAACGTAGCCCATTTTCCACATGTGCTTGGATGCATAGACTGTACCCACGTCGCCATCTGCCCACCAGCTGCCATGGAGTATATGTTCCGCAATAGAAAGTCCTACCACTCCCTCAACATCAAGATGGTCTGCAATGCTAAGACATACATCACTGACATTGTCGCACAGTACCCAGGGAGTACCCACGACTCCTTCATATTCCGGCACAGCGGCCTCCACACACGACTGGTCAGGGGAGAGTTTGGGGAAGGACACCTACTTGGTAAGTACACTTTGTCGAAAATGTCATATTGCTAAGATGTAACAGTGCAGCACAGGCAATCACCATCTGCTCCTCTCATTCAGGTGACAGTGGCTACGCCCTCTGTGAATACCTCCTGACCCCATACCTCAACCCTGCTACACCCCAGCAACGGCGCTACAATATTGCACACATACGGACAAGGAATTGCATAGAAAGGACATTTGGCCTGCTCAAGAGCAGGTTCCGCATACTGCACAAGACAGGTGGGGCCATGTATTACAGTCCTGCAGTGTGCTGCCGCATTGTGGCTGTCTGCGCAATACTACATAAAATTGCAACCAAGCGCCGGATACCTGTTGACATCTCTGGCAGTGAATCTGAAGGGGACAACCGGCCACCTGCACATGCACGCCATGCACGTGGGGAGAACCCAGCAGAAGGGCACAGACGTCGCAACCTCATCACAGTGAACAGTTTCTAGTTCAACCTCTTCCATCACCCCACAAATCAACTATGCATGCAAAATGTAATGATGACACAACGCTAATGTGTGTAACAAAATAAATGTATTTGTTCAAATCACAAAAAATAAGGTTTCAGTACAAATATCTCCCACTAACAGTATTACAGCATACTGCTGTCATAGGACATGGCAGGCTTAACGTCAGCCTGTGCCAATGAAAGTCAAATGTTCTCAAGTGCACCTACTGCGCGTTGCGCCCAAGCGCCTCTGAGGGGCATCCTCCTCCGGGGCTTCAGGACCTGGCGTGGGCCTGGTGCTGCGGCTGTGTTGTGGGATTTGTGAGGCTGAGTGGCTGCTGACGCTGGACACCCCCTCACTAGCATCATCACCCCCCACAGTGGATGGTATTTCTGGAGGGTGTAGTGCCGTAACGGCCGTGGTGAGGTGCTCCAGGACCCTGGTCATGTCCTCACTGCACTGGACTAGTTGGTGCTGCTGTGTTAGGGACCGCCGCGCCAACATAGAAGCTGCATTTGCAGCAACATAATTAGACCTGCTGTATGAGGCCAGCCGGCTCATGAGTTGACGGTGGCGGCGGCGTGCTGCACTGCGCTGTGTGGACATCGCAGCGGTGATGGCCTCCATGGCTGCAGCCATGCGGGCCATTCCCTCACCCACACCTGCCATGGCTGCAGTCATGTTGTCTATTCGCTCCCCCACACCTGCCATGGCCGCCCTCATGCCGTCCATGCGGTCTGCAACTGTGGCCACATTGCGCCCTATCTTATGGAGCTGCAGCTGAATGGCTCCTTGCTGTCGTGCCTGGCACTGGTGTATCCGCAACATGCGTCTCTCAATGCTCAGACGCGCCAGTCCCTGTCCATTGCCCCTCCTGCTTGCTGGAGTGGTGTGCTGGCGGGACCTGCCACGCCTGCCCTGCTGGCCTGAGTCTGTGGCTGGCCGCTGTGTCGCAACTGGCGCGGGCCCAGATGTAGTGGCGACAGCTGTTGGGGGTGTGACAGCTGGCGTTGCTGGTGCGCCAGATGCAGGGGGTGTGACAGCTGGCGTTGCTGGTGTGCCAGATGCAGGGGGCACAATGGTAGCTGGCCTGGCAGCGGCTGTAGGTGCTGCACCAGTCGCAGGGGGAACACTGCAGGTGGATCTGGCTGCTGGTGTTGTATCAGCGGCAGGGGCTGGTGCCTGGGTTGGTGGTGGCACCTCCTCCTCCTGGACCTCCTCATCAATTTGCAGCCTTTCACTATCGCTGCTTTCGCCACCTGTGGGGGTAAGTGGAGGATCATTAGTTGCATGTATCTGGCAGACGTGCAGTTGCTACATGCATGCTGGGTGACATTCCCTGAATGGCTGTGGCTTTGTGTGCTTTGGGACCTGTCTGGCTGCATTGTGGTACTACTACATTGTGGCCACACTACATCTCCCACAATGCATCAGGACATTCCTTGATGTGCAACTATGGCATGCCTATGGGACATTAGGGGAGCCTATTTGGTCATGGACATTCATAGGGGGCAGGGTCGCAGTCGCATGCCACTTACCTTGGGTGTCTTGGGTGGTGCGGGATGAGTCGAGTCGTGTGAAGCCTATACAGGCCTCCCTCTCTAGGGTGTCCTCCACCTGGTCCTCCATGGCTGTGTTTTTTTTTTTTTTTTTTTTGTATGTTCTTATATAGCGCTCGACTACCCGGAGGCATCTCGGCGCTTGCCTTGGGAACCCGTCCTGGCTTTTCCCTGTGAGATGGCCCCTAACGGGCATCCCCAAGGTGAAAGCCAGGCATCCCGCCGCAGGGGGCCGTTGTGGAGATTAAGCAAGCTTAATGCCCAGAGTTGCAGAGTGTGAACCCATGATTAGGTCAGGCACCGAAGCGAGAATTATCGAGTCCGTGGACATTTGAGCTCAAGACCCTGCCGCGTCGGGAATTGAACCCTGGTCCCGGGTCTGACCTCTGCTTCAGGGTCTGCCTGCTCTAACCAGTGAGCCACACTTCTCCACAAGGGAGGGACAGTTGGTCCACCACCTCCAGTGCCCGACGACTCTCCAAGGCGCGCCGCCACCTTCTCCTTGGCACGGCCTCGGAGGTCATACCACCATTTCTTCAACTCCTCTAGGGACCTGTCGGCCACTCCCACAGAGTTAACAGTGGAGGCAATCCCCTGCCATATCCTACGTTTCTCTTGCTCAGGGACCCTCCTGGAATCTTTTCCGAAGAATTTCTCGTGGTTGGCCACCACCCCCTCAATCAAGTGTTCGAGGTCCTGCTCGGAAAATTTTAGCTTCCTTTTGCGCCCAGAGGAGTTGCTGGTGCCAGGAACAGGTTCCTCTGACATTGTAGCAAAGTAGTGGATATGTAGTTATCTCCTGTATTGCAGCAGCTCTCCAACTTGCTCCCTCTCAGTCAGCCTCACTGTGGAGAATGGGGGTGGGAACTGGCAGCTTCCTGGTTGGATGTCATCACTGGGCTCGAAATGCGACTTCCCGTTTTCCCGATCTCGCGAGTTTGCGATCTCGCAAATAGCGATATCGCAAATAGCGATATTGCTATTTGCGAGTTCGCAATCCCGGCGCGGGTAGCCGAAAATAGCGATTTTTCTGCGATTATCGGTAATCGCTAACGGAATTTGCGATCGCGTGCGATTCGCTTTTTTTAATCGCAAATCTTCATGAATTCGGATTTGCGATTTCTGAATAGCGATTCGCTTTTTTTCGCTATTACAGAATCGCAAATGCCGTTTTTCATGAATCTGGCGGTATCTTTCTATGACGTCAAAGGATATCCTATGAACAGCTTATACTCTCTTGTGCTGTTACTATTTTCTGCCCGCCACTTTCTGAAAGATAAACTCCATTGTTTAAAGAAAACTGAGACATACAAAGCAATTTAAAACAGCACACTAAGTTACAGCAACACCTAGAATCATTATAGTCCAATTACCTACCCTAAATTCTGACTTAAAAAATCAAGTCAAAAGGCAACATTGCTTCGTACTCAATTAGTAATGTTTGCTGAAAGACTAGCCATTTTTTAAGTTTCAAATAAGCTGTGTAATATCCAGATGTTGTCAAAGGACCAGCATATTATATAATAGCTGCAGTTGCAAATGTTCTTCCTGAAATCGATGACTGTGTAGCCCAAAATTTTTTAATTAGACTTAACAACTTTTTTTTCATCCAGTTTATGTAGTTCAAATTGTAAAATGACATTTCACCCATATGTTTCTATAAAAAATATGGACAGCATTGCAGACTTACGTTTCCTCTACTCTTTATTTTGATCTGCTGCTTGACTTAGCTTATAAAAACAAACAGTTTTCGCTCTGTACTACAATTATCCACAAGGCCATATAGAGTAGGAGCCATTAGAACCTCTGTAAATTCCTCTAAACAAATCCCAAGCTTCCTTTCCTAAAATGTTGGTTGTAAGAACACCAGGTAAGAATTTTGAAGGTGGAAAGGCAATCTTTTTTTGAAAGTTAAAACAGAATCATTGCAGAATGACCAACCGTTTCCAGATTTCAAATAAGCTGTATAATGTCCTGAATTAGTTGAAGGACCGTTATGATATATAATTGCAGTAGTTATAAAAGTCCTTCCTGATATTGACAACTGCGAAGCCACAAAATTATTAATTAAAGTTGTCAATTTAGATCCATCAGGCCTACATTGTTGGAACATTAAAATGACATACTGGCCATAACTTCGTAAAATTAACGTGGACAGCATTCCAGACTTACATTGGCTGCACTCCATGTTTTGATCGGCTGCCTTTACTAGCTTATTGAAGGATACTGATTTACTGTCAGGCAAAGTTAAATATATAAATCTTTCTGAGTCTACACTAGTAGTACTTGATAGCCTACAGTTCTCGCAGTCATGCTGCCATTGATAAGAAAGGCCAAATAGATAATCTACATCTACACCCTCATCTTGCAATACATCAAGCATATACATTAAAAACTCCTGACAATCCTGCTGAATATTTTCAGAGAATTCTGTTTGACCTGAACATTCGTCTACCAGAAAACGAATTTCAGACACACTTTCTACTCTCGTTCTATCAGCACTACATTTCTATAACACAGAATTCAACAAACAGCATAAACTTTGTTCCGAATTGATCACAATCTGTTCTTTGAAAGTCTCTAGTGAAAAGAGAACATTAACAACTACATTAGCATAGCAGTTGACACAGAACTATTTTCAAATTTAAAACCAACAACATTTTCAACAGAATTCATTTTATTCCTGCTTACAATTTTGGGTTCATCGACTTTTGGACTTTTTGCTACAACCTCCCTACTATTACTGATATTTCTTCGTTTCCGGCCTACCACACGTTTCTCAAACAAAGGATATTGAGGCAAATGTGGCGCATACTCTCTTCTTAACCTATTGTATTCCTTAACACAATCTAGATCCGCACAAATGTTTGTGACATCACAGTCAATCAAGTACAATCTCGATAAAGTTCTGACTCGTGACAATGCTACATAAGCCATACCCTCTTTGAATACAGAACTGCCAATATTCACTAAAGCAGTGTCTACACTTAAACCTTGCGATTTATGAATTGTCACCGCATATGCCAAGCAAACAGGAAACTGCTTACGGCAAACATATAAGTCTTTAACAAGCAAAAACCTAGCAGAGCAACGACCAATAAGCTGTACTTCCTCAATGCCATCAAATTTAATTTTTAAAAATTCAATTCCATCTCTACTTCTGTATTTCTCAAAATCAACAGCATTACCCATTGATCCATTTAGCAGACCTCTTTCAACATGTAAATTCCTTCTCAAAATGATTCGGCAATTTAAGCACACATTCAAAGTCTTTTCAAAACCCGCAGTTTTAGATATAGTCTTCTCTAATGAATCCAATTTAGGTTTCAAATTCTCAGACAAAATAATTGTTGCTCCCATATGCTCTATTTTGTCAATAGCTTCCAGTTTCACAATCTCTTGTTTTTCTAAATTCAACATTTTGTTGTTGAAGATGGAACATTCTGCAAGAGTTGGCATCAAACATATTCCAGATTTCTTCACAGTAATTTTCTGAAAAATATCCTCTGGCAAAACGTCTTCTTCTGGATATAAATTTGACAGTAAGCGTGCATGTAAAGCTTCTTTACCACGCTCAGTCACTTTCCCGATTTTAACATCTTGCAGAATATTCTTGTAATCTTCGTCCTTCGCCTGACGCATATTTTCACGCAGCTCAGCATAACTGAAGTTTAACCATATATTAACGTTGCCAATGCTCCCTAGGCACTTCTTGGTATCTTCATGTGTAAGCAGTTTAAACACTGGTTGTCCTTTCACTGGTGTCAGCTGCAGAAGATCACCAAAAACAATGATGTGTTTGCCACCGAATAACACATCATACTCTGTTTTAAGAACTTCTTGCATTCTCAAATGCACAAAAGCAAGCATGACATTGGAAACCATGCTTACTTCGTCAATGATAAGAAGTTTCATCTTCTTCAGGACTCTAGATACTTCACAACAAGCATCTCCAGATAACTTGTGGTATTGTAATTTGTTATCATGCTCCACTGGCAGCATCAGTAACCGATGCAAAGTAATCCCTTTAATATTATGAGCTGCCAGTCCAGTTGGAACGGTCACAACACAAGACAGCGATGACTCAGTCCTTTTCTGCAAATAACATGAAATTGCTTTAATAAGGAAACTTTTTCCACTTCCTGCTTCTCCACTCACGTACAGTCGGACAGGCTTCAACGACGTACATGAGCACTCTTCCTTCTCATGACTTAATCCATGCTCAATTTGGTTGGTAACTTCGTCATATATTTTCCTCTGCTCAACGTTAAGTTGTCTTTCCAAATCTTCTAAGTTAACCGCATCCTTCTGAGCATGTGCCATGGCTCTTTCCACTTCAATCATGGCAGTGGCAGCTTCATTTTCAATAACTGGTTCTCCTAGTGGATCCTGACTCAATGAAACAGAACTCTGACTGTCCTGAGAACTGTCTCTAGCTATCTCGGCTGCAATTGTTGCTTCCTGCTCAATTTCTGCATTCAACATTTGTAGATATTTTGGAAAAACAGGACATTCTATGGACTCCTTGGCTGCATTGAAAGAGTCTTCGTAACAGAGGAAATCCCCAAGCAGTTCCTCTTCTGCACGCCAAGGCTTGAAAAGTTGCAAAAGAGCTAAATAGAAAAACTCTTTTCTTTCGGGAGATTCGCAATCCAATTTTCGATGATTTATCAATTGACATTTTTTTTGCTTGACCAGACATCCCTCACTTCCAATTACAGCATACACTCCTTTATCAATATCTTCTTTGATGTTCCTCTTGAAAACGTAATTTTGAAGAACATCATACAGACAAGCATTCTCCAAGTGACTGCTTCTATTTGGATAATATGTATCCAACATGTTGGTCTTCAAAATATCTGTACTGTTGCTCCTTCTCCACCAAATACTCAATTTCCCGTACAGGTTTCAGAACTCGATTACGTGTTGCAGCAAGACCAAGACTCGCCCAAATGATACTCCTAGATTTGGCATAGAGACTTGCTGAAGATAACCGGTCAGAACATTTGTAAGCTCCGATTTCTCGATGCGACAACATCTTCAGACTGAAACTGTACAACTTCTTACTGAGGCTCTTTTCATGGGAAATATCCTCCCACATATCCTTCAGTTCTGTCTTTTCTTTTTTGGTGATGTAAGACGTCACATACCGAGCCACACCCATACAGTTGTCAGCCACAAACTGTATATCCATGTTAGCATTCCACATGGACAAAATCACTGGGTTGTAGTCGTTGATGTACTTGGACTCTTCGTTTCTTTTCAAATTGTATGTGTTTTTGGGTGATTTCCTCGTCACATTATGTCGCAGCGAAGACATCAAATTGTTAACTCTTCCTTTTGATATCACCGACCGTGGAAATGCAAAACGACATTTGGTGTAGTACTTGTCCTTGTTTCTGAATTTACGACGACAGTACTTTCCACAACGATGGCTTTGAAACCGTAAAACTTGTTCTCTTAGACTTTTGTCTTCGTTTGTCTTTGGAACAGCACATGTAGCATACTGTTCTATGAAACTCATCACTAAGTCATCCGGATCTGTTCCAAATTTGGGTGCATCTTTGATCCATAGCAGCATATGTATATGAGGAGCACCTCTTGCTTGATACTCATTTCTCCAGAAGAAATCCAACACCTCTCCAAGAGGTGGATTTTTCTTGTTCGTGATGAAAGACATCATAGATTCAAATCTATGATTAAAGTACCTGCATACATTCACTGGATCCAAAGAGCACAGTTCTCCGGGTGTCTTGAATTCAATATTTTCAATGTTTCCATTTACCTCTCGTAGAAATTCAAGTAAGTCTTCCCAGCCATACTCAGCACAGCTGAGAGTGAGGAACCATGTGGGAGTTACTAAATTCCTCAGCATACATTTTAAGTCACCATGACGGCGGTACCAATACTCATTAGTACCACGCTGACAAGCCATGAGATTAATCAGGTGAGAATCCAAAATATTGTCTTGCACATTGACTTTATCCATAAAGTCCCTTGCCGAGATATTTCGCAGTTGTACACCACTTTTCAAGATGTGGTTTACTGCATAAGACAATCCAGAGAGATCACTTTCAAACAGTAGATGAAATAAATAGGGAATGCATTGTCGAAACCTAGGATCCTCTGTATACAATCGTAAAGTCCGGTATTCTGAAGAAGGAATTTGAACAGGTCGCTCATCATATCGTCCTCCTCGACCTGTGGGAAATAACTGTGGGAAACACCGAGCTTCCAAACTTTCCTCCCAAACACTAATGGGACTCCCGTTGGCTTGTTTCATTTGAAACAACTCAATAGCATTCCCCATGACTTCCTTGAAATGCAAAGGTTGAACACTATAATGTTCATATATTTCTTCCTTTTTAGAGGCTTCTACTTTCTCAATTTGTCCAGGACACAAATCGCTGTCCTCTTCTTCCCTTACTTCCTCTTCTGCAACACATACATTCTTGTAGTACTTATTATTTTTTATCAAATACAATGTTGCCTTTTTGACTTTCCTAACATCCACTAAATCTTGCCAGATTTTCTTACTCTTTGTCGGAACACCATTAACTATGATAACCAGAGGTTCCTCTTCCACTTTCTCTACTCCATTTGTATTAATGTTTTTCTTCAAATCCAAAGGCAAATAAACAACCCTTCCCTTTAATCCTCTCTGTAAATCTGATGGAGGCAACTTCCCTGTCTTTGGCTCCATTCGTACAATAGCCTGGAAGGGATGGACACTTTGAATCAAAATAGATTCATAAGTATTTAAATCCTTCAATTCAGAAGGAATGTCATCTAATTCCAGATTATTATAAACCGCTCTAGCAGGCATCTGGTTTTGGTTTAATTTGTTATAGCAATAAGTACACATACGTTGGTCCGCTCCCAAATCAAAACAATTTTCTACCATCAAGTATGTGGCAAAATCCTTCTATTCACTATTGTTTTCCATATCACTTTTTGCATATATATCCACTAACTTAGTCTGATTCTTATAATAAGTCCGTCGACAACACACACAAGTGAAATTAGGCCTCTCACTTAATTTCACCATAAACGTGGAAATTTCCTTGTGAAACTTATCTGTACTGAAAATCTGTACACTGTCTTCCACATTACCTTCTTCTAGTGGTTCAATATCAACATTGTTCTCTTTACCAGCAAAGTAACAGAACTCAATTTCTTGACAAATATTCTTCACATCTACTTCAGAACCATGCAAAAGAGCTCTGCTTAATTTTTTAAGCATAATTGCTGGACTCTTAGCATAATACAACATTCTAACTAATTTCCTCACTTTATTATGATGCACTGCTAGCATCCTGAAATGATGAAATACACTCTGGCATACTCTCCTAGAAAGACAATCCAGTGAATGACCACGCAAACCTGTCACTTGTATCACTCTGCAAGGATCTAATTCTTGCAACAACTTTATTTTTTGCTTTACACTTTTCTTATGAAATTTCCGTATAAAATCACAAAGCAAATTGATGGAATCCTGTCGCACACTGCAAATTGAACTACACTTCCAGGTGTACACTGGTCCCTTAGGACGTCTCCCTAAAACCTCATCACTTAACGCCTCTTCTGCATCTGCAGACACAAGTATTTCTTTTTTAACCGGACGACCATCTTTTACCTCATATGCTCGACCACTGCTGTCAACTGCATGCACCAAATCATTGTCCTGAAAATAACTCTCCTCATTAAAAAATGCCTCACTATTTGAACTATGCATCCATTCTCCTAAGAAAACTTCACAAAAATTACTTCGCTTAACTTCTCTCTTCCATCTACTATTAGATTTGAAAACAAAGATTACCTTGTTTAGTTTCCTAATTCTATTAATTACCAAAATAAATAACTTTCGCTTAATTTCGAAAGCCTGATCAATAATTTTCTCTACATTTTTCTTTTTCTTATAAAATGACACTTTCTGTTGACCTTTTTTAAATTGTTTTAGCAAATTGACAATTACCCTGTTGCGGAACATTCGCTTACGAATGTCCCTGAATATATTTGCCCTTCTACTGCCGTGCACAGAGTTATCTCCTGCTGTAGCACAAACTTTTTTGACGGGCCTTTCCTTTCCATTTAAATTGGCTCTCTTTTTCTGGACTAAAACTTGTTCTGTAGTTATACTTTTGTTTCTACAAATGTTTCTAAGGAATGATTTCGTTCTCTTACCCGGTGTTCTCTTCGTGCGTTGAGGTAATTCTAATGTCGAGTACTGCTGCAAGCTTTTAGTCAACTGCTGTCTTTGACGTTTCGTAGCCTTTCGAATTCTATCCTTAGACGGCATTGTCTAATTTCCAAATAATCTGCAGTTGAATCTGTGGTAAAATATAATAAAAAATGTTATTAACCACTATTACCAAACAGTAAATCAATAACAGTAAGAATTAGATTCAACAATGCTATAAAAATGATTCAAAAAAATATTTTTAATTTTACTGTGATAGTGATAATATTACAGGGCTTTCATGCAAATGACTGCCCACCCTGCAACAAAAAGCCCACATGAAACTTTACGCACATTAAATTGTGTACTTACCTGCAATAATCCATATGCCAGTGTTTATGGGCCAGATGTAGGTAAGTAACATTTACCGATTCTTCATTACCGAAAATTACCGAATTTTACCGATTCGGTAATGAAGAATCGGTAAATGTGAGGGGTGGGTATGTAGGGAATCCAGATGTTCCCTTTTACCGAATCGGCAAAAGTCGGTATTTACCGATTTGGTAAATACCGAATCGGTAAAGCCTATTGATTCCTATGGGCTTCAAAGCCCATAGGAATCAATAGGCTTTACCGATTCGGTATTTACCAAATCGGTAAATACCGAATTTCACAAGGGTGCAGGGGGTGTCACTTTGACACCCCCTGGCACCCACTAAACAGGATTGGGTGCCATGTGGCTGGCATACAAGCCCTAGGGGCAGGTCTGCCTGCCACATGGCATAGGTGTGCATGCACACATGTGCATGCACACCGGAATCGGTATTTTACCATGAAGTTGGATTTCATGGTAAAATACCGATTCGTTAAGGCCTTTGGGACTCAGAAGAGTCCCACCTACATATGGAATTTACAGAATTGGTAAAATTACCGATTCGGTTTTGTACCGATTCGATAATTTTACCGATTTTGTAAATGTAGATTTACCTACATGTGGCCTTGGATTTAGGCCCCTACATACCGATTGGCAAATTTACCGATCGGTAACGGCCGAAATCGTCCGTTACCGGTCGGTAAATGGCCTGAAATGGCCACCTACATCGGGCCCTATGTCCCTTCACCCTGCCCCTCCCCCTCCCCGTCTACCTGCCCCACCGTAACTCCCTCCACGACCCGTGGCTGCTGTTTTGCAACATGGTGCATCTTCTAAATCTCGCCTGCATTATAAAAGTGACGCAACAGCAACACAAAAGAGGCGCACAACCATCAAAAATCTTTCCCTAAAACTTTAAGGAACAGATGTAGGTCGGTCGGTATCGGCCAAAAAACGGTATTTTCGGCCGTTACTAAGCATGGGCGGAAAATCCGTTTCGCTCGCGGATTTTGCGGATTTTCGGTAAATTCGCAATCCGCGAGATTCGCGAATCTCCCGCAAAATCCGCAAATCCGCGAGCAGCGGATTTTGCTCGCACTGTTCGCGTGAGTTCGCGGCTTCCCAGTACAACTTCGTGCCCCGCGAATAAGCGCTAACTTGCAGAAATACGATCTTAGCAAAACTGAAACTACTTACCAGTTTCAAAAGTTCAGGCTCATCATTAGTAGCCATTTCCTGTAGTGCTTCCTGAGGGGCCCCTCCAGAGTTCAGTTGCCTACTTGCAACTATTATGTGACCCTGCTCTGAACCTCAGAATAGTTACACATATGCCACAAAGGTCCTGAATTACAGCTAAGGGAGACAAGCAGGAGCCAGGCTGGAAGTTCAAATCCATTAATCAGCCCCTAATTCATTATTGTCAGTTGTGGCAGGGCAGGTGTTGTAACTAATTTTGCAACAATGAAAGCACTTAGCAAGTGCAAAAGATCACTAATCAGGAAGCACTAAGGAAGCAGGTGCCAGCTAAAAAAATATTCTGTGACACATTAATCAGCCCCAAATTAATTCAGGTCACTTGAGGCAGGGAAGGTGTGCTTTGCTTTGCCACAATAATGTACACTGACTGGACAACCAGAGGGTGCTGTGATGAAACAGAGGGTGGCATGGGTGGGCCAGAGGGTGGCATGAGTAGTCAGAGAGTGGCAGTGGTGACAGAGAGTGGCAGTGATGAAGAAGAGTGTCCCAAACAGGCTGGACGCGTAGAAACAACAAGTTCGCAAAACTTGCGAGCCGACAGGTAAGTTCGCGTTTGCGAAATTGTACAAAACCCTCGCGAACTGGCAGAAACCCGCGCGAACACAAAAAAAATCCGCAAATTCGCGAGAATTCGCGGATTTTGCGAATTGCGAGTTCGCAAATCCGCAAAATTCGCGAACGCGAGATTCGCAAAATTCGCCCATGCTTAGCCGTTACCGACCAGTTTACAAAATTTGTTATGTAGGAGGCAATATATTACCGAATCGGTAAAATTACCGAGTCGGTAATTTTACCGATTCGGTAAAATAAAACATCGGTAAATATACCGATTTGAAGCCACCCATATGTAGGTGGGACTCTTCAGAGTGCCAGGAGCCTTTACGAATCGGTATTTTACCATCAAAAACAATTTCACCGATTCTGTAAATGTAGATTTACCTACATGTGGCCTTGGATTTAGGCCCCTACATACCGATTCGCCATTTACCGGTCGGAAACAGCCGAAATCGTCCGTAACCGGTCGGTAAATAGCCTGAAACGACCACCTACATCGAGCCCTAAGTGTGCATGCATTTGATTTCAAACAAAGTTTTAAAACCTTTTATGTAAAACAATTATACACCTACATTCATGGGGAACTGACTTAAAATGCCCTAATACACATCAAAACGTTTTTTTAAGATGCTTGCACCTTTTTTTCAATACCTTTTAACATGGCAATGTAACTCAAACAATCATAATGAAAATTTTACAGGCACACATAGGGGCATATTTACAAGGGCCTTGCAGCACGGGGAAAGTGACTTCAAATGACCAGACACACATGGGGACGTATTTACAAGGCCCTTGTACCCGGGGGAAGTGACTTGAAATTGCTAAGCACACATAGGAGGGTATTTACAATGCCCGTGCAACACTTATGCATCATTTTCTTTTAACATGGCTATGTAACTCAAACAATTAATCATTCCTATGGGCTTTGAAGCCCATAGGAATGATTAGGCATTACCATTTCGGTATTTACCGAATCGGTAATTAAAGAATTCACAAGGGTGCAGGGGGTATCACTTTGACACCCTCTGGCACCCTCAAAACAGGCACAGGTGCCATGTGGCAGGCATACCTGCCCTAAGGCCAGGTCTGCCTTTCACATGACATAGGTGTGCATGCACACATGTGCATGCACACCGGAATCGGTATTTTACCATGAAGTTGGATTTCATGCTAAAATACCGATTCGTTAAGGCCTTTGAGACTCAGAAGAGTCCCCCCTACATAGCAAATTTACAGAATCAGTAAAATTACCGATTCGGTATTTTACCGAACCAATAATTTTTCCGATTCTGTAAATGTAGATTTACCTACATGTGGCCTTGGATTTAGGCCCCTACATACAGATTGGCCATTTACCGGTCGGAAACGGCCGAAATCGGCCGTAACCGGTCGGTAAATGGCCTGAAACGACCACCTACATCGGGCCCTAAGTGTGCATGCATTTGATTTCAAAAAAAGTTTTTAAACCTTTTATGTAAAACAATAATACACCTACATTCATGGGAAACAGACTTAAAATGCCCTAATACACATGAAAACGTTTTTTTAAGGAACTTGCACCTTTTTTTCAATAACTTTTAACATGGCTATGTAACTCAAACAATCAAAATGAACATTTTCCAGGCACACATGGGGGCGTATTTACAAGGGCCTTGCACTACAAGGAAAGTGACTTCAAATGACCAGACACACATGGGGACGTATTTACAAGGCCCTTGAACCCGGGGGAAGTGACTTGAAATTGCTAACCACACATAGGAGAGTATCTACAATGCCCGTGCAACACTTATGCATCAATTTTTACATATACACCGTAACAATAACAACACAAATGCATCATATATCTGTTCCGCAAAAGCGACGCATTGCAGGAGTCACATCACAAGTACATAATTTCTCATAATTTTTTAAAGCATGCCTTTTCCCTAAAAACGATTTTCTGATCATAATTTGAAAACACAGCACAGCTCCTATGTACATACACACCTTGTCAGTACTAATACTTTACATTATCTACAATTACAATTGGTAAAAGAATCCAAAATCGCCTTTGAAAGCAGAATGCAAACACTTGACGCAAAACATCATTTTAAATACACAGCTGACTTTCTTATTTACGCACAAAAGCATACTAGTCTTTATCTAAAATATATAAACGATAACTCACCTTTACAAATTCTTTTTGAAATTCAAAACAGACTCAGAAACACACCAATTATTCTTTAGCAGAATTAAAGGTATGCACTCCAGAGGCTGGAACCAACAAAGGCACTGAAACGCTGATATTCATCACACATATCTCTCATGTCAGCCAATCAAAACTCTTCCCTCACTTTTTTCAAATCAACACCCTTCCCCCCTCGCCCTTTCTACCTCTTTTCCATAGCAACTACCGCCTGCCAGACCTGTCATGTTCACAAGTTCACACAACAATGTTTCAAATGAACTCTGAACTCTCAGTACACCTGCTAATCCACTGCAATCTTTCATAACAACATTTTTAAATAACCATTCAAAATACATCTTTCAAATAACACATCCATGCACCCTAACTTTCTGTTTTCAGCAATGGAAATACACCAATCACTGCTAATGAATCTTTTGCACTTAAACTCCACAGTTTTTTTCATTACAAACTTCACTATTTCAACTGCCATTTCATTCCCACACTTCATCTGACTGCAGCAAAAACTCCCCTAGCCATGTTTTCAGTCTGGATTCTTGGACATAGCTACATCCACTGGGCTCACAGGTATGCTGATAACAGAAATTTACACAACCTCAATTTACAAAATGTGGAAATCAAATGGATTGGTCGAAGAGGATTGAAATGTCACCAATTGATACCATTGGTGAAAACCTTTTTACATTTGCCAACCCCTGACCTCATAATAGTGCACTGTGGAGGAAACGATTTGGGCACTTTGACTGGGGTAGGTCTGGAAATGCTCCTAAAAGACACCTTTGAGCAATTGATGACACTTTTTCCTCAAACTGCCTTGGTATATTCCAATATATGCCAAAGACAAAAATGGAGGTGTTCCAATCAATTTTGTCCACAAATTGAAAAATCGAGGAAGTATGTAAATAAGTCTGTTTCAGCTTACATGAGGGACCATGGAATGGGCTGCATCTACAACAATAACTTGCGTTACTACATGCAAGATATCTACAGAGGAGATGGCGTGCATTTCTCAGATGAGGGGAACAGAGTTTTCATACTAAATTTAAGAATGTGTATTGGTTCCTACTTATAAATTTCTAGAACTTACACAGAACCCAAAAGCTCTTTTCAGAGCTACCTTAACTTAGTTTACTCTTTTGAAATTTCGAATGTACCTTTTTTCTCTTATTTTCACTTATATCCGCTTCCCGGTTCGCTACCCAGTTCGCGTACCGGCAGCTAACCACGCGAAAAAAATCAATTTTTTTTCTCGACCTATATGAGCCTCCTCAGCCACCCTCAGAAAACTTAGGGAGACAGGATACGTCTAAAGTACCCCAATCTACCCATTCTGAACATTATTTACCCTCCATCTTGTATCTCAATTCTACTGAAACACAAAATGGAGGACTCCCGTAACGCTGCAAGTTCGCGTACCGGGAAACGCACTGACAAGCACTCGCTCAAAAAAGGTGGGAAAGTAATTTACAGAAAAACCACTGGAGACACTTTCACCAATTAAACATTAGCTCATACTACATACCAATCCCTACCATTTTCACAAATTTCGTTGGAATACCATTTAGCCATTTAGCATGTAGAACTCTCTAAAATCCCTGAGGTAAATTACTTCACAAAACATATCGGAAGTGTTGGAAATGACAACCAATTAAAATATTACTTTCAATTTCTACTATTATATCATGACATTTCATTGGTTATGTACCTGAATATATATAAACAAAGAGAGAGAAACACACCCATTTTGACTACTACTTTGTGAAGTGCATAACAACTAAAAATCAACTGATAACGTCAAGTTATATTTAAAAGGTAAGATATTATTTTTAAAACTGAAGTATGTTCTGTACTGAAAGCTAATTAGAAAAACATTTATTTTCTGACAGTTATATTCTATCACTCTGTAATACTTATAGAATAAAATAGACTTCTCTGTTTTAGTTATGGCAGGGCCAGTCCAAGGATTTGCGAGGCCCTGGGCTAAAAGGGAACGTGCGCGAGGCCCCCTCCAATTTACATAAGTGGCCCCTTGCAAGGAGAACATTCACAGACATTGTGGGGGCCCCATTGTCCAGCATTTTGATGCCCCCACAGTTTTAACTTTTACTCCACACGCATTTCTCACACCTCCATATGTGTGAGAATTGATTGTGGTCTAAAAGTTAAAACTGTGGGTGCGCCAAAATGCTGGACAATGGGCCCCCCACAGTGTCTGTGAATGGTCTCCTTGCAATTGAGGGAGCGTCTCCTTCTCCCTCCCCTATACCTCCTGACACCATCCATGAGAGGCCCAAGGAGGGGGCCCCCTCCAATAGACCTTAATTGCAGGCGACACCTTTCTTTGTGGTAGATCTCCAGGAAAACAAAAGGACACATTACCAGTGCGTGGCCCCATGCTGGTGGGCTGAGTGCGAGGTCCTGAACGGCAGCCCACGCTGCCCATGCCTAGTGACGGCCCTGAGTTAAGGATAGAGTTAGACTTCTCTAGTATAATTCAGAATTGACTAAGAGTTTATTTGATAATTTTCTTCATATTTCTACTTTCAATTTGATACCATACACTGCCCAAAGAAAAAAACACTGTTTAAATAACCAAACTGCCTGTCTGTACTGAAACCCAACAGTGCCCTATCTGTACTGATATATTTTTTAAAAATTCATTTTTCAGAATTCAAAATGGAAGGACAAGAAAATAACTTGAAAATTGAAACAGAAACACAAAAGGAGACGGAAGTTCACCAGGATTTCTACGACGATACAATAAACAATGAACTTGTGCAATGTGTGGATGCAGTAGATTTTCTACTGGAAAATTAAGAATTTCTTTTAAATTTTGAGAAACAATCTGAATAATACATTTTTATTTCTTAATTCAAAAATTGTTTGACACATTATTTATTTTTATATGTATATTGTAAACTAGTAGCAAATTGATTATAACGTGAAGTCAGACTTTAAATATACTGTGCAACTTTTTGGTGTTACATACTAACTTTGTTCATAGTTACTTCCTTTCTCCCACTATATAATCTCCAATGTGTATTTAACATCTCTTTATCATCTCCTGCCTCCATGTTGTTTCGGCTTTCCAGACAGACTATGGTATGAATTCCATATACCACAATAACTTCTTTAACCCCTTCCATGCTAATGACAAGGTCAGCTCGTCATGGGTGTTACCTGCGCTGCGCTCATGACGAGCTGACCTTGTCATGAACAATGGGAAAAAATGAGTGCCAGCGCCCAGCGGGAAAACCCTTAGCAGCCAAGGTGTTAACAACAGGCAAGATATCTACAAAGGAGACGGCGTTTATTAATTTATAGACTCTGCATTGGTACCTACATGTTGCTACGTAAATAAAAAAAAATAAAAAAAAACAACAAAACGAACAATTGATAAACATACAATAGGTTAAAATTCAATCATTCTTGTTTCCTTATAGTACGCTCCCCAGACCGTTTTTTGCACGGCGGGGCCCTTTTAAAGCCTCCACATCAAACCTAGGGGGTCAAGGAGGATCTACTATGCCCCCTTATGGGCATTTGCCCCTTCTTTCTGGCCTCCTCTTGTCTCTCGATCCTACCGAGAGACAAGATGGCGGCCGCTACGGACTGTTTAGAATGTTGACAGACACCGGAGAGCCAATCAGCTTCGCGTCGCAAAGCTCCGTTACGCGAAAAGTACGCGAACTGGTGAGCTATCCGGTATGCTGTCACAGATATATCTGTTTTTTAAAAGTTAATTTCTCAAAATCCACTGGAGCACATACATTGAGACCCAGCAAAGGCACATTGGGCTAACAGTCCCTACAATTTTGCCAAGTTTCGTGCAAATCCATTCAGCTGTTCGAGCTAAAAGTGAGGCCAGACGCCCTATGGAAAAATGAATGGGAAAAACGCGTTTTGGAACCCCCCTTTTTTCTTGGCCCCCCCCTTGACGAAACCCCCCCAAATTTTCAGGGGCTGCTCAGAAACAAAATGTGCCATTTTCCTGAAAATTTCAGCCGATTCCGTCCACAAACGCCAAAGTTATTAGACATAGAATTTTCAAAAGTTCCATAGAGAAAAAATCCTAACTATATATACCTACTGGCGACCGCCAGTAGGTAATATATATATATATATATATATATATTCAAAAGGTTGCAGGGTTGTTATTGTTAGGGTGATATTTCACTCATGCAAAACCACAGAGAAATTCAGCAGTTATACTTAGCTGGGCTCAATATAACTTGCACCCCTGTAATGCAGTGCTTATGACTCATATTGCATCACTGATTACATCATACTGTGAGTGTTTCTAAAATTTTTATCAATTTTAAATATATATACATTTAGATGTAGTGATGAATCAGTGGGTGTATGAGTGCCTGTATGGATGATTTAGTGGATGCGTGGCTGACTGTATAAGTGAGTGACTATATGTGTTTAAGTGAATGTATTGGTGAGCGACTAATTTGTGTGAATGTCTGTATCAGTCTGTCAGTTGGAGAGTAAGTGGCTTCATGGGTTAGTGAGTAGGTACATGAGTGGCTGTATGGGTTATTGATTGGTTTTCAGAGTACCTGTATGGATGTATGGGTGTCTGTGTGGGTGGGTGAAGGTTGTGTGACTCCCTGCATGGATGAGTGAGTGGGTAAATCAGTGGCTATATGGGTTTTCAAGTATGGCTGAAAGAAGCTGTCTGGATGAGAGATGGTATATATGGCTGTGTCCGTGAGTGAATGGATGTATCAGTGGTATATGGGTGAGTAACAGCATATGTGAAAGGCAGTATAGGTGAGTGTTGGAGTATATACATGACTGTATATGTGAATGAGTGATTGCGAGAGTGGCTGTATGTGTGAGTGTGTGCTGGTGTCATTGACTGTATAGGTGAGTAAGTATGTCTTAGTATCTGTATAAACAAGTGAGTTATGTGTATAACTGCATAGTTGAGTAAGTGGCTGTGTGATTGACTCTATGGGCGACTGAGAGTGTGGGAGTGCCTGTGTGGCTGTAAGAGTAGATATCTCAGTGGCTTTATTAGTAAGTGAGTTGGTGTACTAGTGTCTGTGTGGGTGACTGGGTGGATGTGTGTGTAGAGATATGTGTAGAGATATGAATCAGAGAGTGGGTATGTAAGTACTGGTATGGATGTGTCAATGGTTTCAAGAATGGTAGTGTGAGAAGCTGACCTGGTATATGATGTCTGCTAATGTAAGTAGGCACCTTGTACCAGTCCAGACAACCCTTATGGTGATTTAAGAGGTCTTAGACATCCTTAAAGTGCTCTCTAAGTGATAGCTGTGGGGAGCAGCCTTCGGGCTTAGTCCAGAAGGAGTGTAAAGCAGCTTGTTCGACCAAAATGCAATCTTATAGTGTCAATGAAGTAAAAAGAGCCACACTAAGTATTTTTAAAAAATATGTATGCTTTATATAATACTCTCTAGTATGTTCTAATATCTCCAACTTGGAGATAAACACAATGCACATACAGTAAATAGCATGAAATACACAGCGGCCCTGGGGGGCACCAAACGATATACTAAGAAAGTGGTATGTTTATATAAATATCTTTATTAGATTTAATTTGACGATCATAAAAGAACATCAATCTACAATGCATTGATCTATACGTCCTAATGAAGTAGTGGGGGAGGGTGGAGAAAGCAAATTCCACATCAGGTGTATGTAAAAGAATAGATTATTCAGTACATTACGTTCTGCCCCTTCCCATCTTCCATCATTCCTAGTAACATCCCCATTACCATTCCTTGTGTGGGAAACTATAGGCCTAGCTATAGCATTCAGTTTGCAATCATGCTTACATTTTGAGTTTGCTAAAGTCCCTAGTGCTTATACTTCAAAAACACCAATAGTAAAATCATGATAAAATTGGGATATATACTATAAATCACACTTGATGTTTTTGATCGCAACTGAAGTGTACATTACAATTATAATTACCCTTCTATTACAAATAAAATAAAATATCAATTCATCATAAAAACAATAGCAGCATATTAAGTTCAAATTCAAATGTCACATACTGGGTCATACAGATTTTGAGCAGAAATTCATTTTTGCCATTCTGTATGAACAAGGCGAGAAAGTGGGAACCCATAATACTCTAATCTCTACTCAATACCATTCTGTCCCATGAACGTTGCTCATCATCCACAAATGTAGTTCTTCCCACGGTTAATATACTCACTGCCCTAATCCTGCTTGTTGGGTATTCTTTACTACTTTGCTTTGTGTTGTCCATGCATGGAGTAGATAGCTAGACAACCCAAACACTAGATATTCTGTGCTGTCACTTTTCAGGATTCTGACAATATCAGAATTCTACAAATTGGAATTAGCCAAGTTCTTCTTGGTTGTTTATAAATTGGGCAGAAAAAGTGGAAATGAATTTCTGATTCAGGAACCTTTATATCCTGGGCAACTGGATGGGATATCAACACCATTCCAGCTACTAACAAAACTGTTGAGTGGCAGGATGCAATACCTGAGTTTTAGACAAAGAGATCAAGCAAGTCGTGGCTCTATTCGGTTCAGAAAATCCTCTTGCTGTATAGTGTCTTTAAAATTAAGAAATCGAGGGGCATATTATCAAGGGGGTTTATCTCCGCTTTTTTGGCTTTAAAAGCCAAGAAAGCGGAGATAAAATTATCTCCCTATTACCTAGCTGACGCCAACACCAGTTAGCGACAGCGAGTAGGAGATAGCAACCATCTTGGGCCCCACTTTGCATGTCAGTGATATTTATCACTAATGATATGCAAAGTGGGCGTGCCAAGATGTTAGAGACTGAAAACAGTCACTAACATCGCTATTTCCTATTACCAACTTTTGGAGATATACGCGCTAAGCGCGAATATCTCCAAAAGCTAACACCTGCCCTGAGCAGTTCTTAGCCATGTTATCCAATGGGAGGTGGATTACATGGCTAAGAGCATTAGCTCGTAATGCATGAATATCGCTGACTTTTCAGTGATATTCATGCATTGCGGCAATTTTTACCGCATTTGTGATAAACCTTGGTAATACCAAGGTTTATTTGCGGTAAAAATCGACGCAGCTCAGCGGTATATTTTTGTCTCTAACCAAGCAATAGCGATAATTATCGCTATTGCTTGGTAATATGCCCCCTAGTTGTTAATTCTCCTAAGCTGTTCCCATTTAACCAACTGTCCTCAACTTGACTCCAGTATTTCTTTTTGAGGATGTTTACCACATTTTTGGGATAATCCCAGGGGATTGCCACAGGTCACTCATTCCAAGTTTACCCAGCCATTGCTTAATGTGGTAAAACCATTGGATACAGCCCTTGGTTTCCAACAATAATATTTCTTGCACTGATTATTTCATTGGGAGTGGTGACTCATTTGTCCATATATGCATTTAGAAGGTTAGGGGCAGTAGGGCAATTACGTGAGCAACACTCTTCATGTCCAAATCTAGGTTCATTGGGATTAGTGGGGTATTTTGGGGAAGCTCCAGTGCAGATCTGATTAAATTATTTTCAGTTTTTTCAACAGTTGCTACATTAGTGTGTCCCCAAAATTCCGCACCATAGAGGGTGGCTCCTAGCCCCTTTGCTTGACATATCTGAATCACAGGGGCCAGAGGACTATAAATAGACTTTCTTATTTTTTTAATTAGAGCCACCCCCAAGTGCTACAGAGAAAATTGGCCTTTCAATAATTGTGATGGAATATTTCTCCTTTTTACGCATGCTGTCACCCTACAGGCAACTACAATGCAGTTGTTACAACAACCACGTTCTAACAACAAATACCATTAATCCGCAAGTCGGAACATCACCTTGCAGATGGGGGCGCTGGATGTTGGAATAGTATAATTTACTATTCCAACTCCAGTCTGTATGGACAGTAGGGAATGTGCTAGATTTTAACCCCTTGCATGCGTCGGACGGCCATTACAGTGGGCGTGTGCGGAGGATGGCTGGGGGCTGTCTGAACAACACCCACTCTTTATTTCCCCAGCACCATGGCAAAATTTGCACCACTGTCAAGGGGTTAAATCCAACACCTTTTCCCCCCTTCGCAAGTCGTTTCGACTTGCAGGTTAATGGTATGCGTTGTTACAACCCAGTCATTGTCACAACCTCGTTGTAATTGCATGCAGGGTGATGGATTAGTTGTGAGGGCTGTTTACCATTGTGATGATCATGAGAGTGTATTTGAGAGCCTAAGCCCTAAATAATCAAATTGTTTACCTTTTCTAACACAGTTGAGCAAAATTTCATTGCATGATTAAAAACCATGATTTTTGGTTTTGAGTATTCATTTTTAATCTGTGGTCTAAACAAGCCCTCCCATATTTGTCCACTAGATTTGGAGCCCCATTGATGTATGCAAAATGAGTAGGGTATCATCTACAAAACGTAGGGCAAGCACCTCTTGTCCAGCAAGCTTCGGAAGGTCACCCCTACAGCCTGTTAGCGTTATAATCAAATCATTAATATAAAGCATAAAAAGAGTTGCCGCAAGAACGCACCCTTGCTTCAATCTGCGACTCACCCCTATCCCATTTGTGAGCCCACCTCCCTCGACCCCATCCAAATTTGGCATAATTATTGGTATGCAATCTCATAATGATTTGTAAGAGATTTTTTGGGATCCCCAATTGATTCAAAACTACCCATAGTTTCCCGTGCAGCACTAGATCGAAAGAGGCACAGAGATCCACAAATACCACTGTTAGACTTGGCATTTTTTTGTCTTGTTTCCACTGACTTTGATTTATATGTCAGCCCCAAGTAAAGTGCACTGCGTGTGCCAAGGCCTATAACTCAAATGCTTTTGGTGAGCGGCAGCACTGGATTGTGCCACCCACGCAAACAGCCGATAAAGTGCAACTCTGACCTGACATTGCAGAGCCTGTGCACAGCCCGGGGCTGCCATGTTTACTTGGCAAGTGCACACACTTGCAAGTCCCTAAACCTTCCCATTTCTACAGGTGAGTCACCCCTAAGGTAAGCCCAAGGAACCCCCATGGGCAGGGTGCATTGTACTTTTAGAAAGTAGGTATTTTCTGACCTAACCATCCAGCCTGCCTCTGCTATCTTGTGTATTAGCTGTCTGGTTTGTGAGTGACAGGGGCTGGGGAAGACTCCAGGAGACAGGGTGATTCAGTGCAGGGCTGAATAGACACATCTACACATAGATGGGCGGAAGGAATAGGTCTGCATAGGGCTGGGCTTGTCTTCCACAATTCTGGCTCCCCCTCCTGTGGTGCGTCTGAGGACCTTGGCCTACACTGACAAAGGGAGAAGGTGCACACTGGCAGAATGCACCCCAAACTGGTTTAAACTAGGTCCAGGCCCCTCTACCTTCAGAGGGCAAAGGAATTGCTGGTATAAATATTGGGGCCCAGACCCCATGACTTTAGAACTCACTGGAATTAAGGAACCTGCCAGGAAGAAGAGCTGCCAGGAGGAGTACTGCCCCTTTGCTGTGTTGTTGCTTTGTTGGGTTGGCCTGTAGCTGCTGCTTCTGCCCTGGGCAGTGAAAGTACTTGACTGAACTTTCTCTACTTGTGCTTAGTATCTCAAAGGGCCTGAAAGTGAGCTGGCCTCCTTTTAAGAAGTCTCAGGGACTGCAAAGATTTCACCACCCTTAGGGTACCGCTCCCCGAACTGCTTTTTCAGTTGCCACAGAGAAGAGGGAACTGCGACTAACTGTCCTCCATCTCCACACTGGCCTTGTGCCTGAAGACACCGCAGGCCGCACAGTCTCGCCATGCACCATACGCCTTTGTCTCATTGGCGCCGTTTGCACGATTGTCACCAAACCGCTGCCTGCACTGCATCGAGAGGACACTGCACCCTGCACCGCTTCCACTTTCCACCATAACCGGCGACGGACGCCACAACCGGCTCTGTCACCTGCACTGCAACCTGCCAGCACTACATCGAGGACCGTCTTGCCCTGCACTGCAAGCCTTGTTCTTACCGATGTTGTCTGGTCGATCGTCACCAAGCCGCTGCTCGCACAGCATCAAAAGGACACCGCACCATGCACCGCTTCCAGTGTGCATCGCAACTGCAACGGATGCCAAGACCGACTCGCACCTCCATGTGAGCCGCACTAAGAAAGGTACTGTTAACAAGTCTGTTCACACTGTGGCTGGTTCAAACCGACACGGTCAGCTGGAACTGCACAATTGTGTTATTTTCAGCATCGTGGTAGGCTCGGACCAAGTTACTGACTTGTACAAATTGTGTTTTCAATGCATTTTTGCAATTTAAAGACATCTTGTGAGTACTATATTGTGGATTTTTTAAATCATATTTGGTCTTGTTTTAAGTATATAAAAATATGGGATATTTTTTCTAAACTGGTGTGGTGTCCTTTTGTATGTTTACACTGTATTACTGTTGGTTATGTGCAAATGCTTTACACACCGCCTCTAAGATGACTGCTCGTGCCAGGCTACCAAGGGGGTGAGCAGGGGTTATTTTAGGAGTGCAACTCCCTTATCCTGACTAGAGTGGTGGTTTCTGCCTGGCTTTGGTGCAAACCTTAGCCAATCAGAAATCCCATTTCTAACATTGGTGGCAGCAGTGGGATAGGACTTGTGTTTGCACTTGACTTACAGTGATTGGTGTGTACTACTACCATATCGCAGACCAATATGTACCACATGCTGTTCTTTTTTCTTTTAAGCCTATTTTTGATCTTGCCAGTTTGAACTTGCTACTTCAACATCCCTGAATCTAGAGCATCAGCAATTGCATCAATGGAAATTGCCTTTGAGGAGGATCGGTTGGAATCCTACATCGTAAAGGAGTTGAAAACCATTTGCAAAAACCTTAAAGTCCAGGTCAGAGGCCTCACCAGGAAGGAGGAGCTACAAAAGGCACTGAGGGCCTGGGTAGCAGCCAGAGATGCCAGTGGGCAATGTGGTGATCTTGGTGGAGGAGCCTGTTTCTAGGGTGGATGTGCTTTTGGGAGGGGGGGGGACCCTCCAGGCAAGGCACTAGTAGCTTGTCCCCAGAAGAGCTGGAGGACCGACATGAAGCAAGGAGGTTTGAGCTGGTGAAACTCAGAATAGCAAGTGAGAGGAAAGACAAAAGAATAGCCATGGAGGAAAGGAAGATGATATTGGCTCATGAGAACATTTTCAAGGAGCTGGAGCTAAAGAGTAGAACCGGCTCAGATGGTGGTAGCAACTCTTCACCACACACAGACAGGATTGTACACATCCCCAAGAATGTAGGTAAAGAGTACAAAAAGGGGTATGACATACAAAGGGGGTTACAAGGGTACGAGTCTTCTATTCATATGAAAGGGGTCCCTGAAAGGAACTGGGGGGTAGGGTTGTGGTCTCTCTTTCCAGAAGAAACTAGGGATACTCTGATAGCTTTGAGTATGGGGCAGGACCTCACCTATGCTGACATGAAAGACGCTCTCCTCACTAGGTATGTACTCACTCCTGAAAAGTACAGGGATCAGTTTAGGTCCATGAAAAAGTCTGAGGCCAACACTTGGTTGGAATGTGTAGATATGCTTTGTAGGTCGCTGGATGGCTGGGTGAAGGGCAGTCATGTAACAGATTTTCAGGACCTTTACAATTTGATTGCATGGGAGCACTTGTCTAGTCTATGTTTTGCAGATCTGCGCCAGCACCTAATTGATAGTAAGCTGACTGACCTCAGGGATCAATTTCATATCTAAGTATATGACATCCCTGTGGAAAGAGTGTTGTGTTACCTATAAATTCACCACTCCTTACCACGCCCAAGAAAATGGTCTGGTGGAGAGATTCAACCAAACCTGAAAAGGCATGATCAAGGGTCTAAGAGAAACTATGAAGCATACGTGGGACGTCCTCTTGCCATGCCTTCTCTTTGCATACAGGGAGGTACCTTAGAAGTCTTGTGGGCAGAGCCCCTTTGAGCTCCTGTATGGCCACCCTGTCAGAGGACCTCTGAGTTTGGTAAAGGAAGGCTGGGAGGCAGCTCCCAGGAAAACTCCCCAGGATGTGTTCAGTTACATGCTGGCCTTCAGAAACCAAATTGCCTGCTTCAGGAAACTCGCTCAGGTAAACCTAGAAGCAAGCCAATAAGAAATGAAGAGGTGGTATGACCAGAATGCCACTCTGGTCGAATTTAAGCCAGAGCAAAAAGTGTGGGTCATGGCCCCAGTGGAACCTTGTGCCTTGCACAACAAGTGGACTGGGCCATATGAGGTGGGAGAGTGCAAAGGTAATGTCACCTACCTGGTGGATTTACAGACTCCAAGGAACCCTTTGAGGGTCCTTCACGTGAACCGCCTCAAGCCCCACTTCGAGAGGTCTGAAGTGAGTATGCTCTTGGTGACAGATGATGGGGTGGAAGAGGAGAGTGAGCCTCTCCCTGACCTCCTTTCTACCAAGGAGCATGATGGGTCAGTGGAGGGTGTGATCCTCTGCCCTACACTGACTCAAGAGCAGCAGGGGGACTGTCGCCAGCTGTTGGGACAGTTCGCCCCTCTGTTCTCTTTGACCCCCAGTGTTACTCACTGGTGTACCCATGACATTGACACAGGTGACAGCCCTCCTGTAAAGCACAAAATTTAAAGGTTGACTGACCGGGTCAGGGCCAGCATCAAGGAGGAGGTCTATAGGATGTTGACGTTAGGGGTGATTGAACCCTCCAACAGTCCTTGAGCCAGCCCAGTGGTCTTGGTCCCAAAGGCTGCTGCATTGGGTGCCATGCCAGAACTCCGATTCTGTGTAGACTACCGTGAGCTCAATGCCATCACATGACTGATGCGCACCCCATCCCCAGAGCTGTTTAGCTCATTCATCGGTTGGGAGCTGCCCTGTTCCTTAGCATGTTTGATCTAACGTCGGGGTACTGGCAAATTGCACTTACTGATGGGGCCAAGGGGAGGTCAGCATTCTCGACTCCAGAAGGTCATTACCAGTTCTGGGTGATGCCCTTTGGGTTGAAGAATGCCCCTGCCACCTTTCAGAGGTTGGTCAATCAGGGGTTGGCTGGACTGGAGGATTTCTGTGCCGCCGACCTTGATGACATTGCTGTGCTCAGTTTCAGCTGGGAAGAACATTTCTAGTTATATGACAACAGGATACCGACATAACTTGAAGGAAATAAGAACGCCCTGAAGAAGTTCCGTTGTACAGAACGTGACGTTTCGGCTGGCTGTGGTACATAAACTTAAGGAAAATAAAAGCATTTGAATATACACCAAGATTCAGCGCTTGAAGTGAGAACTGACTTAATAAATGTATCTTAGTGAATACATATATTAGCGAGTAATGTTTAAATATTTAAATATCTGTATCTGTGTCTCACTTTGTGTATAAGTGGCTGCATGGGTTGGTGAGTAGCTACATGAGTGTGTATATGGGTTATTAGTTGTTTTTTTGAGTATCAGTATCAGTGTCTGTATTGTTCAGTGGGGGATATTACTTAGAGCACAGATGCATGAATGAGTGACTCACTATTTGTATGTATTTTGAAGACAGCATGTGTGCAAGACTGTATGGGTGAATGATTGTGTGTATGGGTGGGTTAGTGAGTATGTGTTTTTATAATTGATTGTTTAAGAGAGTAAATATGTTTCCGTTTCTGTAGAAGTATCTGTAGTGGTGTGCATATAGCAGTATAATCAAGTAAATAGTTTTTTGATAGTTTATTTGCATCTGTGAATTTGTGTGTGAGTAACTATATGGATGAGTATTAGTGTGTAACAGGATGTATAGGTGTATGAGTACATATGATGAGTAAGTACATGCATGAGTGACTATATAGAACTGTTGGTGAATAAGTGGATGTGTATGTAGATGTTGGAATTACCTAATAAGTTGTTGTAATTGGTATTGGTTTCTCCTTTTTTAAGAAAATGTTAGTTTCTATTTTTGAATGTGTGTCAAAGGTTATTTTATGCTGAGTCAAGTCAAGTCAAGTCAAGTCAAAAGATTTATATAGCGCTCTAGATACCCGGAGGGTCTCAAGGCGCTTGAAGAAGGGTGGGGAATTACTTGTCGAATATCCAAGTTTTAAGTTGCTTTCTGAATGCTAGGTGGTTCTGAGTGAGACGAAGGTGAGTGGGGAGTGAGTTCCAGGTTTTAGCTGCGAGGTAGGAGAAGGATCTACCTCCCATGGTGGTTTTGTTGATGCGAGGTACGGTAGCAAGGGCTTGGTTGGAGGATCGTAGCTGGCGGGAGGGGGTGTAGAAGGAAAGTCGTGTGTTGAGGCATTCGGGTCCAAGTTCGTAAAGTGCTTTGTGTGCGTGGGTTAGGAGGCGGAAAGTAATCCTTTTATTGACGGGGAGCCAGTGGAGGTTTTTCAGGTGACTAGAGATGTGGTCTTTACGCGGGATGTCTAGTATGAGTCTGGCTGATGCGTTCTGGATGCGTTGGAGTTTTTTCTGGAGTTTTGCGGTGATACCGGCGTATAGGGTGTTTCCGTAGTCCAGGCGGCTTGTAACCAGTGCATGTGTGACCGTTTTTCTGGTTTCGGTGGGGATCCAGCGAAATGTTTTTTTGAGCATGCGAAGAATGCCACTTTGTCACAAGGATGTTGTCATCAGTGATGTCATTTGAGATGTCATCAGTGATGTCATGAGTGATGTCACTGACCATGTCATGAGTGATGTAATATGTGGCGTCATCAGCAGTGTATTGCACGCGCAAGTTATAGTGAGTCCAACTAACTATAACGAGGGAATTTCAATGGTTTTATGCGAGTAAAATTTCCACCTAACTATAACTGGTGTGAAACCTATGGTTTTTTCAGTGAATATATATATATATATATATATATATATATATATATATATTCACAGAAAAAACCATAGGTTATAGTGGATATATAGTTAGGAATTTGCATTTACAAAACCTTGAAAATTCAATGAAAAAACCATTGGTTTTAGGCCATATATAGTTAGGGATTTGCATTTACAAAACCTTATTTTACTCGCATAAAACCATTGAAATTCCATATATAGTTATAAGCGCTAACTATATATTGCGCACCCGCAATCCACTGCTGATGATGTCACATATTACATCATTCATGACATGGTTAGTGACATCACTGATGACATCACTGATGACATCTCAAATGACATCACTGATGACATCACTGATGACAACATCCAGTGACTGTTTGTTTCTGTAAAGTAAACAAATGTCTTACATATTGAAGAATGAGTGGATGTATAAGTGTCTGGATGAAGGATTTAGTAGGTGCATGACTGACTGTATGAGTGAGTGATTAAATGTGTCTCACTGAGTGCATGGGTTAGTGACTAAACTGTCTTAATTTGTGCATCATTATGTCTGTTGTTCTGTAAACTGCTGCATGTGTTGATCAGGAGCTATATGAGTAACTATATGGGTTATTGATTGGTTGCCCAAGTATTTGTATGGGAGACTGAGTGTGTGTGTGGGTGGCTGGGAGGTGTATGACTCTGTGCATAGATGTGTGAGCAGTTGATTCACTAGATGTATGGGTTCAAAAGTGCATGTGGAAACAGCTGTATGGGCGGTTGACTGTGTGCATGAGTGTATTGGTGAGTGAATGGATATCTCAGTGCTACATGTCAAAGTAAGTACATATGTAAAACACAGTACATGTGAGAGTTGACATATATAAATAACTGTGCATAAGAGCCAGTGAATGTGTGAGTGGCTGTATGGATCATTGTGAACTTGTATCAGGGATTGTATAAGAGAGTAAATATGTGTTAGTATATGTTTGAATAAGTAAAGTTTGTATAACTGTATATTTGAGGAAATGGAGGTGTGATTGATTCTTTGCATGACTGACTAGGTGTGTGAGTAACTCCATGGATGAGTAACAGTCTATGAGTGTCTGTTTACACTGATTGTATCTAAGGTTATATTAGAGTCTGAAGAGGTTCATCGTATTATCACATGAATGATATCATCAGTGATGTTATCAGTCATGTCAAATGAGATGTTTTCAGTGATGTCATCAGTGATGTCATTTGAGATGTCATCAGTGATGTCATCAGTGATGTCACTAACCATGTCATGAATGATGTAATATGTGACATCATCAGCAGTGGATTGCGGGTGCGCAATATATAGTTAGCGCTTATAACTATATATGGAATTTCAATGGTTTTATGCGAGTAAAATAAGGTTTTGTAAATGCAAATCCCTAACTATATATGGCCTAAAACCAATGGTTTTTTCATTGAATTTTCAAGGTTTTGTAAATGCAAATTCCTAACTATATATCCACTATAACCTATGGTTTTTTCTGTGAATTTCATTGGTTTTTTAATAGCAAATATGAAAAGCTTAAAAATGTCAAGTACGTGATAAATAAAAACATTTTCGTATTTATGCACGCTGATGTGCTTTGAACGCTGCACCCCCCCCCTCCCCTCTTTTGTCATAGTAGTACTCTCTCTTTGCAGATACTGAAGGGTAGTTAACGCAGGCCTTTACCCCCGTTGTAATCCGTCGTACCTGCTTGTCTCTCCATTTGATTGATTGTTATCCAAGCATTTACTGTTTTAGAATTGGTTCTCTTTGGATCATTCTCTATTTACAAACAAGCACAAAGTCGCAATACTCTGTTTAGTCTTTGCAGATAGTGAAAAATCGTGTAAAAAAAATAAAAGTAATCGAGCAAAATCAGTAGGCCACTAATTGGATCTCTTTTTGACCTCGCTAAAATAGAAATATTAGGAACAACCCTTCATGAGAAATACGAAAATAGTGAGATGAACTGAGCTCCACACCATGAGGGCTGCAAGACAGCTCGGCTCCATCACCCATCCCGCACAAAATAACGACAAACCGTATGCAAATATGAAAAATATAGACAACACACCAGCAAAGAAACAGGGTAAAACATTTTATTAAAAAACTATTTACATAACGTTGGTTTATAAGATGATGTCAGTAGTGGACCGATGTGTGAATAAATCGAAAGCAGCACAAGGCTCCAAGATCCGGATGGCAAGCTCCTGGATGTTGGGTGCCATAGTTTAGAGTTCTGAATTTGAGCCTTTTTGAATGTCTGTGCTTAGTTGAATCAAATTTGCGGCTTGACACAAAGCTGACTCAAGCGTTGCTACTGATGCTATGCAGACCAAAACTGGTTTTCAGTTTGTACATTTTTCTAGATTTTTAATCCAAGTTTGGTTGACTTTGTAGAACGATGGCTTCAAATTTTCAACATACTGTGTGGTGGCGCTGACTGGGAGGGGGCGCTTTGCTCCTGCCCCCTCCCCAAGTAAGATTTTCATACGTGAAAGTACGTTAATGGTTTTGGTCCCTGAGATGCTTCGATGTCACTGCCATTCTCAAATAGCATAAGTTCTGGATGTTGGGTGCCATAGTTAAGAGTTCTGAGCAGCGCTTGTAACACTGTCTGAAGCTTATTTCCACCTACTGCAGCTTCACTATTCTCAAAGTAAGTGAGTGTCGTTTGTGGACCTGACTGCATTAGAAAACAATGTGATATGTTACCTTCCTAAACAGCTTGACGGAGGCCCCTGAGGGGCGGTGTGATGGCCATGGACTCGGAGAAGACGCTTGGCTCCGACACCCTCCCCAAGTCTTATAGCACTGGTGTAGCCTGAGATCGCCCCCGACATAGGCGGCCGGCTCCCGGGATCCGGCGGAACTTTTTGCCTTTTGATGACTCTTCAATTCTGAACCTTGTCCCATCCAGCTGAGTTGCGCCCACTCTTGCGGCTACAGCGTCTTGCCCACCATCCAGCTGAATTGCGCCCACTCTTGCGGTGCAGCGATAGGCGACTGCCACAGGACTCTCAAAATGGCGGCCGGCTCTTCGGTTTTGGGCCTGGTCCACTAAAATGGCCCTGGGACACCTTTGAACTCGGACGCTTCCCTGATAGGGCTTGGGTCCCATTCTCGAAAAGCGTCCCCTCAGCCGTGAAGATTCTACAAAAGTCTTGGGGGCCTCCGACTCCCGCAGGCTTCTGGTGGGGAGCGGCTGCCATGATTGCTCGTGGAATGGCCACGACGGAGCTACGAGATGGTAGTGATCTCATGCTGACGCCAGCTTTAGTCTGAAACATCCAGAAACACTGTAGACTACCAATTCGATCAGTTCCGGTAGCGCCCCAACATGACCCGGAAGAGAAGAACTTGCCCTCCCCTCTTTGACTGATGGTTCTTGTTGCCTGTCCCCTCTGTTGTCATTTAACAGAACTTTTTGGACTGCTGAAAGGAGTTGTGTTCCGAACGCTGGTTGGTGGAGACATTTTGACTATATTCTTGACCTACGTTGTCGCGTAATGCGTTATATGACACGCCGCGTTACCGCACCCGGAAGTGATCCGCGGCGCGGCGCGCAGCGCGCAACGTAAGCATAACAGGACATGTGACTTGTTAATAAAACTTTTCATTGGTTCATTTTACTTTTGTTAATTTAATGATGAAAAGCTTGGTCATATGACCTAAAAATTACGCTTTTTATTGTTTTCGAACAATATTTTTTTTTCAAACATATGTTATAATATTCCAGGCTAATGTACTTTCCCGGAAAATCTACAACTGTCTTGCAAGTAAAATATATTCCTTTTTCGAGAAAAAGGGCGTTTCTTCCTTCCATGACGGAGCCGTTGAGTAAAAGAGATTCGGCCTGCTATCTTAGTCGCCGATACGCCTGATTATCAGATTCTTATCGATCACTTTATATTGCAGACATGAAAAACACAACTACTATTAAGCATTTATCTTTACTGCGTTCCTACATATTATACCTTTTATCCGTCATGTAATTGGACTGCTTTATTTCACTTGCCTTTACTGATTCGAAAACAGTGACTAAAAGTAAAAACTTTACCAATGTAAATACTACTACCGTGTTTTGTTTTAAAAACCTTTATTGTGAAAATGTCAGTATACAAATACGGGCCTATAACCACGTGGGCCGGCCACGGAGCAAACTGAAATCGTATATGATGAGGAGACATTTACACTGTAGAAGAACGTAACGAGCGGGCCATTAGGTTGCAAGAACAAAGGTGTCTAACAGTTGCGGAATCGGTGGACGTACATTTTGTAATTAAAATACGACACGGCCACTTACAATAACATTTTCTAGATATACATTTGCGGGCAAGGAGTTACGAGTCCCATTTATACCGGCGCCATTTTGGGCGAGGCCGGGCAGGTCCAAGATATAGTCAAAATGTCTCCACCAACCATCGGCCAGACCAGAACCCCTTTCGTCCCTTTATGCTACAAGATGATGTCTTCCATTCAGAAAATATTGTTGGCAGCATTTTGAAAGGAAACAGAAACAGCCATTGTCCTAGTGAGTTTCACATTGTTACATTTAGGAAGAATGTTGAAGAGTAGTATGTGGAAAATCTGAAGCCATTTTTCTACAAACTCTCAATCAGACTTGGATGGAAAAAAAAATCCTGAAGAATGTACAAACTGAAAACCAATTTTTGTCTGTATAGCATCAACAGTAACGCTTGAGTCAGCTTTGTGTCAAGCCGCCATTTTCATTCAATCAATAGCGTCCCCCTGCACACATTCAGGGACCTGGTCGTGTCTTCAGATGAAACGGATTGTAGGAAAAGAAGCAGAAAGGAAAAGGCAAAAAGTTCCGCCGGACCTCGGGAGCCGGCCGCCTATGTCATGTGCCACCTTTAGCCACACCAGGGCAATAGTGAAGCTGCAGCAGGTGCAAATAAGCTTCAGACAGTCCTACAAGCACTGCTCAGAAATCTCAACTGAGGCACTCAACATCCAGGACTTGCCATTCGGATCTTGGCGCCTTGTGCTGGTTCCGACCTATTCACACATCAGTCCACTACTGACATCACCTCATAAGCCAACGGGGCACCCCACGCCGACTTTCGGCGCAGCATTGTAGGATGGCCACACCAGTGCGGCCACTTGCTGGACACCACCTCGGTGCCATCCGGATCTCGGCGCGTTCGAGTCACTGTGCCGGAAGAGTGACCGGAACTCAGCTGAACACGCCGTCTTTCGGCGCAGCATTGTAGGATGGCCACACCAGTACGGCAATTTGCTGGACACCACCTCGGTGCCATCCGGATCTCGGCACGTTCGAGTCACTGTACCGCAAGAGTGGCCGCAACTCAGCTGGACACGCCATCTTTCGGCGCAGCATTGTAGGATGGCCACACCAGTGCGGCAATTTGCTAGACACCACCTCGGTGCCATCCGGATCTCGGCGCGTTCGAATCACTGTACCGCAACAGTGACCGCAACTCAGCTGGACACGCCGTCTTTCGGCGCAGCATTGTAGGATGGCCACACCAGTGCGGCAATTTGCTGGACACCACCTCGGTGCCATCCGGATCTCGGCGCGTTGTGCTGCCTTCGGCCTATTCGCACATCGGTCCGCTACTGATGCCGCATAACAGGTCATGTGACTTGTTTATAAAACTTTTCATTGGTTCATTTTACTTTTGGTTTCCTAAAGATGGAAGGCTTGGTCATATGACCTAAAAATAACACTTTTCATTGGTTTAGAACATTTTTTTTTCCCAAACGATGAAAGCCCCACCTTGTTTCTGGATCATTCAGACTGAAGCTGGCGTCAGCATGAGAGCACCACCATCTCGTGGCTCCGTCGTGGTCATTCCGCGAGCAATCATGGCAGCCGCTCCCCACCGGAAGCCTGCGGGAGTCGGGGGCCCCCAAGACTTTTATACAATCTTCACGGCTGAGGGGACGCTTTTCGAGAATGGAGCCCAAGCCCTAGCAGGCAAGCGTCCGAGTTCCAAAGTGTCCCAGGGCCATTTCAGTGGACCAGGCCCAAAACCGAGGAGCCGTCCGCCATTTTAAGAGCCATGTGGCAGCCGCCTATCGCTGCACTGCAAGAGTGGGAGCAACTCAACAACATGGTGAGCGAGACGCTGTGGCCGCAAGAGCGAGCGCAACTCAGCTAGATGGCCGCCACCTGGGGAGGCCCGTTCACGCCGGCTCCCCCACGCCCCCCCCCGGGCCGCCGCACGCCAATTTTCGGAGCAGCATTGTAGGATACCAAAACCAGTGCGGCAGTTTACTGGACATCACCTGGGTGCCTGTCGTACATGTTGTGTCAGCCATGTGACACTGGACACAGACCGCTACTGACGAGGCCTCCCCCCGCACCACCCGGGACGCCCCACGCTGTTTTTCTGTGCTGCATTGTAGGATCCCTAAACCAGTGCGGCACCCAGGCGACATCACCTGGGTGCCGTCCAGAACTCTGCACATTGTGCTGCCTTGGGACTATTCGCACAACAGACCGCTACTGACGAGGCCTCCCCCCGCCCCACCCGGGACGCCCCACGCCAATTTTCGGAGCAGCATTGTAGGATCCCTAAACCAGTGCGGCACCCAGGCGACATCACCTGGGTGCCGTCCAGAACTCTGCACGTTGTGCTGCCTTGGGACTATTCGCACAAAAGACAGCTTCTAACCATTGTTGCTTTTTGTGTTGAAAAATGTTTAAATGTTTTTAGTTTTTGTTCCGTTCGTTATAGTTAATAAAGTTTTATAACCTTACTTTGTTGGAGTGTTATCTATTTTTTTAAAAACGGGTGAATGGGGCCTTGAATCGGGTTATTGTCATGTGTGGGCTTTGGAAGTGTGCTGCTGCAGGATCGGACATTTCAAACTCAAATGCACGTTCTTTTTCTTACCTTTCCGAAGCATGGAGCGCAATAGCAGACAGAGAAAGGGTGATGCACGTGTTGAACACTACCTGACCTGGCAAGTTGCTGGCAGTGCCCCCCCGCCCGCTCCTAAAAGAGGGCACACACACACCGCCGCCCCGAGTACTTCACAAATCTTTAAAAGACCATGCGCTTGTTCATGAGGCTTAAATGGTTTATCACCTCTTCTAGAACCCCTGCATCGACCCTCTGACGTTTCCTGGAAAAATTACCATGTAACACAATACCAAGCCCTGTAAGCTGAAACCCCCAAGGAATCGTGGGGCATATTATCAAGGGGGTTTATCTCCGCTTTTTTGGCTTTAAAAGCCATGAAAGCGGAGATAAAATTATCTCCCTATTACCAAGCTGTCGCTAACACCAGTTAGTGACAGCTAAAAGGAGATAGCGACCATCTTGAGCCCCGCTTTGCATGTCAGTGATACTTATCACTAATGACATGCAAAGTGGGCGTGCCAAGATGTTAGCGACTGGAAACAGTCGCTAACATCGCTATCTCCTATTACCAACTTTTGGAGATATTCGCGCTAAGCGCGAATATCTCCAAAATCTAACACCTGCCCTGAGCAGTTCTTATGCAAACACAACAGGTGATGGACCGAATGTGGATCAATGTCACACACTCACCCCAGTCCAAAGATCTGGGCCCAAATCCATCGTTTTTTTGCACTCCACACCACCCTGGGTTAGACAATGGCGATATGCAAATCAGCTCTGACCCTGTGCCCCATGGGAACAGTCCAGTCCGAACTACAAAAGCCATGTCCTTCCCAGAACGGAATCAAGCATCCGAGGACCGGACCGGTTTCGAGGTAACACCTCTCATCAGCCCGGCTAGCTTGACTCCAGTGGTGTGGAGTGCCTGGGACCCACGTCTGGGCATCCCCAGCGCACTTAGGGCGGAATATGCAAACACAACAGGTGATGGACCGAATGTGGATCAATGTCACACACTCACCCCAGTCCAAAGATCTGGGCCCAAATCCATCGTTTTTTTGCACTCCACACCACCCTGGGTTAGACAATGGCGATATGCAAATCAGCTCTGACCCTGTGCCCCATGGGAACAGTCCAGTCCGAACTACAAAAGCCATGTCCTTCCCAGAACGGAATCAAGCATCCGAGGACCGGACCGGTTTCGAGGTAACACCTCTCATCAGCCCGGCTAGCTTGACTCCAGTGGTGTGGAGTGCCTGGGACCCACGTCTGGGCATCCCCAGCGCACTTAGGGCGGAATATGCAAACACAACAGGTGATGGACCGAATGTGGATCAATGTCACACACTCACCCCAGTCCAAAGATCTGGGCCCAAATCCATCGTTTTTTTGCACTCCACACCACCCTGGGTTAGACAATGGCGATATGCAAATCAGCTCTGACCCTGTGCCCCATGGGAACAGTCCAGTCCGAACTACAAAAGCCATGTCCTTCCCAGAACGGAATCAAGCATCCGAGGACCGGACCGGTTTCGAGGTAACACCTCTCATCAGCCCGGCTAGCTTGACTCCAGTGGTGTGGAGTGCCTGGGACCCACGTCTGGGCATCCCCAGCGCACTTAGGGCGGAATATGCAAACACAACAGGTGATGGACCGAATGTGGATCAATGTCACACACTCACCCCAGTCCAAAGATCTGGGCCCAAATCCATCGTTTTTTTGCACTCCACACCACCCTGGGTTAGACAATGGCGATATGCAAATCAGCTCTGACCCTGTGCCCCATGGGAACAGTCCAGTCCGAACTACAAAAGCCATGTCCTTCCCAGAACGGAATCAAGCATCCGAGGACCGGACCGGTTTCGAGGTAACACCTCTCATCAGCCCGGCTAGCTTGACTCCAGTGGTGTGGAGTGCCTGGGACCCACGTCTGGGCATCCCCAGCGCACTTAGGGCGGAATATGCAAACACAACAGGTGATGGACCGAATGTGGATCAATGTCACACACTCACCCCAGTCCAAAGATCTGGGCCCAAATCCATCGTTTTTTTGCACTCCACACCACCCTGGGTTAGACAATGGCGATATGCAAATCAGCTCTGACCCTGTGCCCCATGGGAACAGTCCAGTCCGAACTACAAAAGCCATGTCCTTCCCAGAACGGAATCAAGCATCCGAGGACCGGACCGGTTTCGAGGTAACACCTCTCATCAGCCCGGCTAGCTTGACTCCAGTGGTGTGGAGTGCCTGGGACCCACGTCTGGGCATCCCCAGCGCACTTAGGGCGGAATATGCAAACACAACAGGTGATGGACCGAATGTGGATCAATGTCACACACTCACCCCAGTCCAAAGATCTGGGCCCAAATCCATCGTTTTTTTGCACTCCACACCACCCTGGGTTAGACAATGGCGATATGCAAATCAGCTCTGACCCTGTGCCCCATGGGAACAGTCCAGTCCGAACTACAAAAGCCATGTCCTTCCCAGAACGGAATCAAGCATCCGAGGACCGGACCGGTTTCGAGGTAACACCTCTCATCAGCCCGGCTAGCTTGACTCCAGTGGTGTGGAGTGCCTGGGACCCACGTCTGGGCATCCCCAGCGCACTTAGGGCGGAATATGCAAACACAACAGGTGATGGACCGAATGTGGATCAATGTCACACACTCACCCCAGTCCAAAGATCTGGGCCCAAATCCATCGTTTTTTTGCACTCCACACCACCCTGGGTTAGACAATGGCGATATGCAAATCAGCTCTGACCCTGTGCCCCATGGGAACAGTCCAGTCCGAACTACAAAAGCCATGTCCTTCCCAGAACGGAATCAAGCATCCGAGGACCGGACCGGTTTCGAGGTAACACCTCTCATCAGCCCGGCTAGCTTGACTCCAGTGGTGTGGAGTGCCTGGGACCCACGTCTGGGCATCCCCAGCGCACTTAGGGCGGAATATGCAAACACAACAGGTGATGGACCGAATGTGGATCAATGTCACACACTCACCCCAGTCCAAAGATCTGGGCCCAAATCCATCGTTTTTTTGCACTCCACACCACCCTGGGTTAGACAATGGCGATATGCAAATCAGCTCTGACCCTGTGCCCCATGGGAACAGTCCAGTCCGAACTACAAAAGCCATGTCCTTCCCAGAACGGAATCAAGCATCCGAGGACCGGACCGGTTTCGAGGTAACACCTCTCATCAGCCCGGCTAGCTTGACTCCAGTGGTGTGGAGTGCCTGGGACCCACGTCTGGGCATCCCCAGCGCACTTAGGGCGGAATATGCAAACACAACAGGTGATGGACCGAATGTGGATCAATGTCACACACTCACCCCAGTCCAAAGATCTGGGCCCAAATCCATCGTTTTTTTGCACTCCACACCACCCTGGGTTAGACAATGGCGATATGCAAATCAGCTCTGACCCTGTGCCCCATGGGAACAGTCCAGTCCGAACTACAAAAGCCATGTCCTTCCCAGAACGGAATCAAGCATCCGAGGACCGGACCGGTTTCGAGGTAACACCTCTCATCAGCCCGGCTAGCTTGACTCCAGTGGTGTGGAGTGCCTGGGACCCACGTCTGGGCATCCCCAGCGCACTTAGGGCGGAATATGCAAACACAACAGGTGATGGACCGAATGTGGATCAATGTCACACACTCACCCCAGTCCAAAGATCTGGGCCCAAATCCATCGTTTTTTTGCACTCCACACCACCCTGGGTTAGACAATGGCGATATGCAAATCAGCTCTGACCCTGTGCCCCATGGGAACAGTCCAGTCCGAACTACAAAAGCCATGTCCTTCCCAGAACGGAATCAAGCATCCGAGGACCGGACCGGTTTCGAGGTAACACCTCTCATCAGCCCGGCTAGCTTGACTCCAGTGGTGTGGAGTGCCTGGGACCCACGTCTGGGCATCCCCAGCGCACTTAGGGCGGAATATGCAAACACAACAGGTGATGGACCGAATGTGGATCAATGTCACACACTCACCCCAGTCCAAAGATCTGGGCCCAAATCCATCGTTTTGTTGCACTCCACACCACCCTGGGTTAGACAATGGCGATATGCAAATCAGCTCTGACCCTGTGCCCCATGGGAACAGTCCAGTCCGAACTACAAAAGCCATGTCCTTCCCAGAACGGAATCAAGCATCCGAGGACCGGACCGGTTTCGAGGTAACACCTCTCATCAGCCCGGCTAGCTTGACTCCAGTGGTGTGGAGTGCCTGGGACCCACGTCTGGGCATCCCCAGCGCACTTAGGGCGGAATATGCAAACACAACAGGTGATGGACCGAATGTGGATCAATGTCACACACTCACCCCAGTCCAAAGATCTGGGCCCAAATCCATCGTTTTTTTGCACTCCACACCACCCTGGGTTAGACAATGGCGATATGCAAATCAGCTCTGACCCTGTGCCCCATGGGAACAGTCCAGTCCGAACTACAAAAGCCATGTCCTTCCCAGAACGGAATCAAGCATCCGAGGACCGGACCGGTTTCGAGGTAACACCTCTCATCAGCCCGGCTAGCTTGACTCCAGTGGTGTGGAGTGCCTGGGACCCACGTCTGGGCATCCCCAGCGCACTTAGGGCGGAATATGCAAACACAACAGGTGATGGACCGAATGTGGATCAATGTCACACACTCACCCCAGTCCAAAGATCTGGGCCCAAATCCATCGTTTTTTTGCACTCCACACCACCCTGGGTTAGACAATGGCGATATGCAAATCAGCTCTGACCCTGTGCCCCATGGGAACAGTCCAGTCCGAACTACAAAAGCCATGTCCTTCCCAGAACGGAATCAAGCATCCGAGGACCGGACCGGTTTCGAGGTAACACCTCTCATCAGCCCGGCTAGCTTGACTCCAGTGGTGTGGAGTGCCTGGGACCCACGTCTGGGCATCCCCAGCGCACTTAGGGCGGAATATGCAAACACAACAGGTGATGGACCGAATGTGGATCAATGTCACACACTCACCCCAGTCCAAAGATCTGGGCCCAAATCCATCGTTTTTTTGCACTCCACACCACCCTGGGTTAGACAATGGCGATATGCAAATCAGCTCTGACCCTGTGCCCCATGGGAACAGTCCAGTCCGAACTACAAAAGCCATGTCCTTCCCAGAACGGAATCAAGCATCCGAGGACCGGACCGGTTTCGAGGTAACACCTCTCATCAGCCCGGCTAGCTTGACTCCAGTGGTGTGGAGTGCCTGGGACCCACGTCTGGGCATCCCCAGCGCACTTAGGGCGGAATATGCAAACACAACAGGTGATGGACCGAATGTGGATCAATGTCACACACTCACCCCAGTCCAAAGATCTGGGCCCAAATCCATCGTTTTTTTGCACTCCACACCACCCTGGGTTAGACAATGGCGATATGCAAATCAGCTCTGACCCTGTGCCCCATGGGAACAGTCCAGTCCGAACTACAAAAGCCATCACTTGTTGTTTTTTGCAATTGCCGCCCTAAGTGCGCTGGGGATGCCCAGACGTGGGTCCCAGGCACTCCACACCACTTGGAGTCAAGCTAGCCGGGCTGATGAGAGGTGTTACCTCGAAACCGGTCCGGTCCTCGGATGCTTGATTCCGTTCTGGGAAGGACATGGCTTTTGTACTTCGGACTGGACTGTTCCCATGGGGCAACAGGGTCAGAGCTGATTTGCATATCGCCATTGTCTAACCCAGGGTGGTGTGGAGTGCAAAAAAACGATGGATTTGGGCCCAGATCTTTTGACTGGGGTGAATGTGTGACATTGATCCACATTCGGTCCAGCACTTGTTGTTTTTTGCAATTGCCGCCCTAAGTGCGCTGGGGATGCCCAGACGTGGGTCCCAGGCACTCCACACCACTTGGAGTCAAGCTAGCCGGGCTGATGAGAGGTGTTACCTCGAAACCGGTCCGGTCCTCGGATGCTTGATTCCGTTCTGGGAAGGACATGGCTTTTGTACTTCGGACTGGACTGTTCCCATGGGGCAACAGGGTCAGAGCTGATTTGCATATCGCCATTGTCTAACCCAGGGTGGTGTGGAGTGCAAAAAAACGATGGATTTGGGCCCAGATCTTTTGACTGGGGTGAATGTGTGACATTGATCCACATTCGGTCCATCACTTGTTGTTTTTTGCAATTGCCGCCCTAAGTGCGCTGGGGATGCCCAGACGTGGGTCCCAGGCACTCCACACCACTTGGAGTCAAGCTAGCCGGGCTGATGAGAGGTGTTACCTCGAAACCGGTCCGGTCCTCGGATGCTTGATTCCGTTCTGGGAAGGACATGGCTTTTGTACTTCGGACTGGACTGTTCCCATGGGGCAACAGGGTCAGAGCTGATTTGCATATCGCCATTGTCTAACCCAGGGTGGTGTGGAGTGCAAAAAAACGATGGATTTGGGCCCAGATCTTTTGACTGGGGTGAATGTGTGACATTGATCCACATTCGGTCCATCACTTGTTGTTTTTTGCAATTGCCGCCCTAAGTGCGCTGGGGATGCCCAGACGTGGGTCCCAGGCACTCCACACCACTTGGAGTCAAGCTAGCCGGGCTGATGAGAGGTGTTACCTCGAAACCGGTCCGGTCCTCGGATGCTTGATTCCGTTCTGGGAAGGACATGGCTTTTGTACTTCGGACTGGACTGTTCCCATGGGGCAACAGGGTCAGAGCTGATTTGCATATCGCCATTGTCTAACCCAGGGTGGTGTGGAGTGCAAAAAAACGATGGATTTGGGCCCAGATCTTTTGACTGGGGTGAATGTGTGACATTGATCCACATTCGGTCCATCACTTGTTGTTTTTTGCAATTGCCGCCCTAAGTGCGCTGGGGATGCCCAGACGTGGGTCCCAGGCACTCCACACCACTTGGAGTCAAGCTAGCCGGGCTGATGAGAGGTGTTACCTCGAAACCGGTCCGGTCCTCGGATGCTTGATTCCGTTCTGGGAAGGACATGGCTTTTGTACTTCGGACTGGACTGTTCCCATGGGGCAACAGGGTCAGAGCTGATTTGCATATCGCCATTGTCTAACCCAGGGTGGTGTGGAGTGCAAAAAAACGATGGATTTGGGCCCAGATCTTTTGACTGGGGTGAATGTGTGACATTGATCCACATTCGGTCCATCACTTGTTGTTTTTTGCAATTGCCGCCCTAAGTGCGCTGGGGATGCCCAGACGTGGGTCCCAGGCACTCCACACCACTTGGAGTCAAGCTAGCCGGGCTGATGAGAGGTGTTACCTCGAAACCGGTCCGGTCCTCGGATGCTTGATTCCGTTCTGGGAAGGACATGGCTTTTGTACTTCGGACTGGACTGTTCCCATGGGGCAACAGGGTCAGAGCTGATTTGCATATCGCCATTGTCTAACCCAGGGTGGTGTGGAGTGCAAAAAAACGATGGATTTGGGCCCAGATCTTTTGACTGGGGTGAATGTGTGACATTGATCCACATTCGGTCCATCACTTGTTGTTTTTTGCAATTGCCGCCCTAAGTGCGCTGGGGATGCCCAGACGTGGGTCCCAGGCACTCCACACCACTTGGAGTCAAGCTAGCCGGGCTGATGAGAGGTGTTACCTCGAAACCGGTCCGGTCCTCGGATGCTTGATTCCGTTCTGGGAAGGACATGGCTTTTGTACTTCGGACTGGACTGTTCCCATGGGGCAACAGGGTCAGAGCTGATTTGCATATCGCCATTGTCTAACCCAGGGTGGTGTGGAGTGCAAAAAAACGATGGATTTGGGCCCAGATCTTTTGACTGGGGTGAATGTGTGACATTGATCCACATTCGGTCCATCACTTGTTGTTTTTTGCAATTGCCGCCCTAAGTGCGCTGGGGATGCCCAGACGTGGGTCCCAGGCACTCCACACCACTTGGAGTCAAGCTAGCCGGGCTGATGAGAGGTGTTACCTCGAAACCGGTCCGGTCCTCGGATGCTTGATTCCGTTCTGGGAAGGACATGGCTTTTGTACTTCGGACTGGACTGTTCCCATGGGGCAACAGGGTCAGAGCTGATTTGCATATCGCCATTGTCTAACCCAGGGTGGTGTGGAGTGCAAAAAAACGATGGATTTGGGCCCAGATCTTTTGACTGGGGTGAATGTGTGACATTGATCCACATTCGGTCCATCACTTGTTGTTTTTTGCAATTGCCGCCCTAAGTGCGCTGGGGATGCCCAGACGTGGGTCCCAGGCACTCCACACCACTTGGAGTCAAGCTAGCCGGGCTGATGAGAGGTGTTACCTCGAAACCGGTCCGGTCCTCGGATGCTTGATTCCGTTCTGGGAAGGACATGGCTTTTGTACTTCGGACTGGACTGTTCCCATGGGGCAACAGGGTCAGAGCTGATTTGCATATCGCCATTGTCTAACCCAGGGTGGTGTGGAGTGCAAAAAAACGATGGATTTGGGCCCAGATCTTTTGACTGGGGTGAATGTGTGACATTGATCCACATTCGGTCCATCACTTGTTGTTTTTTGCTGAGCAGTTCTTAGCCATGTTATCCAATGGGAGGTGGATAACATGGCTAAGAGCATTTGCTCGATAATACATGAATATCGCTGACTTTTCTGCGATAATAGCAAGGTTTATCTGCGATAAAAATCGCCGATGTGCGGCGATAATTTTTGTCTCTAAACAAGTTAGAGACAAAAATTATCGCTAGTTGTTCGTAATATGCCCCCGGGTTTTTGCTTGCAGAAATCGGGAGGCGGGAGACTAGCACTGAAATCAGTAGTCACACGCCTGAATCAGGAGAGTTGGCATGTCTGAATTCTCTACAGCTGGGGCCATAAACTACATCCGCAGGGGTAGGTGATAGCCTGGGACCAGCCTGGCATCTAAAATGGCTGCCGTGCACGACAAAATTGTGGCATTGGAAAAAAGGCAAGATGGCGCAGCCGCTGGAAGAGATGTATCAACATATATCAGCCTCCTCAGCCACCCTCAGGAAACATAGGGAATTAGGATACGTCTCCCGCACCCCCTCATACCTAGTAATTTAATTAACGAAGCACAAAATGGCGAATTCCCGTTTCGCTACCAGTTTGCGGCCCAGATCGCGGCCCGTGAAGCGCTTCTACCGTTAAAAAGTCATATTTTTTTTCTTTTTCCCACGGGACCCTTTAATAACCCCAACAACATTCCTAGGGGGTCAAGAGGGGGATACCTTGCCCCCTTTCATTAAATTCCCCCTTAGTTTTTCACCTCTTCTTCTCTCTCGATCCTACCGAGAGACAAGATGGCGGCTGCTCCGGACTGTCACGCAGCAAAATAAAAAAAAGCTCACGCACAGCCGCTGGAAGAGATGTATCAACATATATCAGCCTCCTCAGCCACCCTCAGGAAACATAGGGGATTAGGATACGTCTCCCGCACCCCCTTATACCTAGTAATTTAATTAACGAAGCACAAAATGGCGAATTCCCGTTTCGCTACCAGTTTGCGGCCCAGTTCGCGGCCCGTGAAGCGCTTCTACCGTGAAAAATCATTTTTTTTCCTTTTCCCCACGGGACCCTTTAATAACCCCAACAACATTCCTAGGGGGTCAAGAGGGGGATACCTTGCCCCCTTTCAATAAATTCCCCCTTAGTTTTTCACCTTTTCTTCTCTCTCGATCCTACCGAGAGACAAGATGGCGGCCGCTCCGGACTGTCACGCAGCAAAAAAAAAAAAAAGCTCACGCACAGCCGCTGGAAGAGATGTATCAACATATATCAGCCTCCTCAGCCACCCTCAGGAAACATAGGGGATTAGGATACGTCTCCCGCACCCACTTATAACTAGTAATTTAATTAACGAAGCACAAAATGGCGAATTCCCGTTTCGCTACCAGTTCGCGGCCGCGCTTCTACCGTGAAAAATCATTTTTTTTTTATTTTCCCCACGGGACCCTTTAATAACCCCAACAACATTCCTAGGGGGTCAAGAGGGGGATACCTTGCCCCCTTTCATTAAATTCCCCTTTCGTTTTCGACCTCTTCTTCTCTCTCGATCCTACCGAGAGACAAGATGGCGTCCGCTCCGGACTGTTTAGAATGTTGACAGACACCGGAGAGCCAATCAGCTTTCTGCGCGCAAAGTTCCGATAAGCGAAAAGTAAGCGGACCGGATCGCTGCCCAGAGCGCTGTTACAGATATATATCTTGGTTTGAACGTTAATTTCTCAAAAACTACTGGAGCACATATATTGAGACCTAGCAAAGGCACATCGGGCTAACAGTCCCTACAATTTTGCCAAGTTTCGTGCAAATCCATTCAGCCGTTCGAGCTAAAAGTGAGTCCAACCGCCCTATGGAAATTAATATGGGAAAAACGCGTTTTGGGACCCCCCTTTTTTCTCGGCCCCCCCTTGACGAAACCCCCCCAAATTTTCAGGGGCTGCTCAGAAACAAAATGTGCCATTTTCCTGAAAATTTCAGCCGATTCCGTCCACAAACGCCAAAGTTATTAGACATAGAATTTTCAAAAGTCCCATAGAGAAAAAATTCTAACTATATATACCTACTGGCTATCGCCAGTAGGTAATATATATATATATATATATATATATATATATATATATATATATATATATATATATATATATATATATATATATTCACTGAAAAAACCATACGTTATAGACCATATATAGTTAGGAATTAGCATTTACAAAACCTTAATTTCCTCGCACAAAACCCTAGAAATTCGCATATATAGTTAGTTGCAATAACTATATATCGCGCACCCGCAAACCACTGCTGATGATGTCACATATTACATCATTCATGACATGGTCAGTGACATCACTGATGACATCACTGATGACATCTCAAATGACATCATTGATGACAACATCCAGTGACTGTATGTTTCTGTTAAGTTAAAATATGTCTTACATATTGAAGAATGAGTGGATGTATAAGTGTCTGGATGAAGGATTTAGTAGGTGCACGACTGACTGTATGAGTGAGTGATTAAATGTGTCTCACTGAGTGCATGGGTTAGTGACTAAACTGTCTTCATTTGTGCATCATTATGTCTGTTGTTCTGTAAACTGCTGCATGTGTTGATCAGTAGCTATATGAGTAACTATATGGGTTATTGATTGGATGCCCAAGTATTTGTATGGGAGACACTGTGTGTGTGTGCGTGGCTGTGCATAGATGTGTGAGCAGTTGATTCACTAGATGTATGAGTTCAAAAGTGCATGTGGAAACAGCTGTATGGGCGGTTGACTGTGTGCATGAGTGTATTGGTGAGTGAATGGATATCTCAGTGCTACATGTCAAAGTAAGTACATATGTAAAACACAGTACATGTGAGAGTTGACATATATAAATTACTGTGCATAAGAGCCAGTGAATGTGTGAGTGGCTGTATGGATCATTGTGAACTTGTATCAGTGATTGTATAAGAGAGTAAATATGTGTTCGAATATGTTTATGTATGTATGTATGTATAGGCATTTATATAGCGCACTACTTACCCGTAGGGTCCCAAGGCGCTTCGACCGCTGCGAAACCCTTCCTGGCTTCCCTGAGAAATGGTCCCTTAATGGGTATCTCCAGGGTGAGACCAGGCATCCCCGGCGGTCTGGTGGGGCCGTTAGTGAAGATGAGGCAAGCTAATGCCCAGAGTTGCCGAGTGTGATCGCTGATCAGAGTGGGCACCGGAGGCGAGAGAATTATCGAGTCCGCTGACCCTGGTCCAGAAACCTGCCGCGCCGGGAATCGAACCCTGGTCCCGGGCCGTACTCTGCTCTCGGGTCTGCCGCCTCTAACCAGTGAGCCACACTACTTCACATGTTTGAATAAGTAAGATGTATATAACTGTATAGTTGAGGAAATGGAGGTGTGATTGATTCTTTGCATGACTGACTAGGTGTTTGAGTAACTCCATGGATGACTGACAGTCTGTGAGTGTCTGTTTACACTGAGTGTATCTATGGTTATATTGGAGTCTGAAGAGGTTCATCGTATTATCACATGAATTATGTCATCAGTGATGTAATTTGAGATCTCATCAATGATGTCATCAGTGATGTCATCAGTGATGTCACTGACCATGTCATGAATGATGTAATATGTGACATCATCAGCAGTGGATTGCGGGTGCGCAATATATAGTTATTGCAACTAACTATATATGCGAATTTCTATGGTTTTGTGCGAGTAAATTAAGGTTTTGTAAATGCAAATTCCTAACTATATATGGTCTATAACCTATGGTTTTTTCAGTGAATTTCAATGGTTTTTTAATAGCAAATATGAAAAGCTGTAAAATGTCAAGTACGTGGTAGGTAAAAACATTTTCGTGTCTATGCACGCTGATGTGCTTTGAACGCTGCCCCCCCCTTTTTTTCTTTTAGGAGTATTCTCTCTTTGCAGATAGTGAAGGGTAGGTAAAGCAGGTCTTTGCCCCCGTTGTAATCCGTCGTGCCTGCTTCTCTCTCCATTTGATTGATTGTTATCCAAGCATTTACTGTTTTAGAATTGGTTCTCTTTGGTTCATTCTCTATTTACAAACAAGCACAGAGTCGCAATACTCTGTTTAGTCTTTGCAGATAGTGAAAAATCGTTTAAAAAAAGAAAAGGAATCGAGCAAAATCAGTAGACCACTAATGTGATCTCTTTTTGACCTCGCTAAAATAGAAACATTAGGAACAACCCCCTCATGAGAAATACGAAACTAGTGAGATGAACTGAGCTCGACGCCATGATGGCCGCAAGACATCTCGGCTCCGCCAGGCACCCCGCCCAAATTCGATCAGTTCCGGTGGAGCCCCAACGTGAACAGGTAGAGAAGAACTTGCCCTCCCCTCTTTGACTGAAGGTTCTTGTTGCCTGTCTCTTCTGTTGTCATTTAACAGAACTTTTTTGACTACTGAAAGGGGTTGTGTTCCGACCGCTGGTTGGTGGAGACATTTTGACTATATTCTGGACCTGCGTTGTCGCGTAATGCGTATATATTTTTCGAGAAAAAGGGAGTTTCTTCGTCCCATGAGGGAGCCGTTGAGCAAAAGAGGATATCAGATTCTTATCGATCACTTTATGTTGCAGGAGTAGAAAACACAACAGCCCTTGACCATTTATCTTTACTGCGTTCCTGCGTATTATACCTTTTAACCGTCATGTAATTGGACTGCTTTATTTCACTTGCCTTTTACTGATTCGAAAACAGTGGCTATTATTCAAAACGTTACCAATGTAAGTACTACTACCATGTTTTGTTTTAAAAACCTTTATTGTGAAAATGTCAGTATACAAATACGGGCCTATAACCACGTGGGCCGGCCATGGAGCAAACTGGAATCGTATATGATGAGAGGACATTTACACTGTAGAACAACGTAACGGGCGACCCATTAGGTTGCAAGAACTAAGGTGTCTTACATTTGTGGAATCGGTGGACTTACATGTTATAATTAAAGTACGACAGGGCCAGTTACAATAAAATTATCTAGATATACATTTGCGGGCAAGTACCATGAGTGACGTTAAATCGAACTTTCAATAGTACAGTAATCAATAACACATCAGAACTTAATATCAATAGGGATGTCCAAATGTTCAATCAGTACTCGTCCCCGCCTCCCATGTGCTTCAAAACTGCATACGTATCTCGTGATATCAAGGTTGGGCAACCAGTACACAACAAGGAGTTACGAGTCCCATTTATACCGGCGCCATTTTGGGCGAGGCCGGGCAGGTCCAGGATATAGTCAAAATGTCTCTACCAACCAGCGACTATGATGATGTTCATAAGCTCTATTGATTAGAATAACACTCCTCTCTCCACATGAAATTAATTTGCCGCAAGTTAAACATGTCATTTTCATTTGTCCAAAGTTCTTCTGAAGATTTAGAACCGTTTCCCTTGCCTCTCATTCTGTCACTGCCACTTCATTGGTGGATGTACTTGCAGGTCGGGGATTATCCACCAAATCAAAATGTCTCCACCAACCAGCGGTCGGACCAGAACCCCTTTCGGCAGTCCAAAAAGGTTCTGTAAAATGACAACAGAAGAGATAGGCAACCTGAACAATCAGTCAAAAGAGGGGACGCTTACGTGAATGGGGCCCATGCCCTAGCAGGCAAGCGTCCGAGTTCCAAGGTGTCCCAGGGCCATTTTAGTGGACCAGGCCCAAATCCAAAGAACAGGCCACCATTTTGAGAGTGCTGTTACAACCGCCTATCGCTGCACCACAAGAGTAGCCGCAATTCAGCTAGATGGCGGGTGAGTCCCTGTACCGCAAAAGCGGGCGGAACTCAGCTGGATGGCGGATGAGTCACTGTACCGCAAGAGCGGGCGGAACTCAGCTGGATGGCAGGCCAGTCGCTGTACCGCAAGAGCGGGCGGAACTCAGCTGGATGGAGGGTGAAGCACTGTGCCGCAAGAGCGGGCAGAACTCTGCTGAAAGACAAGTGAAACGCTAAGAGGCACCCCACTGCAGATGAAATGCCTTCACCTGGGGAGGCGGAAGAGGCCCGTTTGCGCTGCTTCCCCCCCCCGGACACCCCATGCCGTCTTTTGGCGCAGCATTGTAGGATGGCCTCACCAGTGCGGCAACTTGCTGGACACCACCTCGGTGCCATCCGGATCTCGGCGCGTTCGAGTCACTGTACCGCAGGAGCGGGAGAAACTCAACTGGACACGCCGTCTTTTGGCGCAGCATTGTAGGATGGCCACACCAGTGCGGCAACTTGCTGGACACCACCTCGGTGCCATCCGGATCTCGGCGCGTTGTGCTGCCTTCGGCGTACTGTAGCAGCAAGAGTGACCGCAACTCAGCTGGACACGCCGTCTTTCGGCGCAGCATTGTAGGATGGCCATACCAGTGCGGCAACTTGCTGCACACCACCTCGGTGCCATCCTGATCTCGGCGCGTTCTGCTGCCTTCGGCCTACTGTAGCAGCAAGTGCAGACCCAACTCTGCTGGACGGCATGTGAAACGCTAAGGGGCGCCGCACTGCAGATGAGGTGCCTCCACCTGGGGAGGCGGAAGAGGGCCGTTCGTGCCGCCTCCCCCCGGGCACCCCACGCCGTCTTTCGGCACAGCATTGTAGGATGGCCACACCAGTGCAACTTGCTGGACACCAACTCGGTGCCATCCGGATCTCGGCGCGTTGTGCTGCCTTCGGCCTATTCGCACATCGGTCCGCTACTGACGCCGCCTCATGAGCCAACGGATTTTGTACGCTTTTTATAGCCCAAAGCCGCATAACAGGTCATGTGACTTGTTTATAAAACTTTTCATTGGTTCATTTTACTTTTGGTTTCCTAATGATGGAAGGCTTGATCATATGACCTAAAAATAACACTTTTCATTGGATTAAAAGATTTTTTTTTCCCAAACGATGAAAGACCCACCTTTTTTTTTCTCACTCGGCAATCAAAAAAGGTTCCGTTAGATGACAGCAGAGGGGACAGGCAACAAGAACCATCACTCAAAAAAGGGGAGGGCAAGTTTGTAGTAACTCGACGGAGACAGTGTGATTATTTCAAGCCTTTATTACGAACTCCCACAGGCACGTCCTACGTTGCCTGTGGCTAAAATGCTCTCAGTAAAAACCGTCAACTGTCACAGTCGTCCACGTCATAGGGGACAGCACGAGACGCTCAATGCACGCCTCGCGCTCAGCCTGCACGAGGCAGGCCAGGCCACTACATATCTCCTTTCCTTAGAGATGGAGAAACAGAGAAGACAGCGAGGGGGAAGAGAGAGAAAGAGAGAGAGAGAGCGAGAGAGCGAGAGAGAGAGAGAGAGAGAGAGAGAGAGAGAGAGAGAGAGAGAGAGAGAGAGAGAGAGAGAGAGAGAGAGAGAGAGAGAGAGAGAGAGAGAGAGAGAGACAGCGTGCAGGAGAAACAAGAGTGAGGCACAGAGAGGCACTGAAGCTCAAAGACGGATCTAACAGGAATACCAACTGTTCAGGTACAAGTGTGCAGGTGAAACAAAAGTGGGTTACAGAGAAGCACAGATGCTCATTGACGGTATCTAACAGGAATACCAACAGTTCTGGTGCTCCTCCTGACAGTGGAGTGGCAGGGAGAAGAAGTCTGGACATCAAGTTTACCTTGAGAGACACTATGAGATACTTCTCTTTTCAACATAGGACACTTGACGTCATTAAGCACGTTTTCGACTTTCACCACCTTGTTACTATTCCACCAGTCTTTTCCATTGACTCGAACAGCATTTCCACACACTTTATCCACCACCACAATTTCCCCATACTTAGATTCTCCTTTTCTTACAAAACCAGGTTTCTTGATTCTGACCCTGTTCCCCACTGCAAACTCTCTGATCTTAACCCGCTTCCTTTCGTCAAAATACTCTTTTTGTTTGGACTGGACCTCAGCAGACTTGGACCTCACTTTCTCATCCATTTCTTGGGGAGTGGAATTAGATTTATTCCACTTAGACATCCAAGCAGGTCTAAACTCTGTGCATGGTTTTCTACCTCTCAGTAATTCGAAAGGGGACACTCCAGTGGAAGAATGAGGGGTGGTTCTATAAAACCACAACATAGTCCTGACGCTTAGGGGAACAGCTTTGTGATGCGCTAGGGCCCATTTGACACAATCACCTATGACTCTATTGAGTCTCTCTACCAAACCATTGGTTTGAGGGTGATAGAGAGAACTACGGTGATGGGTGATTGCAGATTCTCTAAGGAACTCTTCCACCTCAGATGATACAAATTGTACTCCGTTGTCGGATACGATAGATTGGGGGAACCCTTCTCTCATGAATGTTTCTCTTAAGAAATCAATAATTTCTGCGGAGTCAACCTTGGCGACAAACTTGGCCTCCGGCCATTTAGTGTAATAGTCCACCATGACAATTGCGAATTTGCATTGTTGGGGTAGACTGTGAAAGGGTCCTAGAACATCGATGCCAAGTTTTTCCCACGGCCCACCAGGGAGGGGAATAGGTGTAAGAGGGGGACTAACAGTGTGAAGACTTTTGTCACTAGACGAACAAACAGTGCACTCATGCACCATTTCCTCAATATCTTTATCCATTTTGGGCCACCAAAAGTACTCTCTCACTCTACGCTTGGTTAAGGTGGCTCCTAGGTGCCCTTCATGTGCTTTGGACAGGAGAGTGGATCTGATGTCCACCGGTGGAACAAGTTTTTCTAGCCTGAATACCAGACCATCCTCAATAGAAAGTTCATCACACACTTTTACATAGGGTTGCAAATCAACTTCCACATTCCTTTCCCTGGGCCATCCCTGGGAAATATATTTCATCACTTTTTTGGAAACTTCATCACCAGCTAACGCCTCCCTCCAATTTTGCTGATCTATAGTACACACGTTATTCAGTTCGACACTTGCTATAATATAATCCTCCTTATCATCAAAACCACATTCATCTGAATCATGCATGTCCTGACAGGTATTAGCAGGTAAACGTGACAGTGCATCCGCTCTTACATTTTTTCCCCCAGCAATATGTACAATATCAAAGTTGAATTGTAAGAGCTTGGATGCTAGGCGTGCAATGCGGGGAGTGGCCCCGCGGCTGTTGGTACTTCCTAAAATTGCAACCAACGGTTTGTGGTCCGTTTGAAGAACAAACTTTTGACCCCACAAATAGTTTTTAAATTTTTCAATGCCCCACCAACATGCTAGAAGCTCCTTCTCTATGACAGAGTAATGAGTCTCTGCTTCTCTAAGTACTCTGGATGCAAATCCTACAGTGTGTTCATTTTGGTCAACAACCTGTGTCAGGACAGCGCCCAGTCCGTAGCTGCTGGCATCGACGGTCAAAGTACACTGGACCCCCTGTACGAATGGTTTCAAGGCCTTGACGGTGCTAAGTTGCTCTTTAATCCATTCGAAGGCGGTTTTGCATTCATCATCCCACACAAATTCACTTCTGTCTTGGAGCAGTTTGGAAATGGGACGTATCTTGGTAGCATAGTCTTGAATAAAGCGGGCATAAAATTCTGTGAGACCTAAAAGTGATTTCACTCCTGCTTTGTCTTTGGGAGCAGTGGCATCAACGATGGCTTGTACCAAACTTGGTTTGGGTGCGACTCCTTCACTAGAGATTGTGTGACCCAGATATTCCATCTTGTCTTTTGAGAATTCACACTTGTCCCTTTTTAGTACCACACCATGTTCCTGGAAAATAGACAGGATCTTGTTCAGCACCACGTCGTGTTCTTGTTGGTCTTTCGCGAACAGCAGAATGTCATCTTGGAATATGGCCACGTTCTTTATACCCTTCAGTAGATTGACCATGACCCTCTGAAAGACAGAGGCTGCCGAAGCCAGTCCGAAAGGCATGCGACAAAATTGGAACAAGCCTGCTGGAGAGTTGAACGCAGTGAAATGACGTGACTCCTTGTCAAGTTCAATTTGGTGATATGCCGAGGCCAAATCCAGTTTGGTAAAGACCTTGGCACCTTCAACTACACCCAACATTTCCGATATATTTGGTAGAGGATGCGAATCTACCCAGATGACTTTGTTTAAGTTGCGCAAATCAATGCAGATTCTGAGATCATTGTTTTTTTTTCTTGCCACGACCAAAGCTGAGGACCAATCAGACGATTCAATGGGTTCGATAACCCCTCTTTTTTGCATGGACAAAAGTTCTTTTTCCAAGTCTTCCCTAATGCTGAAGGGAATACTCCTTATTTTGTGTCTTACGGGCTCTGCATCGCTCTTTATCTTGATTTTATGTTTGAATCCTTTGATTTTTCCCAATTCGCCCGAAAATACTCTTGGGTATTTATTGAGTAACTCCTCCACATGTGATTGGTCCCGAACAACCAAAATCTGTTCCTTTGCTCCAGGACACAGCATCATGCTGAACAAACCTTGGTGGAACCATCCCAATATGTCTAAACCATTGACAGCAACATATATTTTTCCATAAATGTGCCTGTTCTTGAAAATCAGGATGTCTTCAAAGTACCCCATCAGTTCTATGCTTCTCCCTTCATAGGACACAGGCTCACGGTCAGGCGGTTGCAAAGGTCTGTTACCCCACTTCTTCCTGAACAATGACTCACTTATTGTGATCCTTGCGCCAGAGTCTACAAGCAGCCTCAAACTTTCTTCGCCTACACAGATGATGGCATAGGGATCAATACAGTCGTCAGGATTACCACTTTTTATGTTCCCTTCGCTGACCACTACCACCATGTCTTTGAGCTCGCAAAGGGTGTCATCACTGTCGCTTCCACTTGCATCCAATGCACATGCCACCTGTTCTTTTTTACTTTTTTGACTTTGGCATACTTTGTCGAAATGCCCCAATTTTCCGCATTTTCGGCAGGATGCATTTCTCGCAGGACACGGTCTTCCACTTCTTACATGGGAGGGATAACCACATCTGTAACAGATATCAGTTCTTTTGAAAAAATTACTTGGCTGGTATTCTTTTTTTTTCTCATACTTTTTGAAACGGACAGGGGTAACCAACTCAACACTTTTACTTTCAAGTTCCTTGATGGAAGACTGTGAAGTTTCGATGCTCTTCGCTATGCGAATAGATTCATCTAGGGTGGGATTTTCCAAAGATAAGAGCTTTTGTCTTATGGTTTTGTCCAGACATTTTCCTATGAACTGGTCACGAATCAATTGTTCACTGAAGTTCTCAAATTCACATTCTGCTACCATCTTCCTCAAAGCAGTGATATATGTGTCTACATCTTCTTCAGCTTTCTGCGCTCTTTTGAAAAACTTATGCCTAGACACCACCACACTGGGTTGCTTATCAAATCTGACTTTCAATTTCTTCACAGTGTCTTTGTATTCGTCAGTATCTTCTACTTCCACATCCACCACGTCAGGTAAATGTTTAAGGGTTTCTCTGCCTTCAAACCCCAGAGAATGAAGTAGTAAAAACTTTTTCCTTTCTGCCCTGAATCTATGTGCTCCTATTGCCCCCAGGTAATTTTCAAAGGCATCGAACCACTTTCTCCAAGGCACCGGAGGTTCACCTGGTGTATCCAGGAAAGGAGGTGGAGGAAGAATTGACTGCATAATTTAATATATTTTTAGCCTACTTAACAGTGGCTAACCTTGGCAATCCACTGTGTGAGTTCAAAATAACATTCCTCAAACACTGTATTCTTTATGAACCAACCATGTTCAAAACAGCCTCCTTAAATCCAACCCTGAAAGATCCAGGCAGAATTATGTAAATATTTCCTTTTCTTTAAGGACGTGCACAAGTTGTGTATTTATTTTCCCATGTTCAAGGATAGTGCCCAAGAATGTCTTTAAGGGTTAATCCATAATGTTATCAGCACTGCCACAGACCAAAACAGATTATTTATCCTTGAAACTGGTAACTTCCTTCAAGCCCCAGAAGGGTTTCCGTATAATGCTTTGCGCAGCCCACAATTAGTACTGTTCGTGAAAAAAAAACGGAGGTGCCTCTTTAAGAACAGGGCGGGGAGCGACTGCCAGTTCAAGTGTCGATCGGCAAACTAGGCGGGACAAACAGTGAAGTCTGACGCCCACCACAGCGCGTCTTTCGTCTCCTCACCTCAGGCTCGCCAGCGCCGACTGACAGGAAGCAAGCTCCGACACCAGGAAGAAGACACTCGTTCACCGTGTGGCACTGTAGCAGCAGATCCAAACCGATCGCAATGTGGGGAATGCGCTTGTCTTCTGATTCCTTATCTTCACAGGTACACTTGCTTGAGTCTTCTGTGGGTTCTTTGTGGGAGTCGTCCTCGTCGCCACTTTCGTGTGTAGTAACTCGACGGAGACAGTGTGATTATTTCAAGCCTTTATTACGAACTCCCACAGGCACGTCCTACGTTGCCTGTGGCTAAAATGCTCTCAGTAAAAACCGTCAACTGTCACAGTCGTCCACGTCATAGGGGACAGCACGAGACGCTCAATGCACGCCTCGCGCTCAGCCTGCACAAGGCAGGCCAGGCCACTACAAAGTTCTTCCCTAACGGGTCACGTTGGGGCTCCACCGGAACTCATCGAATTGATAGTCTACAGTGTTTCTGGATGTTTCAGACTGAAGCTGGCGTCAGCATGAGAGCACCACCATCTCGTAGCTCCGTCGGGGCCATTCCGCAAACAATCATGGCAGCCGCTCCCCACCGGAAGCCTGCGGGAGTCGGGGGCCCCCAAGACTTTTGTAGAATCTTCAAGGCTGAGGGGACGCTTTCGAGAATGGGGCCCAAGCCCTAGCAGACAAGCGTCCGAGTTCCAAGGTGTCCCAGGGCCATTTTAGTGGACCAGGCCCAAATCCGAAAAGCTGGCCACCATTTTAAGAGTCCTGTGGCAGCCGCCTATCACTGCACCGCAAGAGTGGGCGCAACTCAACTACATAGTGAGCGAGACGCTGTAGCCGCAAGAGCGGGCGGTAAACAGCTGATTGGTGGATGAGGCACAGTGTATCAAAAGCGAGCGGAATGGCAACTGAAACGGTAAAGGGGCGCCCAACTACAACAGACGAGCCTCCACCTGGGGAGGCCCGTTCACGCCGCCTCCCCCCCCCCCCGGGGCGCCCCACGCCGTTTTTCGGAGCAGCATTGTAGGATACCTAAACCAGTGCGGCAACTTACTGGACATCACCTGGGTGCCATCCAAATCTCAGCGCGTTCTGCTGCCTTGGGACTATTCGCACAACAGACCGCTACTGACGAGGCCTCCCCCCCCTCCCCTCCCGGGGTGCCTCACGCCGTTTTTCGGAGCAGCATTGTAGGATACCAAAACCAGTGCGGCACCCAGGTGACATCACCTGGGTGCCGTCCAGAACTCAGCACGTTGTGCTGCCTTGGGACTATTCGCACAAAAGACAGCTACTGACCATTGTTGCTTCTGTTTTAAAAATTTTTTTTAAATGTGTTTACTGTTTTTGTTGCGTTGTATATATTTATAAGTTATTAAAGTTTTATAATCCTACTACTTTGTTGGAGTGCTATATATTTTTAATGTGACACATAATTGTAAAAACTTTGATGTACAAAGAGGCATCCCTGGAATCTTCCGCTTCAGGCTCGGTCCCACACACCCTCACAGTGAGAATCCCCTCCCCAATCACAATACAGGATGGTTATCAGATAGTAGGAACGCGTGTGGTGTGACGGATCTCATCGGGTGGGGGCCTTGATATACTGTAACTCCTTTGAAGAGGGGTGATTCTTTACAGTTGAGGCCATAAACTACATCCGCAGGGCTACGTGATAGCCTGGGACCGGCCTGGACAATCAGACACAAAGGAAGAGGAATGTCAGAGGGTGCGGTAGTGAATAGGGTGAAAGGGTGGTGTCGGGCGGGCACAGGGTGTGATTCTCAGGGAAGAGCAGCGCAGATGGGGGGAGGTTTATGGCCCATGCATAAGACAGAGAGCGGGGGTGACCAGTGTGTGGGGGAGATGCTTGCGAGGGTGGGGAGCCATGCTGAGGATCGGCGGTGTGCAGAGAGTAGGTCTGGTCAAGGCATCTAAAATGGCTGCCGTGCACGACAAAAGTGTGGCATTGGAAAAAAAGCAAGATGGCGCAGACAATGTTTATCAATACGGATTAATTTATAACAATTATTTTTAACAATATATTTACTCGCAGTGTCAAAATGGCGGTCAACACTTCCTGATTTCCTTCGAATCGAACGTTAACAGACGTCACGATCGGCAGCGTGCAGAGAGTGGGTCTGGTCAAGGCATCTAAAATGGCTGCCGTGCACGACAAAAGTGTGGCATTGGAAAAAAAGCAAGATGGCGCAGACAATGTTTATCATACGGATTAATTTATAACAATTATTTTTAACAATATATTTACTCGCAGTGTCAAAATGGCGGTCAACACTTCCTGATTTCCTTCGAATCGAACGTTAACAGACGTCGCGCAGCAAGAAAAAAAAAAAGGCTCACGCGCAGCCGCTGGAAGACAAGTATCAACATATATGAGCCTCCTCAGTCACCCTCAGAAAACATAGGGGGTCAAGATACGTCTCCCGTACCCCCTTATACCCATTTCTCACATTGTTTTTCCTCCATCTTGTAATTTAATTAAATTGAAACACAAAATGGCGAATTCACGTTTCACGTCCCGGTTCACTACCCGGTTCGCGAACCGGAAAGCGCTTCTACCGCAAAAAATCAATATTTTTTTATTTGCCCCACGGGACCCTTTAATAACCCCAACATCATTCCTAGGGGGTCAAGAAGGGTCTACCTTGCCCCCTTTCATTAAATTCCCCCTTCGTTTTTCTCCTCCTCTTGTCTCTCGATCCTACCGAGAGACAAGATGGCGGCCGCTCCGGACTGTTTAGAATGTTGACAGACACCGGAGAGCCAATCAGCTTCGCTATGCAAAGTTCCGTTACGCGAAAAGTTCGCAAACCGGTGCGCTATCCGGGACGCTGTCATAGATATATCTGTTTTTTAAAAAGTTAATTTCTCAAAATCCACTGGAGCACATATATTGAGACCCAGCAAAGGCACATCGGGCTAACAGTCCCTACAATTTTGCCAAGTTTCATGCAAATCCATTCAGCCGTTCGAGCTAAAAGTGAGGCCAAACGCCCTACGGAAAACTCAATGTTAAAAATGTGTTTTGGGACCCACCTTTTTTCTCGGCCCCCCCTTGACGAAACCCCCCCAAATTTTCAGGGGCTGCTCCGAAACAAAATGTGCCATTTTCCTGAAAATTTCAGCCGATTCCGTCCACAAACGCCAAAGGTATTAGACATAGAATTTTCAAAAGTTCCATAGAGAAAAAATCCTAACTATATATACCTACTGGCGACCGCCAGTAGGTAATATATATATATATATATGTATATATATATATCAATGAAAAAAACATTGGTTATAGAACATATATAGTTAGGGATTAGCATTTACAAAACCTTATTTTACTCGCATAAAACCATTGAAATTCCATATATAGTTAGATGCGCTAACTATATATCGCGCACCCGCAATCCACTGCTGATGATGTCACATATTACATCATTCATGACATGGTCAGTGACATCACTGATGACATCACTGATCACAACATCCAGTGACTGTATGTTTCTGTAAAGTTAAAATATGTCTTACATATTGAAGAATGAGTGGATGTATAAATGTCTGGATGAAGGATTTAGTAGGTGCATGACTGATTGTATGAGGGAGTGATTAAATGTGTCTCACTGAGTGCATGGGTTAGTGATTAAACTGTATTAATTTGTGTATCATTATATCTGTTGTTCTGTAAACTGCTGCATGTGTTGATCAGTAGCTATATGAATAACTATATGGGTTATTGATTGGTTGCTCAAGTATTTGCATGGGAGACTGAGTATGTGTGTGAGTGGCTGGGAGGTGTGTGACTCTGTGCATAGATGTGTGAGCAGTTGATTCACTAGATGTATGGTTTCAAAAGTGCATGTGGAAACAGCTGTATGGGCGGTTGACTGTGTGCATGAGTGTATTGGTGAGTGAATGGATAGCTCAGTGCTACATGTCAAAGTAAGTACATATGTAAAACACAGTACATGTGAGAGTTAACATATATAAATAACTGTGCATTAGAGCCAGTGAATGTGTGAATGGCTGTATGGATCATTGTGAACTTTTATTAGGGATTATATAAGAGAGTAAATATGTGTTAGAATATGTTTCAATAAGTATGGTGTGTATAACTGTATAGTTGAGGAATTGGAGGTGTGATTGATTCTTTGCATGACTGTCTAGGTGTATGAGTAACTCCATGGATGAGTGACAATCTGTGAGTGTCTGTTTTCACTGAGTGTATCTAAGGATATATCAGAGTCTGTAGAGGTTCATCGTATTAACACATGAATGATGTCATCTGTGATGTTGTCAGTGATGTCATTTGAGTTGTCATCAGTGATGTCATCAGTGATGTCATTTGAGATGTCATCAGTGATGTCATTTGAGTTGTCATCAGTGATGTCATCAGTGATGTCACTGAAAATGTCATGAATGATGTAATATGTGACATCATCAGCAGTGGATTGCGGGTGCGCGATATATAGTTAGCGCATCTAACTATATATGGAATTTCAATGGTTTTATGCGAGTAAAATAAGGTTTTGTAAATGCTAATCCCTAACTATATATGTTCTTTAACCAATGGTTTTTTCATTGAATTTTCAAGGTTTTGTAAATGCAAATTCCTAACTATATATGGACTGTAACCTATGGTTTTTTCTGTGAATTTCAATGGTTTTTTAATAGCAAATATCAAAAGCTGTCAAATGTCAAGTACGTGATAGGTAAAAACGTTTTCGTGTTTATGCACGCTGATGTGCTTTGAACGCTGCCCCCCCCTCCCCTCTTTTCTCTTAGTAGTACTCTCTCTTTGCAGATATTGAACGGTAGTTAACGCAGACCTTTACCCCCGTTGTAATCCGTCGTACCTGCTTGTCTCTCCATTTGATTGATTGTTATCCAAGCATTTACTGTTTTAGAATTGGTTCTCTTTGGATCATTCTCTATTTACAAACAAGCACAAAGTCGCAATACTCTGTTTAGTCTTTGCAGATAGTGAAAAATCGTGTAAAAAAATAAAAGTAATCGAGCAAAATCAGTAGACCACTAATTCGATCTCTTTTTGACCTCGGTAAAATACAAACATTAGGAACAACCCTTCATGAGAAATACGAAAATAGTGAAATGAACTGAGCTCCACACCATGAGGGCTGCAAGACAGCTCGACTCCGCCACCCACCCCGCCCAAAATAACGACAAACCCTATGCAAATATTATAAATATAGACAACACCAGCAAAGAAACAGGGTAAAACATTTTATTAAATAACTATTTACATAACTATTTTATACTTTTTATTGCCCGATCCGGCTAGCTCAATCGATCGAGCATGAAACTCATGCACTGATAGCAAGCGTTGAGAGTTTGTAGAACGATGGCTTCAGATTTTCCACATACGGTGTAGTGGCGCAAACTGGGAGGGGGCGTTTGGATCCTGCCCCTTCCCCAAATAAGATTTTCATACGTGAATGTTCGTTCATGCTTTTTGTCCCTGAGTTGCTTCGATGTCACTGCCTTACACAAATGGCATGAGTCCTGGATGTTGAATGCCATACTTCAGAGTTCTAAGCAGCGCTTGTAACACTGTTTAAACCTTATTTGCACCTGCTGCAGCTTCACTATTCAAAGTAAGTGGGGTCCGTTTGTGGACCTGACTGCATTGGAAAACAATGTGATACGGTGCCTCCCTAAACCGCTTGACGGAGGCCCCCGAGGGGCGGTGAGATGGCGCGGACTGAGAGGGGGCGCTTGGCTCCTGCCCCCTCCCCAAGTCGTGTTGCCCTGGTGTGGCCTGAGATCTCCCCCGACATAGGCGGCCGGCTCCCGGGGTCCGGCGGAATTTTTTTCCTTTTGATGACTCTTCCATTCTGGACCTTGTCCCACAATCCGTTTGACCTGAAGACACGCTGTAGTGGGGCGCCCCTTTACCGTTTTAGTTACCATTCCGCCCGCTTTTGGTACTCAGTGCCTCTTCCGCCATTCAGCTGTTTACCGCCCGCTCTTGCGACTACAGCGTCTCGCTCACCATGTAGTTGAGTTGCTCCCGCTCTTAAGATTTAACTGAACTTTTTGGACTGCTGAAAGCGGTTGTATTCCGACCGCTAGTTGGTGGAGACATTTTGACTATATTCTGGACCTCCGTTGTCGCGTAATGCGTCATATGACGTGCCGCGTTAGCGCACCCGGAAGTGCTCCGGTGCGCAAGGCGCAGCTTCCCGGAAACGATCCAGAGCGCGCCGTGCAGCGCGTAACGTAAGCATAACAGGTCATGCGACTTGTTAATAAAACTTTTCATTGGTTCATTTTACTTTTGTTTTCCTAATGATGTAAGACTAGGTCATGTGACCTAAAAATAACACTTTTCATTGGATTAAAACATTTTTTTTCCCAAACGATGAAAGCCCCACCTTGTTTCTGGATGTTTCAGACTGAAGCTTGCGTCACCATGAGAGCACCACCATCTCGTAGCTCCGTCGTGGCCATTCCGCAAGCAATCATGGCAGCCGCTCCCCACCGGAAGCCTGCGGGAGTCGAGGGCCCCCAAGACTTTTGTACAATCTTCAAGGCTGAGGGGACGCTTTCGAGAATGGAACCCAAGCCCTGGCAGACAAGCGTCCGAGTTCCAAGGTGTCCCATGGCCATTTTATTGGACCAGGCCCAAATCCGAAGAGCCGGCCGCCATTTTAAGAGTCCTGTGGCAGCCGCCTATCGCTGCACCGCAAGAGTGGGAGCAACTCAACTACATGGTGAGCGAGACGCTGTAGCCGTAAGAGCGGGCGGTAAACAGCTGAATGGCGGAAAAGGCACAGTGTAGCAAAAGCGGGCGGAATGGCGACTGAAACGATAAGGGGCGCCCCACTACAGCAGACGAGCCTCCGCCATGTGCTTCAAAACTGCATACGTATCTCGTGATATCAAGGCTGGGCAACCAGTACACAACAAGCAGTTACGAGTCCCATTTACACCGGCGCCATTTTGGGCGCGGCCGGGCAGGTCCAGGATCTAGTCAAACATAACAAATGAGGCTGACGTCTCTGAAGCAGTTGACGAACAGCAGGACATAGCAAATATACATGAAGTCTCTAAAGCTGTTAACTCACTGCAGGACAAAACAAGTGAACCTGAAACCTCTGGAATAATTGTCGCTCAAAAGAACAACACACAAAACTCTGTAGAGCCTGAAGAAAGAAAAACAGAAGGGCACTGTAGTTTCAGACACACTTAACACTAATGACTTAACAAAGATATCGTCTGTCTATGAAGCAGTTATCATGTTCACAGAATTGACAAAGAAGTGTGCAGACACCAATGCTATTAAGAAACACAAGGAAATCCCTAACGCATCAGCATTCTCGGAAGAGGTTGACACAGATAACATCTTAAGGAACAAAGAAAGACAAAATAAGGATGAGGAAGTTATCACTTTAGTTTTTTCATCAGCTAGCGACAGCAATGTAATGGAGATTAGAGAGGCTACGGATAAATAAATTATCAAAAGAAATGGCTACTCCCCCCTTTAGCAGATTAGCTAAATCTTTGCGTAATTTGGGCATAAAAGTTATATTATTGTTGTTGTTGTTGTTATTGTTATAGTTTCCGGAGAAGTATAATTCACCAATAGTTTTCTTTGTAGATGTTTTTCCATTAACAATCCCAGTTCCATCACCCGCCCAGGGTATCACCACTGTTCCCCATGTCATAAAACCTTAGGATGTTCAATAACTGAAACAGCTAATATGGGTTTACTTACAGGGGACATCTTTTGTTCTGTTTTGTAAAGTAAAACTATTGTGAACGCAAGTATTATACATAGTAAGTGTTTAATATAGCATTTGTCAGTCATTGGTTAAGCAGCTAGGACCTGTTCACTCTTGACACCCCAGGTGCTGTGTATGTTGCACTATAGTGCTGCATCGGGAATACGGACAACCCTATTGATGTTGATTTTTCATTATTGATTATTGTAAAGAAATGGCGACTCCCCCCTTTAGCAGATTAGCTAAATGTTTGCGTAATTTAGGCATAAAAGTTATATTATTGTTGTTGTTGTTGTTATCGTTATAGTTCTGGTTAATTTAAAAAAATGTTTAAATATATTTACAGTTTTTGTTGCGTTCGTTATATTTAAAAGTTAATAAAGTTTTATAATCCTACTTTGTTGGAGTGCTATATATTTTTAAAAAATCGGGTGAATGGGGCCTTGAATCGGGTTATTGTCATGTGTGGGCTTTGCAAGTGTACTGCTACAGGATCGGACATTTCAAACTCAAATGCACGTTCTTTTTCTTACCTTTCCGAAGCATGGAGCGCAATAGCAGGCAGAGAAAGGGTGATGCACGTGTTGAACACTACCTGGCCTGGCAAGTTGCTGGCAGTGCCCCCCCGCCCGCTCCTGAAAGAGGGCACACACACACCGCCGCCCCGAGTACTTCACAAATCTTTAAAAGACCATGCGCTTGTTCATGAGGCTTAAATGGTTTATCACCCCTTCTAAAACCCCTGCATCGACCCTCTGACGTTTCCTGGAAGAATTAGCACGTAACACAGTACCAAGCCCTGTCAGCTGAAACCCCCGAGGAATCATGGGGCATATTATCAAGGGGGTTTATTTCCGCTTTTTTGGCTTTAAAAGCCAAAAAAAAGGAGATAAAATTATCTCCCTATTACCAAGCTGTCGCTAACACCAGTTAGTGACAGCTAAAAGGAGATAGCGACCATCTTGGGCCCCGCTTTGCATGTCAGTGATATTTATCACTAATGACATGCAAAGTGGGCGTGCCAAGATGTTAGCGACTGGAAACAGTCCCTAACCATCGCTATCTCCTATTACCAACTTTTGGAGATATTCGCGCTAAGCGCGAATATCTCCAAAAGCTAACACCTGCCCTGAGCAGTTTTTAGCCATGTTATCCAATGGAAGGTGGATAACATGGCTAAGAGCATTTGCTGGATAATGCATGAATATCGCTGACTTTTCAGCGATATTCATGCATTGCGGCCGTTTTTTATCGCATTTGCGATAAACCTTGCTAATAGCAAGGTTTATCTGCGATAAAATTCGCTGATGTGCGGCGATAATTTTTGTCTCTAAACAAGTTAGAGACAAAAATTATCGCTAGTTGTTGGTAATATGCCCCCGGATTTTTCCTTGCAGGAATCGGGAGGCGGAAGACTAGCACTGAAATCAGTAGTCTCACGCCTGAATCGGAGGATTGGTATGTCTGGATTCTCTACTGCTGGGGCCATAAACTACATCCGCAGGGCTAGGTGATAGCCTGGGTCCGGCCTGGACAATCGGACACAGAGGAAGAGGAGTGTCAGAGGGTGCGGTAGTGAATAGGGTGAAAGGGAGGTGTCGGGCGGGCACAGAGTGTGATTCTCAGGGAAGAGCAGCGCAGATGGGGGGGAAGTATATGGCCGATGCATGAGAGAGAGAGCGGGGGTGACCAGTGCGTGGGGGAGATGCTTGCGAGGGTGGGGAGCCGTGCTGAGAATCGACGGCGTGCAGAGAGTGGGTCTGGTCAAGGCATCTAAAATGGCTGCCGTGCACGACAAAATTGTGGCATTGGACAAAAAGGCAAGATGGCGCAGACAATGTTTATCAATAAGGATTCATTCATAACAAAATATTTACTCGCAGTGACAAAATGGTGGTCAACACTTCCTGATTTCCATCGAATCGAACGTTAACAGACGTCACGCAGCAAAAAAAAAAAAAAGCTCACGCACAGCCGCTGGAAGACATGTATCAACATATATGAGCCTCCTCAGCCACCCTCAGAAAACATAAGGGGTCAGGATACGTCTCCCGCACCCCCTTATACCTAGTAATTTAATTAAAACGAAACACAAAATGGCGAATTCCCGTTTCGCTACCAGTTTGCGGCCCAGTTCGCGGCCCGGGAAGCGCTTCTACCGTGAAAAATATTTTTTTTTTATTTTCCCCACGAGACCCTTTAACCTCTTCGCCGCTAATGACAAGGGTAACTCGTCATGGACTTTCCATTGATTTCAATGGAAAATCAATGAAAAGTAAAATATTGCCTTAGCAGCCAAGTGGTTAATAACCCCAACATCATTCCTAGGGGGTCAAGAGAGGTATACCTTGCCCCCTTTCATTAAATTCCCCCTTCGTTTTTCACCTCTTCTTCTCTCTCGATCCTACCGAGAGATAAGATGGCGGCCGCTCCGGACTGTTTAGAATGTTGACAGACACCGGAGAGCCAATCAGCTTTCTGCGCGCAAAGTTCCGTTTCGCGAAAAGTAAGCGAACCGGAGCGCAGCCCGGAGCGCTGTTACAGATATATATCTTGTTTTGAACGTTAATTTCTCAAAAACTACTGGAGCACATATATTGAGACCTAGCAAAGGCACATCGGGCTAACAGTCCCTACAATTTTGCCAAGTTTCGTGCAAATCCATTCAGCCGTTCGAGCTAAAAGTGAGTCCAACCGCCCTATGGAAATTAACATGGGAAAAACGCGTTTTGGGACCCCCCCTTTTTTCTAGGCCCCCCCTCGACAAAACCCCCCCAAATTTTCAAGGGCTGCTCAGAAACAAAATGTGCCATTTTCCTGAAAATTTCAGCTGATTCCGTCCACAAACGCCAAAGTTATTAGACATAGAATTTTCAAAAGTTCCATAGAGAATTAATCCTAACTATATATACCTACTGGCGATAGCCAGTAGGTAATATATATATATATATATATATATATATATATATATATATCACGCTACTGCTTGTTTCATTCCTTTGAACAGCACTCAGACGCCAGCATAGAGATCCAAGCACAAGCCCTTTATTTATCAGTAAGGATAATGTCAGCCTGCTCCTTTCGCAGCCATAACCTCACTTCTGCAGACGCGTTTCGCGGTACATCCGCTTTTTCAAAGGCTTGTGGTGAAAGGAAACAAAGTTCGGTCACAGTCACTCCTTAAATGCACAATATAGCGCGTGTATACGTCCTTCTACCTCCCACAGGGGAGGTAGAAGGACGTATACACCCGGTACTTAACATAGCGTCTAAGTAGCCACGTAAATGCCTCTCTTCTGGCTTAGACAATGCATACACCCGGCTGCAAGGCAAAGTAGCGGCTGGTAGAAGATCAATACTACAGTCAAAGTATCTATGAGGTGGCAAAACCTTTGCCTGTACCTCATCGACACATCACAAAAATCCACATAAGGTGATGGAATACCACGAAGACTAACCTGCATATTTGCAGCACAAGTCAAAGGCACACCCCAGTCTGTTACTTCCTTATAGCAATGTCACAAACAATGTATGGAATCCAAAGTCACTGTTCGCATGACCCAGTCTATTTTTGGGTTATGCAACTGTAGCCAAGGCACTCCCAGAATCATCCCAAACGACGGAGCATTGATTAAATCAAAACTAACAGTCTCTGAATGCCTGTTATCACAGATCAACAACAAAGGTTCAGTCTGACTCGTTATTAGCCCAGATGACAATTCGGTTCCATCTATTGCTCTAACAGGTTCCGGTTGTTCTTTATACACACATGGAACTTTCATGGTCTCGGCCAACTGAATGTCCATAAAGTTTCCAGTGGCTCCGGAATCAAGCAGTGCCGACATAGACGTTCTACTTCTCATGGATAACACAAAAGTAACAGTTACAATAAAGTGCCGTGGCACTCTCTGGACAGCCCCTGAAATTTCATATGGGTTGCTTCCAACTACATCGTCCTGCAACAACCTGCTACAGTCTTTTCCCACATATGTCACTATCTTACGTGGAAGAGCTGAAGATGGTTTTTTGGGACATTTCACAAGCGAAATGGCTACCCTTCCCACAGTATAGTCACAAATTATGAACACGCCTCCTAGTCTTTTTCTCGCTTGTTATTGGCCCTCTAACCCCACCAATTTTCATGGTTTCAGGTGTTTGTTTTGTCCCTACATGTTCCTTTACTTCTCGTCCCTCGAGACCCCAGGAAACGATTCTTCTGTCCCTGTCGTTCAAGGAGACGATGGTTTAACTTAACCACCAGATCAATAAAGTCTGTACAAGCCTCAGGTGGATCCACTACCTGTGATACCACATCCTTTAGATCCTCACATAACCCCTGATAGAAAATAGAGGTTCTCTTAGCCAAGGGCCAATGTGTCTCAGAAACAAGATGATTCAAATATGTAATATACATCAACAAGTCTTTTTTCCTCTGTCGTATTTTCAACAATTTTGCGTCGCTTGCTTGCATAAAAGCATGCTTTGCAAAAAAAGAACGCATCTTCTCCTTGAAAGCTGGATAATTATATAACATCGGATCTTCCCCCTCCACTAATGGAACTGCCCAAGTGGCGGCAGAACCCGCCAAATAGGATATTACAAAAGCCACCTTTGCTGCATCATCGGGAAAAGAGGAGGGACGGCACATCAAGTGTAGATGGCACTGGTTCATGAATACCCCATACTTATTACAGTTCCCTATAAACCTCCCAGAGACGGCCAAAGGGACAGGTACTGGGGTATTAACCGTAATTGGAAAGGGGTTACCACTACTAACCCCCTGACTTAATGTACGATCAAAGTGAAAAGTGGCTGGCTGCAACACAGGCCCCTGCGGTTTAGAAAATGGTCCTGCTCCTGCACCCCACGTACATTCCCTAACTCTGTGGGCATTTAACTCCTGATGTAGTCCCAAATTCTCCTGTCTCAGGCCCTGTACCTCAGACTGCTAAGAAGTAATGGCATCCATTAAGTCCTGCATAGAGAGAATCCCTCCCTCTCCTATACTAGCTGTGCCTGCATTAAGGTCCATCTTCACTCAGGCAGTATTTTAATTTGTGATCTTGGTTTTCTGTTCTGTTACCGTTCATGAAAACACCCAATACTGCGGGAGCAAAGAGCAATCTCAGTCCTCTCCTTGGGTGCATGCCTCCACCACCCACACTATCATACAGGTGATGGCTGACAAGAACCACAGGAGACGGTGGGTGGGAAACAGAACAAGATGACCAGTATCAGGACCAGCACCGATGATGCGACACACCTTTTAATTGTTTTACACAGGGAACACAGATCAACGTGTAAAATGCAAGGAAAAGAAAATTACAACAGGTAACCATGATCTTAACATCACACATACGTGATTTGGTAATAGACTTTAAAGAGACCCTCTTACCCTGCTTTATAGGGCCTAACAGTTATAAATGTAGAGGCAACCAGTGTCCCATTTTTGCAGCATCATAGAGACCACTTAATCCACATAGCCAAGTCCAGGATGTACACTAGTCTCTTATCCCTGGAAAGGGACTTAATCAATAATAAACACCTTCTTCCCAAAACAGCAAAAAAACCCGCAAAATGAAATACCTAAAAGGAACAGATACCACTGTATCAGTCCTCTTCTTTGGTGCACCAAACAAAAAAAAACACTATAGCCCAGGAGGAAGAAAAGTATTGAGGAAAACGGAAGAAATGCAAACGCAGCCGCGTTCACTCCCTGTATCCTCTATTACAAGTACATGCTCCCTCTACGTATGTAGTCCAATTTTGGTAGCGAGAACCAATAAAAATGGAGACTCACTGGGAGGCAGGTAAAACTATAGGTAGACAGCACAAAAGTGTCCCGCATCGAGTTATGGGCTCACACGATCCAAAACAAGAGTCTCCAACAAGCAAGATGCCAGTGCCCAACAAACCGGAAGTCAGGCATCCAGGCAAGTAACAGGAAATCCCAGAGTCAAACAGCAAAGTCCAGCCGGGTAACGGAACCGGCTAAGAAACCAAGCGCCGTCTAGAAGCAAATAAGGGCGTTATATGCGCTCCTCTGACACGCTCAAGTCTCCCAAGCCTACCAAATCACGAATGCATGGCAGACGGAGGAAAAGGAAAGGTAAGAGTTGTGTTTCTGCTTTAAGTCAAAACCCAACAAAAAGTGATTTGCAGTTGGTAGTGCAGGGGTAATATTTCCTCTGTTCTGTAGGAGTGGTTGGAACTTGGAATTAAAAGGAAGAGGCTCCTGGGCCCTGTTACCAGCCATTGTTGGTACGACACTGGTTTATAAAAAAAACAAGGGATAGTACAAATATTTGTGTTGTAGCTGAGGATTTATTAGGTAATAGTTGTAATAAGTCTTTCGCCATAGTAGGCGATTTCAAAGTTACAATCACACAATCCCCTGGAATAATTTTTGCTTGCCTTCCCACCAGGCCCGGTTCTAGAGGGTGGCCTGGGTAGGCCAGGCCCACCCAAACATGAGCCTGGCCCACCCAAACACGAATCTTGGCCTTTGCAGTGACGTCAAGAAGGCAACAGAAAATGTGCACTATAATTTAAAACGTTCCTCTGAACGTAATTTATCATCTCCTAGGAGTTGCGTGATTGGGCCTTGGCGCTCTCTCAGGCACCCCCAATCATGCATCTCCTTTGGAAAGGTGAGTTGTGTCCCCGCCCACTTGTGGTAGAATAGGGACATGGTGAAGGGGACAAATCCCTTCTTTGGCACCAGGTGACCTTTGCGTGCTGCATGGATATTTCCTTCTTTTCAGCGCTGGAAAAAAGGAGTTTGTTTATCCTGATTCACCTTTCCTGACC